>NC_069507.1:199075677-199675677 GCF_027579735.1 Bombina bombina | reverse complement strand
ATCTAAACTACTGAATATTCCTTTCAAAGGGCAGACCTTATTCGGGCCCGGCTTGAAGGAAATTATTGCTGACATTACTGGAGGTAAGGGCCACACCGTTCCTCAGGACAGGGCCAAATCAAAGGCCAAACAGTCTAATTTTCGTGCCTTTCGTAATTTCAAGGCAGGAGCAGCATCAACTTCCTCCGCTCCAAAACAGGAAGGAACTACTGCTTGTTACAGACAGGGTTGGAAAGGCAACCAGTCATGGAACAAGGGCAAGCAGGCCAGAAAGCCTACTTCCGCCCCTAAGACAGCATGAAGACAGGGCCCCCTTTCCGGAGACGGATCTAGTGGGGGGCAGACTTTCTCTCTTCGCCCAGGCTTGGGCAAGAGATGTCCAGGATCCCTGGACGTTGGAGATCATATCTCAGGGATACCTTCTGAACTTCAAAACTTTTCCTCCACAAGGGAGGTTTCATCTGTCAAGGTTATCAACAAACCTAGTAAAGAAAGAGGCATTTCTACAATGTGTACAAGACCTCTTAGTGATGGGAGTGATCCACCCAGTTCCGCGAACGGAACAAGGGCAAGGTTTTTACTCAAATCTGTTTGTGGTTCCCAAAAAAGAGGGAACCTTCAGGCCAATCTTAGACCTAAAGATCTTAAACAAATTCCTAAGGGTACCATCGTTCAAGATGGAAACCATTCGAACCATCCTACCCATGATCCAAGAGGGTCAGTATATGACCACAGTGGACTTAAAGGATGCCTACCTTCACATACCGATTCACAAAGATCATTATCGGTACCTAAGGTTTGCCTTTCTAGACAGGCATTACCAGTTTGTAGCTCTTCTCTTCGGTTTAGCTACGGCTCCGAGAATTTTTACAAAGGTTCTGGGCTCGCTTCTGGCGGTACTAAGACCACGAGGCATAGCGGTGGCTCCGTACCTAGACGACATTCTGATACAAGCGTCAAGTTTTCAGAATGCAAAGTCTCATACAGAGATAGTTCTAGCATTTCTGAGGTCGCATGGGTGGAAAGTGAACATGGAAAAGAGTTCTCTGTTTCCACTCACAAGGGTTCCCTTCATAGGGACTCTTATAGATTCTGTAGAGATGAAGATTTACCTGACGGAGTCCAGGTTATCAAAAATTCTAAATGCTTGCCGTGTCCTTCATTCCATTCCAAGCCCATCAGTAGCTCAGTGCATGGAAGTAATCGGCTTAATGGTCGCGGCAATGGACATAGTGCCATTTGCGCGCCTGCATCTCAGACCGCTGCAATTATGCATGCTAAGTCAGTGGAATGGGGATTTCTCAGATCTGTCCCCTTTTACTGAATCTGGATCAGGAGACCAGAGATTCTCTTCTCTGGTGGTTGTCTCGGGTTCATCTGTCCAAAGGAATGACCTTTCGCAGACCAGATTGGACGATTGTAACAACAGATGCCAGCCTACTAGGCTGGGGCGCAGTCTGGAACTCCCTAAAGGCTCAGGGGTCGTGGACTCAGGAGGAGAAACTCCTTCCAATAAACATTCTGGAATTAAGAGCAATATTCAATGCTCTTCTAGCTTGGCCTCGGTTAGCAACATTGAGGTTCATCAGGTTTCAGTCGGACAACATCACGACTGTAGCTTACATCAATCATCAAGGAGGAACCAGGAGTTCCCTAGCGATGTTAGAAGTCTCAAAGATAATTCGCTGGGCAGAGTCTCACTCTTGCCACCTGTCAGCGATCTACATCCCAGGCGTGGAGAACTGGGAAGCGGACTTTCTAAGTCGCCAGACCTTTCATCCGGGGGAGTGGGAACTTCATCCGGAGATATTTGCTCAACTGATTCTTCGTTGGGGCGAACCGGAACTGGATCTCGTGGCATCTCGCCAGAACGCCAAGCTTCCGTGCTACGGATCCAGGTCCAGGGACCCGGGAGCGGTGCTGATAGATGCACTAGCAGCCCCTTGGGTTTTCAACATGGCTTATGTGTTTCCACCGTTTCCGTTACTGCCTCGACTGATTGCCAAGATCAAACAGGAGAGAGCATCGGTGATTCTGATAGCGCCTGCGTGGCCACGCAGGACCTGGTATGCAGACCTAGTGGACATGTCGTCCTGTCCACCATGGTCTCTGAGGCAGGACCTTCTAATTCAGGGTCCTTTCAACCATCCAAACCTAATTTCTCTGAGGCTGACTGCATGGAGATTGAACGCTTGATTCTATCGAAGCGTGGTTTCTCGGAGTCGGTTATTGATACATTAATACAGGCTCGGAAACCTGTGACCAGAAAAATTTACCATAAGATATGGCGTAAATATTTATATTGGTGTGAATCCAAGAGTTACTCATGGAGTAAGGTTAGGATTCCTAGGATATTGTCTTTTCTACAAGAGGGTTTAGAAAAGGGTTTATCCGCTAGTTCGCTAAAGGGACAGATTTCTGCTCTGTCTATTCTTTTACACAAGCGTCTGGCTAGAATTAAGCCTGTGTTTAAAGCTGTTGCTCCTCCATGGAGCTTAAACTTGGTTCTTCAAGTTCTTCAGGGTGTTCCGTTTGAACCCCTTCATTCCATTGATATTAAACTTTTATCTTGTTAAGTTCTGTTTTTGATGGCTATTTCCTCGGCTCGAAAAGTTTCTGAGTTATCTGCCTTACATTGTGATTCTCCTTATCTGATCTTTCATTCAGACAAGGTAGTCCTGCGTACTAAACCTGGGTTTTTACCTAAGGTTGTTTCTAACAGGAATATCAATCAAGAGATTGTTGTTCCATCATTATGTCCTAATCCTTCTTCAAAGAAGGAACGTCTTTTGCATAATCTAGACGTGGTCCGTGCCCTGAAGTTCTACTTACAGGCAACTAAAGATTTTCGGCAAACTTCTTCTCTGTTTGTCGTTTACTCTGGACAGAGGAGAGGTCAAAAGGCTTCGGCTACCTCTCTCTCTTTTTGGCTTCGTAGCATAATACGTTTAGCCTATGAGACTGCTGGACAGCAGCCTCCTGAAAGAATTACAGCTCATTCCACTAAAGCTGTGGCTTCCACCTGGGCCTTTAAGAATGAGGCCTCTGTTGAACAGATTTGCAAGGCTGCAACTTGGTCTTCACTTCATACTTTTTACAAATTTTACAAATTTGACACTTTTGCTTCTTCGGAGGCTGTTTTTGGGAGAAAGGTTCTTCAGGCAGTGGTTCCTTCTGTTTAATGTTCCTGCCTTGTCCCTCCCATCATCCGTGTACTTTAGCTTTGGTATTGGTATCCCATAAGTAATGGATGACCCGTGGAGTGAACACACTTAACAAGAGAAAACATAATTTATGCTTACCTGATAAATTTATTTCTCTTGTAGTGTGTTCAGTCCACGGCCCGCCCTGTCTTTTTTGAGGCAGGTTCTAAATTTTAAATTATAACTCCAGTCACCACTGCACCCTATAGTTTCTCCTTTCTCGTCTTGTTTCGGTCGAATGACTGGATATGACATGTGAGGGGAGGAGCTATATAGCAGCTCTGCTTGGGTGATCCTCTTGCAACTTCCTGTTGGGAAGGAGAATATATCCCATAAGTAATGGATGACCCGTGGACTGAACACACTACAAGAGAAATAAATTTATCAGGTAAGCATAAATTATGTTTTTTTATTGGGTAGAGGTTCAGGCCTGGTGCCCTTAGTATGGGCCGTCTATTGTACCCTCCCATCTTGGCATTCAGTGTCCTCTATAGCTTGGGTATTGTTTTCCCAAAAGTAATGAATGCAGCTGTGGACTCTTTCCATTTAAGAAGAAAAACATAAATTATGCTTACCTGATTTCCTTTTCTTCTAATGGAAAGAGTCCACTGCTCCCCACCCGTAATTTTATGTGGGGCGTCCTTATTATTCTTCTGGCACCTTTTCACCCTGATATTTCTTCTACTGTTCCTTGTTCCTCAGCAGAATGACTGGGGGATGAGGGGAGTAGGAGGTGTTTTTAGCCTTTGGCTGGGGTATCTTTGCCTCCTCCTGGTGACCAGGTTCTTATTTCCCAAAAGTAATTAATGCAGCTGTGGACTCTTTCCATCAGAAGAAAAGGAAATTATCAGGTAAGTATAATTTTATGTTTTTTAACAACTTTCCAATTTACTTTTATCATCAAATTAGCTTTTTTCTCTTGATGTTATTAGTTGAAAGCTAAACCTAGGTAGGCTCATATGCTAATTTTTTTGCCCTTGAAGGCTGAATGCAATTTTACATTTTGTTCACAACTAGAGGGCATTAGTTCATGTGTACCATATAGATGACATTTTGCTTACACCCGTGGAGTTACCTAGGAGTAAGCATTGATTGGCTAAACTGAAATAAAGGGGCAGTCTGCAGAGGCTTAGATACAAGGTAATCACAGAGGTAAAAAGTATATAAATATAACGGTGTTGGTTATGTAAAACTGGGGGATGGGTAATAAAGGGATTATCTTTTTAAACAATAAAAATTATGATGTAGACTGTCCCTTTTAAGGTGTTTACTGTCCCTGTAATCATGTTCTGTTCAAAAGAGAAAATGTCAACATGTATTTGTGTTTGCTTTAAAAAAAAGTGTTACTCTGCTGAATAATCTAACTTTTTCTATAGAAGTTGTATATGTATTTGAGCAACATGTCCCTTTAAAAAAAAAAAAAAAAAAAAAGAAAGATCCTGCCCCCATGCACATTAACTTCAGTAGTGTGTGGTTGTATCCGCACACAATTCCTAACATACCTGCAGTGATAGAGGAACCTATTGTACAGAAGCGTTGGAGATCCATAAATTTGTGTAGTTAAAGGAACATGAAACCCCAAATATTTCCTTTATAAATCAGATTATACAACTTCAATCAAATTTCCAATATACTTCTATTGTCTAATTTGCTTCATTCTCTTGGTATCCTTTTTTTTTTCTTAAAGTATACCTAGGTAGGCTCATGAGCTGAGAGCTAGATGCTGATTGGTGGCTGCACATATATACCTCTTGCCATTGGCTTACCAATGTGTTCAGATAGCTCATAGTACTGCATTGGTGCTCCTTCAGCAAAGGATACCAAGAGAATAGATCTGGCCAAAGATGGTTTCCTATCCTTTTATGTCTAACCTTAGTGTAGATTGAAGAAGGTCAATTTGTGCATTGTTTCTACCTATGCCTAATACCTCTTTTTAAGAAGAGACATAATGGTCTAGGATCTAATACGCTTTCAAATCTCCCTTAAAGGGACAGTTCACTGTAATAGTTTTTCTCTGAATGTGTCCCCATTAATCCAGCTGCAGCATATATAATGTGTGAGAAATTGCTAATTTATGCTTCTTTTTGCAAAAGAAATAGCTGGATTTGCTCTTATAACTCAAATACTTCCCTTTCTTATCACCTCACACTGTGAGTGTAATTTCTTCTGCTGGCTGTGTTTACATAGTTTATCAATATCCTTATACCAGGTATAGAAACTTTCAGTATAAGTTGGGGACACTACAGGCTACATTAGCTATTCCAAATGCCAATATAAAGGCTAAGGAGATATTGTAAACAATTTAATACACTCCAGCAGGTGAAATGGATTATTGGGAACAAATTAAAGAAGAGAAAGTGTTTGGGTAAACTGTCTCTTTAAAGCATTAATAATAATCACACTTTCCCTCAGCTCTTTGTGTTAATAAACATGGGATTTAAGTAGTAGCCTTCTGCTGAATGTCCCTGTTGGGTTATCGTTGTTTATTTTTATCTGCCACCTTCACCATGGAGATTAATAACAATGTCTGTTACTATCATTTTACTTAAAGGTATACACAAAATAACGCTACCTAAAATAAATTTGTGTAAAATGGCTAATTCTTTCTCCATGCATAACCAGCCTTGGGGTTAAAAAAAGGGGGAAACGTATGTGCTTAACTGAAGAGTTGTCCCCAGATGCGACATGTTATTCCTTACTTCTTGCAAAGGCGGAAAGACATCAATCATAAGACACATTAATGGGACAGTAAACAATGTGCAATTACAAGGCCTTTATGTTTTGCTGCTATAAAATAACATGTCAGCCAAGTCTTATAGGGACACTGAGCCCATTTTTTTTCGTCATTCAGATAGAGCATGCAACTTTCTAATTTACTCCTATTATTAATTTTTCTTCATTCTCTTGCTATCTTTATTTGAAAAAGAAGGCATCTAAGCTGAGGAGCCTACCAATTTCTGGTTCAGACCCTGGACAGCACTTGTTTATTGGTGGGTGAATATCCACCAATCAGCAAGAACAATCCAGGTTGTTCACCAAAAATGGGCCGGCATCTAAACTTTCATTCTTGCTTTTCAAAAAGATACCAAGAGAATGAAGAAAATTTGATAATAGGAGTAAAGTAGAAAGTTGCTTAAAATCGCATGCTCTATCTGAATCACAAAAGAAAAAAATTGGGTTCAGTGTCCCTTTAATGTTTTTAAAACAAATGAACATCCTTTTTATTGCAATTATTTTTTCAATAGCCAAGCTCCACCCACCATGAAGCCACAAATCAGTAAACGCTACCGAGGGTGCTGAACCAGAAATGGGCCGACTCCTAAGCTTACTTTCCTGCTTTTCAAATAAAGATACAAAGAGAACGAAGAACATTGATAGTAAATTAGAAAGTTGCTTAAAATTGCATGTTCTTTCTGAATCATGAAAGAAAGAAGAAGAAAAAAAAAAAAAAAGGTTTCATATCCCCCTTTGAGTGTTAAGCACTTTTCCACCTAAGCCGATTTGAGGTATATATATATATATATATATATATATATATATATATATATATATATATATATATATATATATATATATATATATATTTTTTTATTTTTTTTATTTTTTTTTCCAGATCCCCGTTGGAAAGGTTAGGCGATTACTTTCCAATGGTGGGTCTTGGGGGTCTGTAGCTGCCGAGATGCAGCATGCCCCCTTTCCCTATACTTATCATTGTAATTTTTCAATAAAGTTACACGGTGACGTCATTGCGCGTGACGTCACCACGCAAAACGTGAATCCCCGACGGTGACTGTCGCTATACAGGCCCGATCGCCGGGGTAGGAGCGGGTGGGAGCCATCGTTGGCACACAAGGGGTTAATATGAGCTTTAGTCAGCAGACGGCAACACTAGCCAGTGCCACTGTCGTAAAGTTAGTATAAACTGAATTGTTTTGTAGTTATCAGCTAAAGATATTAGGGACAGATATATAACAGTTAGTCTTGAGAAGTCAGCATGGTGCATTTCAAGGTCTGAGGGTTAGACATTGCTTCCATTACATGAAAAGGGAACTAAAGAAATGATGAGATTATATCACAAAGTTGTTTTATTATGCTAAACTAACAATTTTATAGAAACATCTCTCAGTGTTTACGATCTCTTTTTAAAGGCCAGTTATAAATGAGTATGTCTAGAGTCTGCAATTTTCAGAATTGAATCCAAATTTAATTATGATTGGAAGAATAATAAAAATAATTTGATAAATATTAGTTATTTTATGCAGATCTTTTACAATGCAATGCTATGGTTTACAAATACTATGCACTAAAGCAATGACTTAAATCTCCCATTTAATGGACATTGTACTGTAATTTTCTGCCCTTTAATGTGTTTTCTGTGGTCCATGTTACCTGTTGAATTTAGCCTTCTCTTCCTTATTAAAGGGACACTAAAGTAAAAATTGACTCGGATACAACATGCAGATAAAAAAATAAAAAACTTTGATTGGCTGATTGCTGTCACATGATGCAGAAGGATTCGAAAATTGGATTAAAGGACCACTCAATGCAGTAGAATTGTAGGTGTTGCATTGTTAGGAAATTACGCTCTTCATAGACTACATTTTTAGCTTTCTGATCTATTGTCACTAGGCATGAATGTTTGTTTCTTCTACAAGTTGCGCTGCCTTTCTGCATGTTCTTAGAAGTTGTTTGTTTTTTTAAAAGACCTATTGATTGGATGATCCAATTATTATTTTTTTTCTTTTAATTTTATTAGGACGCAATGAACCTTTGAAGAAAGAACGACCTAGATGGAAAAGTGACTATCCTATGACAGACGGACAGTTACGCAGCAAGCGAGATGAGTTTTGGGACACCGCTCCAGCATTTGAGGGTCGCAAGGAGATATGGGATGCCCTAAAAGCTGCAGCTTATGCGGTTGAAGCCAACGATCATGAGCTGGCTCAGGCTATTGTGGATGGAGCAAATATCATTTTACCACATGGTAAGTGGAAAGTCTACACACTTCCTTACATTTGACTAGTCCTATAACTGGGGGGAAAAAACATTTTAGAGGGGCATGATACGTTTGTAAAATTAAAATGTTCATTCAAAAACTTTACAATATATTATTTATTTTGCCCCAATTTTCCTGTAATTTATCTTTGAAAATTGGAAGCGCAAACTGCAGACTTTCCAAGCCTGACCCTGAGGTTGGTCACAATCCTTTTGAAAAACGTATCAAATAATTTATCTAGAAAAATCCCCATATACTGTAATGGTGATTTTCTGTAGAACATCAGTAGGATTGTGATTAAACCCCCTCTCGTTACATATCTGTCCATAATTAGTCTCAGCAGGAGTGAAAAGATAAGGTACAGTGTACGTTTTGCTGACAAAATGATCACGGAAAGCCTTGTTTACTCCAATAAGTCTAGATTAGCTCCTTACATAAAGCAAGTGGCGGGGAGGTATCAAAAACAATTAGCCAGTATGTTGATGTATTGCAATAATAAGAATTGTTCTTCCTTAGATTGTGCTTTCATAAAGAGATGTGTAGTTGTAATGTTGTCATCAATGTGCTTATAAATACAACTGAGAACAATACATGGCGGTTCTTCATCCTAGTCTTTTACCATCACAGTAACTCAGATATTTCTTTCTAATGACACGGTGAGTCCACGGATCATCATCAATTACTGTTGGGAGGCAGAGAGCACTACAGCAAAGCTGTTAAGTATCATTTCCCTACCCACAATCCCCCAGTCATTCTCTTTGCCTGCATTGCAAGGAGGTGGTAAAGTTTTCGGTGTCTGATAAAGTTCTACAATCAAGTTTTTTTATTTTAATATACAGAGTAGATTTTCTCTGCTATTCTGGGGTTTAGCTTGGTCCACGTCAGTTTTTTTCAGTAGGGCAGTGGTGGCTTTTAAGCAATTGAGAACTTGTGAGGTACAATCCTCACTGCGCTTTCTCAATCATTCTTGCTGCCCTAATCTGAAAGCCTGTGTAAGTTTACTCAGTCTTTCTTTTTTCACAGGTCCATGAGGAGCTTCGACCTCTCAAACCAGGTGAACTGTCCAGTTGCCGGACAGGCTGAATTTAAGGCAAGTGCTTTGTTTAGTTTTCTTTCAGGGTAAGAAAGATTCTGGCACTTGAGCAGCTAGCTCAATTTTTAATGTTAAAATGGGACATTTTATTTTATCCTAGTAAGGATTCATTTAAAAAATGGCAGTTTGCAGGCACTGTGGGATGTGTTAGGTAATGGTGGCTCAGATTATGTTCCTAGTTCCGGTTTATTACGGGCAGGACTGGTGTGTACTGTGTGGTATTTTTCATTTTTTTCTTCTTCACTTATAGATCCTTATAATTGCGGATCTTTTGTTTGTCTTCTTTTTGCCGGAACTTTTCTTCGACCACCGAGACAGCCACAGATTTGGCGCGCTTCTTCTCTCTGAGAAGAGTTTGTCAGTGTGTTCCATTTCCGGTTGTGGCGTACTTGTTGGCTGCTCCGACATTGTGGGCTCAGACGACTGATCGCAGTTCCGGTGTTCAGACAGTTTATTTCTGAAGTTACCGTTGGCTAATATTATTCCAGGCAGCAGGTGAGGTAGGCACCTCAGTATAATTGCTGAGGTGTAGTGGGTTTGCCTGGGGTACAATACAATATTTTGTTATCCCATTAAATTACATTATTGTTATTTAAAGGCACAGTAACATTTTGTGTGCAGTTCTTAAATAAGAGTACAGTTTATTTTTAAAATAAAGACAGCTTTGATTTTTTTGGTAAGATAATGGACCAAAAGGCTATGCAGATTGTTACATGCAAGTTATGTTTTGATTCCCAGGTGGAACCACCAGTACCATTTTGTTCTACTTGTATTGAAAGAACCTTATGTTTCAGAGAGAACATTTTTTAACATGAGCCACCTTTTAGATAAGGCGGATGCTGTTTAGGGGTCTCCTGTACCAGTCATGCCGCAACTGTCGCCCCAAGCGTCACAAGCTTGTGCAACACATGCAGTGCCCTGCGTTTCCTCTCACAATCCAATTGGATTTTCTTTGCAAGAAATTGCTACTCATGTCTCTTCAGCGGTATCTGAGGCGCTGTCTGCTTTTTCCATGCTTCCGTGAAAGCGCAAGAGGAAGTTTAGGGAATCTGCAAGTAAGGTTTCTGATCAAGTTGTGGCTAATCAAGTTTCCCTTGCTCATAGATCTGATGAGGAAGCCACTTCGGTGGCGCCTGAGGGTGAAATATCAGACTCTGACAGTGTAATTCCTGCTTCTGATGCTGAAGTTGTATCTTTCAGGTTTAAGCTAGAACACCTCCGTATGTTACTTAAGGGGGTTTTAGCTACTTTGGACAACTCCGACTTGACTGTCTTAGTCAATCCTAAGAAGTCTAGTAATCTAAACAAGTACTTTGACGTTCCCTCCCCAGTGGAGGTTTTCCCTGTGCCAATGGATAAGAAGTTGCAGACCTTGCTAAAAAAGATGTATGTTTATCAGGGTCTCCAATGGCAACCTGCGGTGTGCATTACCACCGTCACCAGCGCAGCGGCCTACTGGTTTGATGCTTTGTCTGATTTCTATTCAGACTGATACGCCTTTTGATGAGATCCAAGATAGGATTAAGGCCCTTAAATTGGCCAATTCCTTCATCACAGATGCATCCCTACAAGTCATTAAGTTAGGAGCAGAAATATCTGGTTTTGCTGTTCTAGCTCGCAGAGCTTTATGGTTGGCAATTCCCTTCAGGGTAAGACCTTGTTTGGCCAAGGATTATTTCTGATATTACAGGAGGAAAAGGGCATGTTCTTCCCCAGGATAAGAGAAATAAACAAAGGGGGTGTCAGAGTAATTTTCGTTCCTTTTCAAAACTTTAAAGGTAAGCCTCCCCCCCCCCTCTTCCAAGCAGGAGCAGTCCAAGCCTTCCTGGAAACCCAATCAGTCTTGGAACAAGGGGAAGCAATCTAAGAAGCCTGCAATTGATTCCAAATCTGCATGAAGGGCCTGCCCCTGATCCGGGAGCGGATCTTGTAGGGGGCAGACTTTCTCATTTCGCTCGATCCTGGATTTGGGATGTTCCAGATCCCTGGGCGGTGAACATCATGTCCCAATGATACAAACTAGAGTTCAAGGCCTTTCCTTCCAGGGGCAGGTTCCTCCCCTCCAGATTATCTGTAGACCAGATAAAGAGAGGCGTTCTTACATTGTGTTCAGGATCTTTTCACCCTGGGAGTGATAGTTCCTGTTCCAATGCAGGAACAGGGTCTGGGATTCATCCCTTGGTTCAAGAAGGTCAGTTCATAACAACTGTAGACCTAAAGGATGCGTACCTTCATGTTCCCATCCACAGGGATCATCACAAGTTTCTGAGGTTCGCGTTCTTAGACAAACACTTCCAGTTTGTGGCTTATCCATTCGGCCTTGCCACAGCTCCCAGGATTTTCTCAGAGGTCAGGAAATCAAAGATCTTCAATTCTTGTTTTGCTCTTCAGTCCTCTCCTCGGCTGTTAGTGGCACAATCTATGGAGGTAATTGGTCTGATTGTAGCTGCCATGGACATCATTCTGCTATGCATGCTCAGGCAATGGAACGGAGATTATGCGGATCTGTCTCCACGATTAGTATTGGATCAGGCGACAAGAGATTCTCTTCCATGGTGGTTGTTTTAGGATTATCTCTCCCAGAGAACCTGCTTCCACAGACCTACCTAGGTGATTGTGACCACGGTGCCAGCCTGCTGGGTTGGGGAGCAGTTTGGGGACAGTTAAAGACTCAGGGTCCCTGGACTCGGGAGGAATCAGTTCTTCCTATAAATATCCTAGAGCTGAGGGCAATCTTCAATTTTCTCTCCTGGCTTGGCCTCAGTTAGCTTCAGCCTGGTTTATCAGGTTCCAGTCGGACAACATAACTTCAGTGGCTTACATCAACCATCAGCGAGGAACTTGGAGATCCTTGGCTATGTCAGAGGTAGCCAAAATCATTCAGTGGGTGGAGACCCACAACTGCTGTCTATCTGCGATCCACATTCCAGGAGTGGACAATTGGGAAGCGGATTTTCTGAGCAGACAGACTTTTCACCCGGGGAGTGGGAACTCCATCCAGAGGTGTTCTCCAGCTTGATCCTAAAATGGGGACAGCCGGAACTAGATCTCATGGCATCTCGTCAGAATGCCAAGCTCCCGAGGTACGGGTCGAGGTCAAGAGATCCTCAAGCTGTACTGATAGATGCTCTGGCGGGTTCCTTGGAAATTCAGTCTAGCATACCTATTTCCTCCGTTCGCTCTCCTTCCATGAGTCATTGCTCGAATCAAACAGGAGAGGGCTTCTGTGATTCTCATTGCACCGGCGTGGCCTTGCAGGATCTGGTATGCAGACCTGGTGGAGATGTCATCTCTTCCACCTTGGAGACTTCCAATGAGGAAGGACCTTCTACTTCAAGGACCCTTCCTTCATCCAAATCTCGTTTCTCTGAAGCTGACTGCCTGGAGATTAAACGCTTAATTTTATCTAATCACGGTTTTTCTGAGGCAGTCATTGAGACCTTGATCCAGGCTCGTAAGCCTGTGACTAGAAGGATTTACCTTAAGATATGGCACAAATATCTGTATTGGTGTGAATCCAAGGGGTTTTCGTGAAGTAGAGTCAGGATTCTTAGGATTTTGTCCTTTCTCCAGGAAGGTCTGGAGAAGGGTTTGTCTGCAAGTACTTTGAAGGGTCAAATATCTGCCTTGTCTATATTATTGCATAAACGTCTGGCGGATGTGCCAGATGTGCAATCCTTCTGTCAGGCCTTGGTCAGAATCAGGCCTGTGTTTAAACCTGTTACTCCTCTCTGGAGTCTTAACCTCGTTCTTAAGGTTCTTCAACAGGCTCCGTTTGAGCCTATGCATTCTTTAGATATTAAGATGTTATCTTGGAAAGTGCTGTTTCTTGTTGCAATTTCTTCTGCTGGAAGAGTCTCTGAACTCTTGGTGTTGCAATGTGATTCCCTTTATCTTTCATTCAGATAAGGTGGTTCTGCGTACTAAGTTAGGTTTCCTTCCTAAGGTGGTTTCGGATAGGAATATTAACCAAGAAATCGTTGTTCCTTCTTTGTGTCCTAGCCCTTCTCATAAGGAGCGGTTACTGCACAACCTGGATGTGGTGCGTGCGTTGAAATACTACTTGCAGGCGACTAAGGATTTTCGCCAGTCTTCTGCTTTGTCATTTTTTTCTGGTAAACTTAAGGGTCAGAAAGCTACTGCTACTTCATTCTTTCTGGCTTAAGAGTATAATTTGCGTGCCCTATGAAACTGCTGGACAGCAGCCTCCTGAGAAGGTTGCGACTTATTCTACTAGGGCTGTTTCTAATTTGCGTGCCCTATGAAACTGCTGGACAGCAGCCTCCTGAGAAGGTCGCGACTTATTCTACTAGGGCTGTTTCTTCTTCCTGGGCCTTCGAAATGAAGCTTCTGTGGAACAGATTTGCAAGGCTGCAACTTGGTCTTCTCTTCACACTTTTTTTTTCAAATTTTTATAAATTTGATACTTTTGCCTCGACTGAGGCTTCTTTTGGGAGAAAGGTTCTTCAAGTGGTGGTGCCTTCTATTTAGGTTCCCTGTCTTGCCCTCCCTAATCATCTCTAGCTTGGGTATTGATTCCCAACGGTAATTGATGATGATCTGTGGATTCACTGTGTTATTAGAAAGAAAACGAAATGTTTGCTTACCTGATGATAAATTTATTTATTTCTTGACAAAGTGAGTCCACGGCCCGCCCTGTTTTTCAGACAGTTTTTGTTATTTAAACCTCAGGCACCTCTGCACCTTGTGTTGCTTTCTTTGTCTCCTTTCCCTTTTTTTCGAATGACTGGAGGATTGTGGGTATGGAGGTGATTCTAACAGCTTTGCTGTGGGGCTCTTTGCCTTCTCCTGCTGGCCTTGAGTGATTTTCCCAACAGTAATTGATGATGATCTGTGGACTCACCATGTTAAGAAATAAATACATTTATCAGGTAAGCATAAATTTTGTTTTCTTTCATGTAATTAGCAAGAGTCCATGAGCTAGTGACGTATGGGATATACATTCCTAACAGGAGGGGCAAAGTTTCCCAAACCTCAAAATGCCTATAAATGCACCCCTCACCACACCCACAAATCAGTTTTACAAACTTTTTTCTCTCAGCGTGCAGTGAATGTCAGAGGGATGTGAGGAGAGTATTGCCTATTTGAATTCAATGATCTCCTTCTACGGGGTCTATTTCATAGGTTCTCTGTTATCGGTCGTAGAGATTCATCTCTTACCTCCCTTTTCAGATCGACGATATACTCTTATATATACCATTACCTCTACTGATTCTCGTTTCAGTACTGGTTTGGCTTTCTACTACTTGTAGATGAGTGTCCTGGGGTAAGTAAGTCTTATTTTCTGTGACACTCTAAGCTATGGTTGGGCACTTTTATATAAAGTTCTAAATATATGTGTTCAAACATTTATTTGCCTTGACTCAGGATGTTCAACGTTCCTTATTTCAGACAGTCAGTTTCATATTTGGGATAATGCATATGAATTAATCAATTTTTTTCTTACCTTAAAATTTGACTTTTTCCCTATGGGCTATTAGGCTCGCGGGGGCTGAAAATGCTTCATTTTATTGCGTCATTCTTGGCGCTGACTTTTTTGGCGCAAATTTTTTTTTCTGTTTCCGCCGTCATACGTGTCGCCGGAAGTTGCGTCATTTTTTTTACTTTTTTTGCGCCAAAAGTGTTGGCGTTCCGGATGTGGCGTCGTCATTTTTGGCGCAAAAAGCATTTAGGCGCCAAATAATGTGGGCGTCTTTTTTTGGCGCTAAAAAATATGGGCGTCACTATTGTCTCCACATTATTTAAGTCTCATTATTTATTGCTTCTGGTTGCTAGAAGCTTGTTCACTGGCATTTTTTCCCATTCCTGAAACTGTCATTTAAGGAATTTGATCAATTTTGCTTTATATGTTGTTTTTTCTTTTACATATTGCAAGATGTCTCCGATTGTCAGAAGCCACTTCTGGAAAAATTCTTAACTGAGTTTCAGTTCTACCAAAGCTAAGTTCATTTATTTTAAATGTTATAAATGTTTATCTTTAGCTATGGTTTGTATTAAAGGGATAGTATACTGTAAAATAGTTTTTCCCTTAATGTGTTTACAATTGCTTTTTTTACCAACTGCAGAGTAAAAAATGTATGAAAATTAGCTTTTTAAGGCTTATTTGTGTATATTAAAGCTCTGATTTTGTGTTTTGAAGCCACAACCTAATAAAATTGGTTGAGCTTGTAGGTATAATCCGATCTCATTACTGTATCACATTGTGCAAATATACCTGCTTCTTTATCTTATATCTGTCCTTAAAACAATCACCAGTACTTTGAGAGAACAATGGAAAATCAACATTGTATTACCTTATCTCTGCTATATCGCACTGGGAGTGTAATTTCTTCTGCTGGCTGTGTTTACAAAGCTTATCTATAGCTGGTACGCGCGGCCACAAACTTTCAGAATAGGTGGGGATACCACATGCTAAATCAACAATTTCAAATGCCAATATAAGGGTAAAGGAGCTACTTGTAAACAATTTAATACACCCCAGCAGGTAAAGTGGATCATTGGTAACAAATTAAAGGGGAGAAATTTTTTGAGTAAACTGTCCCTTTAAGTTATTATGATATACTTTTACATGCAGATTCCATTAGTATTTATGCTTTATACATTTCCATTCTTAAGTACAAGAAATATTTAGAAGATTTAGAAGAAATATTTTTTTCTGATTAAGGCTTTGTCTGACTTTGTGCCTTCTAATACAATTTTTAGGTCTTTTCACTTCTTTTTTTAATTATTGAAGTTTCAAATGACCAACAACATACTGATTTATCCTTCTCTGATGATGTTTTTTTTCTCTTTCAGAAATTCTCTTCATCAGATATTGACACTAACAAATCTACTTTTTTATATAAATTTTTTATTATTAAAGTACATTTGTTCTTTGTTGAAGAGGTGTTGATTATTTTGGATATTAAGGTAACTAGTTCTTTAACCCCTTAATGACCACAATATACCCTGTATGTCACTGGTCGTTAAGGGTTTTTTCAGGACATAATAGCACAAGTCTAGCAAGAACACGCTATTAATGCCCTCCCTCCAGCAGGCTTTGTGGAATAGAGCAGTCTCAACGCTGGTGGCAAGACCGCACTATAAAACAATCAAGTCCCAAAAAAAGGCCAGTGACATACAGGGTACGTCGCTGGTCCTTAAGGGGTTAAAACTAGCTGACACTATTTCTGCCTTTTTATTCTTCTGTGATTTCAGAGGTTTTCTTTCCAATTCCCCATACTAGGGAATGGAATAGGCTGAGAATTTTATTTTATTTTAAACTATATTCTTTGTCAGCAGTTAAATTTAATTTGGAGGGTTCTCCAATTTATTGGAGCTATCTCTACTCCTACTAATTATGCTATTGTTTTTATAGCAAAATAGTTTTTATTTTCCTTTATATAGTTATATCTTATTTATGGAAAATTATCTAGTTTCAGGTACTTTTCTTGGTCCTGTGATATTGCAATTGCTTCATTTTTTCTGTTTACTTTAAGATCAAGTATCAGATTATGATTTATTTTAGCATTGTTAAAGGGACAACATTTACCGGACTAGGTGCTGTTGCATTTGTCTTGTTGTTTTGCATTTTGCAAGTCCTCTGTTTTGACTGGTCCTTTAAACTGGACTATCATGCTAATGATTTCATTTGTGTCTTCATTTTATTGAATATATTCGTAAATGAGGGTTAATCTATGTCTTTAGCTATTTTAGCTAGAAGAATTTTGTGTGTTTTAAAAAAACAAAAAAGAAAATCCATATTTCTTTTGTTCTAAGATAATCAATTATAATTGGATTCAATTCTTAACTGTTACTATGGGCTTCAAGATTGAGTTCTAAGACTAAACTTTAAGCTTATACTAGTTTGGTTGTTCTTATTAAGGAACGAATTCCGGAGTTCTTTCCCAAGTAACATGTTTATAATTGGGGTTCGAAATCAGCTCCCTAAGATTGCGATGTACGTGCCGTATTCCAGCTTGGCTGGTAAGGGGCAGGTTAAGACTTCTTTGAAATTTATTTGGTTCTATTCTGTCCAAATTTCTTTGATTTTATTCCAGTAAGGCTAACACTTTCTTTCAGTGTGTTTCTGTCCTATATATTTTGGATACTGTTGAAGCATGGCTGGGTACCCATGGGGTTCAAGCGCTGCTCAGACCTGGAATCTTCTGGGGTATTTCTTCCAGTTCTTTTTCTAGGAACTGGGTTTTGGAGTTTAATTCAAACTATTCTGCCTTTTTATGGTCATTGATAGCATTATTTGTTTTCATTAGATACAATAAATGCATATTCTTCATTTCTCCAACATAGGTGTGTCCGGTCCACGGCGTCATCCTTACTTGTGGGATATTCTCTTCCCCAACAGGAAATGGCAAAGAGCCCAGCAAAGCTGGTCACATGATCCCTCCTAGGCTCCGCCTTCCCCAGTCATTCTCTTTGCCGTTGTACAGGCAACATCTCCACGGAGATGGCTTAGAGTTTTTTAGTGTTTAACTGTAGTTTTTATTATTCAATCAAGAGTTTGTTATTTTAAAATAGTGCTGGTATGTACTATTTACTCTGAAACAGAAAAGAGATGAAGATTTCTGTTTGTAAGAGGAAAATGATTTTAGCAACCGTTACTAAAATCAATGGCTGTTCCACACAGGACTGTTGAGAGGAATTAACTTCAGTTGGGGGAACAGTGAGCAGACTTTTGCTGCTTGAGGTATGACACATTCTAACAAGACGATGTAATGCTGGAAGCTGTCATTTTCCCTATGGGATCCGGTAAGCCATTTTTATTACAGAAAGAAATAAAGGGCTTCACAAGGGCTTTCTAAGACTGTAGACATTTTCTGGGCTAAATCGATTTATATTTTATACTCCATAGCCTTGAGGAATTATTTTAATCTTGGGAATTATGTAAAATAACCGGCAGGCACTGTATTGGACACCTTATTCTCTAGGGGCTTTCCCTAATCATAGGCAGAGTCTCATTTTCGCGCCTGTATTGCGCACTTGTTTTTGAGAAGCATGACATGCAGATGCATGTGTGAGGAGCTCTGATACATAGAAAAGACTTTCTGAAGGCGTCATTTGGTATCGTATTCCCCTTTGGGCTTGGTTGGGTCTCAGCAAAGCAGATACCAGGGACTGTAAAGGGGTTAAATATAAAAACGGCTCCGGTTTCGTTATTTTAAGGGTTAAAGCTTCCAAATTTGGTGTGCAATACTTTTAAGGCTTTAAGACACTGTGGTGAAATTTTGGTGAATTTTGAACAATTCCTTCATACTTTTTCGCAATTGCAGTAATAAAGTGTGTTCAGTTTAAAATTTAAAGTGACAGTAACGATTTATTTTAAAACGTTTTTTGTACTTTGTTATCAAGTTTTTGCCTGTTTAACATGTCTGAACTACCAGATAGACTGTGTTCTGAATGTGGGGAAGCCAAGGTTCCTTCTCATTTAAATAGATGTGATTTATGTGACACAAAATTTAGAGAAAATGATGCCCAAGATGATTCCTCAAGTGAGGGGAGTAAGCATGGTACTGCATCATCCCCTCCTTCGTCTACACCAGTCTTGCCCACACAGGAGGCCCCTAGTACATCTAGCGCGCCAATACTCCTTACTATGCAACAATTAACGGCTGTAATGGATAATTCTATCAAAAACATTTTAGCCAAAATGCCCACTTATCAGCGAAAGCGCGACTGCTCTGTTTTAGAAAATACTGAAGAGCATGAGGACGCTGATGATATTGGTTCTGAAGGGCCCCTACACCAATCTGAGGGGGCCAGGGAGGTTTTGTCTGAGGGAGAAATTTCAGATTCAGGGAAAATTTCTCAACAAGCTGAACCTGATGTGATTACATTTAAATTTAAATTGGAACATCTCCGCGCTCTGCTTAAGGAGGTGTTATCCACTCTGGATGATTGTGAGAATTTGGTCATTCCAGAGAAACTATGTAAAATGGACAAGTTCCTAGAGGTCCCGGGGCCCCCCGAAGCTTTTCCTATACCCAAGCGGGTGGCGGACATTGTAAATAAAGAATGGGAAAGGCCCGGTATACCTTTCGTCCCTCCCCCCATATTTAAAAAATTGTTTCCTATGGTCGACCCCAGAAAGGACTTATGGCAGACAGTCCCTAAGGTCGAGGGGGCGGTTTCTACTCTAAACAAACGCACCACTATACCCATAGAAGATAGTTGTGCTTTTAAAGATCCTATGGATAAAAAATTAGAAGGTTTGCTTAAAAAGATGTTTGTTCAGCAAGGTTACCTTCTACAACCAATTTCATGCATTGTTCCTGTCACTACAGCCGCGTGTTTCTGGTTCGATGAGCTAGAAAAGGCGATCAATAATAATTCTTCTTCTTATGAGGAGATTATGGACAGAATTCGTGCTCTCAAATTGGCTAATTCTTTCACCCTAGACGCCACTTTGCAATTGGCTAGGTTAGCGGCGAAAAATTCTGGTTTTGCTATTGTGGCGCGCAGAGCGCTTTGGTTAAAATCTTGGTCAGCGGATGCGTCTTCCAAGAACAAATTGCTTAACATTCCTTTCAAGGGGAAAACGCTGTTTGGCCCTGACTTGAAAGAGATTATCTCTGATATCACTGGGGGCAAGGGCCACGCCCTTCCTCAGGATAGGTCTTTCAAGGCCAAAAATAAACCTAATTTTCGTCCCTTTCGCAGAAACGGACCAGCCCCAAGTGCTACGTCCTCTAAGCAAGAGGGTAATACTTCTCAAGCCAAGCCAGCCTGGAGACCAATGCAAGGCTGGAACAAAGGGAAGCAGGCCAAGAAACCTGCCACTGCAACCAAGACAGCATGAGATGTTGGCCCCCGATCCGGGACCGGATCTGGTGGGGGGCAGACTCTCTCTCTTCGCTCAGGCTTGGGCAAGAGATGTTCTGGATCCTTGGGCACTAGAAATAGTCTCCCAAGGTTATCTTCTGGAATTCAAGGGGCTTCCCCCAAGGTGGAGGTTCCACAGGTCTCAATTGTCTTCAGACCACATAAAAAAACAGGCATTCTTACATTGTGTGGAAGACCTGTTAAAAATGGGAGTGATTCATCCTGTTCCATTAGGAGAACAAGGGATGGGATTCTACTCCAATCTGTTCGTAGTTCCCAAAAAAGAGGGAACATTCAGACCAATCTTAGATCTCAAGATCCTAAACAAGTTTCTCAAGGTTCCATCGTTCAAAATGGAAACCATTCGAAATATTCTTCCTTCCATCCAGGAAGGTCAATTCATGACCACGGTGGATTTAAAGGATGCGTATCTACATATTCCTATCCACAAGGAACATCATCGGTTCCTAAGGTTCGCATTCCTGGACAAGCATTACCAGTTTGTGGCACTTCCGTTCGGATTAGCCACTGCTCCAAGGATTTTCACAAAGGTACTAGGGTCCCTTCTAGCGGTGCTAAGACCAAGGGGCATTGCAGTAGTACCTTACTTGGACGACATTCTGATTCAAGCGTCGTCCCTTCCTCAAGCAAAGGCTCACACGGACACGGTCCTGGCCTTTCTCAGATCTCACAGGTGGAAAGTGAACGTAGAAAAAAGTTCTCTGTCTCCGTCAACAAGGGTTCCCTTCTTGGGAACAATAATAGACTCCTTAGAAATGAGGATTTTTCTGACAGAGGCCAGAAAATCAAAACTTCTGAACTCTTGTCAAATACTTCATTCTGTTCCTCTTCCTTCCATAGCGCAGTGCATGGAAGTAATAGGTTTGATGGTAGCGGCAATGGACATAGTTCCTTTTGCGCGCATTCATCTAAGACCATTACAACTGTGCATGCTCAGTCAGTGGAATGGGGACTATACAGACTTGTCTCCGACGATACAAGTAAATCAGAGGACCAGAGATTCACTCCGTTGGTGGCTGTCCCTGGACAACCTGTCACAGGGGATGAGCTTCCGCAGACCAGAGTGGGTCATTGTCACGACCGACGCCAGTCTGGTGGGCTGGGGCGCGGTCTGGGGACCCCTGAAAGCTCAGGGTCTTTGGTCTCGGGAAGAATCTCTTCTACCGATAAATATTCTGGAACTGAGAGCGATACTCAATGCTCTCAAGGCTTGGCCTCAGCTAGCAAAGGCCAAGTTCATACGGTTTCAATCAGACAACATGACGACTGTTGCGTACATCAACCATCAGGGGGGAACAAGGAGTTCCCTGGCGATGGAAGAAGTGACCAAAATCATTCAATGGGCGGAGACTCACTCCTGCCACTTGTCTGCAATCCACATCCCAGGAGTGGAAAATTGGGAAGCGGATTTTCTGAGTCGTCAGACATTTCATCCGGGGGAGTGGGAACTCCATCCGGAAATCTTTGCCCAAATCACTCAATTGTGGGGCATTCCAGACATGGATCTGATGGCCTCTCGTCAGAACTTCAAGGTTCCTTGCTACGGGTCCAGATCCAGGGATCCCAAGGTGACTCTAGTAGATGCACTAGTAGCACCTTGGACCTTCAAACTAGCTTATGTATTCCCGACGTTTTCTCTCATCCCCAGGCTGGTAGCCAGGATCAATCAGGAGAGAGCATCGGTGATCTTGATAGCTCCTGCGTGGCCACGCAGGACTTGGTATGCAGACCTGGTGAATATGTCATCGGCTCCACCATGGAAGCTACCTTTGAGACGAGACCTTCTTGTTCAAGGTCCGTTCGAACATCCGAATCTGGTCTCACTCCAACTGACTGCTTGGAGATTGAACGCTTGATCTTTTCAAAGCGAGGGTTCTCAGATTCTGTCATTGATACTCTTGTTCAGGCCAGAAAGCCTGTAACTAGAAAAATTTACCACAAAATATGGAAAAAATATATCTGTTGGTGTGAATCTAAAGGATTCCCTTGGGACAAGGTAAAAATTCCTAAGATTCTATCCTTCCTTCAAGAAGGTTTGGAGAAAGGATTATCTGCTAGTTCCTTGAAGGGACAGATTTCTGCCTTGTCTGTGTTACTTCACAAAAAACTGGCAGCTGTGCCAGATGTTCAAGCCTTTGTTCAGGCTCTGGTTAGAATCAAGCCTGTTTACAAACCTTTGACTCCTCCTTGGAGTCTCAATTTAGTTCTTTCAGTTCTTCAGGGGGTTCCGTTTGAACCCTTACATTCCGTTGATATTAAGTTATTATCTTGGAAAGTTTTGTTTTTGGTTGCAATTTCTTCTGCTAGAAGAGTTTCAGAACTATCTGCTCTGCAGTGTTCTCCTCCTTATCTGGTGTTCCATGCAGATAAGGTGGTTTTACGTACTAAACCTGGTTTTCTTCCGAAAGTTGTTTCTAACAAAAACATTAACCAGGAGATAGTCGTGCCTTCTTTGTGTCCGAATCCAGTTTCAAAGAAGGAACGTTTGTTGCACAATTTGGATGTTGTTCGTGCTCTAAAATTCTATTTAGATGCTACAAAGGATTTTAGACAAACATCTTCCTTGTTTGTTGTTTATTCTGGTAAAAGGAGAGGTCAAAAAGCAACTTCTACCTCTCTCTCTTTTTGGATTAAAAGCATCATCAGATTGGCTTACGAGACTGCCGGACGGCAGCCTCCTGAAAGAATCACAGCTCATTCCACTAGGGCTGTGGCTTCCACATGGGCCTTCAAGAACGAGGCTTCTGTTGATCAGATATGTAAGGCAGCGACTTGGTCTTCACTGCACACTTTTACTAAATTTTACAAGTTTGATACTTTTGCTTCTTCTGAGGCTATTTTTGGGAGAAAGGTTTTGAAAGCCGTGGTGCCTTCCATCTAGGTGACCTAATTTGCTCCCTCCCTTCATCCGTGTCCTAAAGCTTTGGTATTGGTTCCCACAAGTAAGGATGACGCCGTGGACCGGACACACATATGTTGGAGAAAACAGAATTTATGTTTACCTGATAAATTGCTTTCTCCAACGGTGTGTCCGGTCCACGGCCCGCCCTGGTTTTTTAATCAGGTCTGATAATTTATTTTCTTTAACTACAGTCACCACGGTATCATATGGTTTCTCCTATGCAAATATTCCTCCTTTACGTCGGTCGAATGACTGGGGAAGGCGGAGCCTAGGAGGGATCATGTGACCAGCTTTGCTGGGCTCTTTGCCATTTCCTGTTGGAAGAGAATATCCCACAAGTAAGGATGACGCCGTGGACCGGACACACCGTTGGAGAAAGTAATTTATCAGGTAAACATAAATTCTGTTTTTTCTTTTTTCATTCAGATTATTTCCTGTGGATGCGGAATCTCATATGTTTCACTTGCTCTTCAGGACATAGTTAGAGGATCTTTTTTTCAAAAGCTCTTGATTCCTCACGCAAGGGTCACCTTTTTTTTTAGGTTTCCAGATGGTTTATGTCACTATCTTTGTCTCTATCAGACAAGGGACAATTTGTATTGGGTTCCGTCTGTCGGTACCTTTAGTCTCTATTATTTCCTTCAGTTGCTATATATGCATAGAAGTTTTAACAGCATTGGATTCAATTCCCTTTGCTCATTTTCTATGGAAAGATCCTTTCCAGCTTTTTATGAGTGTTGTTTCTTCAAGAACATGGTTGGAGGATCAATTAACCAAAAAGTTTGTTGATTCCTCAGACAAGAGTAACCTTTTTTTAGATTTCCGGATAGATTCAGTGTCCATGACTCTGTTTCTGTTGGATTAGAGACGTCTGAAATTGGTTTCAGCTTATCGAAACCTTCAGTCTCAATCATTCCCTTCGGTAGCCTTATGCATGGAAATTCTAGGTTCTTATGACTGCTGCATTGGACGTGTTCCCCTTTGCTCATTTTTCACATTCGACCTCTTCAGCTCTGTATGCTGAACCAGTGGTGCCGGGATTATACAAAGATATCTCATTTAATATCTTTAAAACCGATTGTTCGACACCCTCTGACGTGGTACAGACCACCATCGTTTAGTTCAGGGGGCTTCTTTTTTTCTTCCAACCTGGACTGTGATCTCAACAGATGCAAGTCTGACAGGTTGGGGAGCTGTAGGGGGGTTTCTGACAGCACAAGGGGTTTGGGAAATCTCAGGAGGTGAGATTACCAATCAATATTTTGGAACTCCGTGCAATTTTCAGAGCTCTTCGGTCTTGGTCTCTTCTAAAGAGAGAATCGTTCATTTGTTTTCAGACAGACAATGTCACAACTGTGGCATATATCAATCATCAAGGAGGGACTCACAGCCCTCTGGCTATGAAAGAAGTATCTCGAATACTGGTATGGGCGGAATCCAGCTCCTGTCTAATCTCTGCGGTTCATATCCCAGGTATAGACAATTGGGAAGCGGATTATCTCAGTCGCCAAACGTTACATCCGGGCGAGTGGTCTCTTCACCCAGAGGTGTTTCTTCAGATTGTTCAAATGTGGGGACTTCCAGAAATTGATCTGATGGCTTCTCATCTACACAAGAAACTTCCCAGTTATCTGTCCAGATCCAGGGATCCTCAGGCGGAAGCAGTGGATGCATTGTCACTTCCTTGGAAGTATCATCCTGCCTATATTTTTCCGCCTCTAGTTCTTCTTCCAAGAGTAATCTCCAAGATTCTGAAGGAATGCTCGTTTTTTTCTGCTGGTGGCTCCAGCATGGCCTCACAGGTTTTGGTATGCGGATCTTGTCCGCATGGCTTCTTGTCAACCGTGGACTCTTCCGTTAAGACCAGACCTTTTGTCATAAGGTCCTTTTTTACCATCAGGATCTCAAATCCTTAAATTTAAAGGTATGGAGATTGAACGCTTGATTCTTAGTCAAAGAGGTTTCTCTGACTCTGTGATTAATACTATGTTACAGGCTCGTAGATCTGTATCTAGGATGATATATTATCGAGTCTGGAAGACTTACATTTCTTGGTGTCTTTCTCATCATTTTTCCTGGCATTCTTTTAGAATTCCGAGAATTTTACAGTTTCTTCAGGATGGTTTGGATAAAGGTTTGTCTGCAAGTTCCTTGAAAGGACAAATCTCTGCTCTTTCTGTTCTTTTTCACAGAAGGATTGCTAATCTTCCTGATATTCATTGTTTTGTACAAGCTTTGGTTCGTATAAAACCTGTCATTAAGTCAATTTCTCCTCCTTGGAGTTTGAATTTGGTTCTGGGGGCTCTTCAAGCTCCTCCTTTTGAACCATGTATTCTTTGGTCATTAAATTACTTTCTTGGAAAGTTTTGTTTCTTTTGGCCATCTCTTCTGCTAGAAGAGTTTCTGAATTATCTGCTCTTTTCTTGTGAGTCTCCTTTTCTGATTTTTCATCAGGATAAGGCGGTGTTGCGAACTTCTTTTAAATTTTTACCTAAGGTTGTGAATTCTAACAACATTAGTAGAGAAATTGTGGTTCCTTCATTATTTCCTAATCCTAAGAATTCTAAGGAGAGATCATTGCATTCTTTGGATGTTGTTAGAGCTTTGAAATATTATGTTGAAGCTATTAAGAATTTCCGAAAGACTTCTAGTCTATTTGTTATCTTTTCCGGTTCTAGGAAAGGTCAGAAGGCCTCTGCCATTTCTTTGGCATCTTGGTTGAAATCTTTAATTCATCATGCTTATGTCGAGTCGGGTAAATCTCCGCCTCAAAGGATTACAGCTCATTCTACTAGGTCAGTTTCTACTTCCTGGGCGTTTAGGAATGAAGCTTCGATTGATCAGATTTGCAAAGCGGCAACTTGGTCTTCTTTGCATACTTTTACTAAATTCTACCATTTTTGATGTGTATTCTTCTTCTGAAGCAGTTTTTGGTAGAAAAAATACTTCAGGCAGCTGTTTCAGTTTGATTCTTCTGCTTATAATTTCAGTTTTCTTCATTATAAGATTTAAACTTTATTTTGGGTGTGGATTATTTTTCAGCGGAATTGGCTGTCTTTATTTTATCCCTCCCTCTCTAGTGACTCTTGAGTGGAAGATCCACATCTTGGGTAGTCATTATCCCATACGTCACTAGCTCATGGACTCTTGCTAATTACATGAAAGAAAACATAATTTATGTAAGAACTTACCTGATAAATTCATTTCTTTCATATTAGCAAGAGTCCATGAGGCCCACCCTTTTTTTGTGGTGGTTTCTTATCACCCCACTTCTTGGCTATTCGTTAAACTGATTTGTGGGTGTGGTGAGGGGTGTATTTATAGGCATTTTGAGGTTTGGGAAACTTTGCCCCTCCTGGTAGGAATGTATATCCCATACGTCACTAGCTCATGGACTCTTGCTAATATGAAAGAAATGAATTTATCAGGTAAGTTCTTACATAAATTATGTTTTTTTAATTTTATTTTTTAATCGTCTGATAAAATCTCACAATCTATGTATAATATTTTTTCTTGCCCTATAAATCCATTATTTAAGCAACAGTATTGGCACTTGCAACATCCATTTTGCACTTTGTCAACTTTTGTGGGCCGCAAAGGTTCTGCCCGTGACATTTGTTTCATTTAAAGGGACAGAATACTATAAAATTGTTTTTCCCTTAATGTGTTTCCAATTACTTTTTCTCTTGTTAAGTGTGTTCAGTCCACGGGTCATCCATTACTTATGGGATATATTCTCCTTCCCAACAGGAAGTTGCAAGAGGATCACCCAAGCAGAGCTGCTATATAGCTCCTCCCCTCACATGTCATACCCAGTCATTGTCTTGCAACCCTCAACAAAGAAGGAGGTCGCGAGAGGAGCTGGAGTTTTTACTTAACTATTCTTCAATCAAAAGTTTGTTATTTTAAATGGCACCGGAGTGTGCTGTTTTTCTATCTCAGGCAGTATTTGGAAGAAGAAACTGCCTGCGTTTTTTTCTATGATCTTAGCAGGCGTAACTAAGATCCACTGGCTGTTCTCGACATTCTGAGGAGTGGGGTAACTTCAGAAACTGGGAATAGCATGCGGGGTCCTCCGCAAATGAGGTATGTGCAGTACTTTATTTTCTGGGAATGGAATTGACTAAGAAAATACTGCTGTTACCGTATGATGTAAGTACAGCCTTAAATGCAGTAGTAGCAACTGGTATCAGGCTGATAAATGTATGCGCAGTCGAGTTATATTCTAGGGACTAGAATTTGACTGAGAAAATACTGTTAACACTGAAATAATACTTAAGCCTTCTCTGCAGTGGTAGCGACTGGTAGCAGGCTTAGTGATAGCTTTGCATGACATTGAAAAATGTTGTTTTTTAATAAAACGTTTACTGGCATGTTATCGTTTTTTGTGAGGTACTTTGGTGATAAATCGCTTTGGGCATGATTTTTTCCACATGGCTAACATATTTTTCTGCATGGAAATAGTTATATCAGGGCTCCCACTGTTGTGATTGGAGTGGGAGGGCCCTTGTTTTAGCGCCTTGTTGCGCAGTTAAAATTATTGCACAGTCTTTCTGCTTCTTCCTCCTTGATCCAGGACGTCTCTAGAGAGCTCAGGGGTCTGCAAATTTCATTTGTGAGGGAGGTAATCAGTCACAGCAATCTGTGACAGTGTGCTGACTGTGATTAAAAGCGTTAAATCTTAATTGATATCTGTTTTATCCGTTTTGGGTATCGAGGGGTTAATCATCCTTTTGCTAATGGGTGCAATCCTCTGCTAATAGTACACTTCTTGTTAAGAATTGTTTAATTATATCTGTATTTTTGAAGCGCTGCAGCGTTTTTTTTTTATATTGCTTGTAAAACTTATTGAAAGTGATTTCCAAGCTTGTTAGTTTCATTGCTAAATCCGTTTTAAACATGTCTAATTCAGAGGAAACTGTTTGTTCATCATGTTCAAAAGCCAATGTGGAGCCCAATAGAACGATGTGTACCAATTGTATTGATATTGCTTTGAATAAATGTCAATCTGTACCGATAAAGAAGCTATCACCAGACAACGAGGGGGAAGTTATGCCGCCTAACTCTCCTCACGTGTCAGTACCTGCGTCTCCCGCGTAGGATTGAGACACCTAGTACATCTAGGCCCTTACAAATCACTTTACATGATATGGCTAATGTTATGAAAGAAGTATTATATAATATGCCCGAATTAAGGGGCAAACGCGATAGCTCTGGGTTAAGGACAGAGCGCGCTGATGACACGAGAGCCATGTCTGATACTGCGTCACAACTTGCAGAACATGAGGACGGTGAGCTTCATTCTGTCGGTGACGGTTCTGATTCGGGGAGACCGGATTCAGAAATTTCAAATTTTAAATTTAAGCTTGAGAACCTCCGTGTGTTACTAGGGGAGGTATTAGCGGCTCTGAATGATTGCGACACGGTGGCAATTCCAGAGAAATTGTGTAGGTTGGATAGATACTATGCGGTACCGGTGTGTACTGACGTTTTTCCTATACCAAAAAGACTTACAGAAATTATCAGTAAGGAGTGGGATAGACCCGGTGTGCCTTTTTCCCCTCCCCCGATATTTAGAAAAATGTGCCCTATAGACGCCACCACACGAGACTTATGGCAGACGGTCCCTAAGGTGGAGGGAGCAGTTTCTACGTTAGCCAAGCGTACCACTATCCCGGTGGAGGATAGCTGTGCTTTCTCAGATCCAATGGATAAAAAAATTAGAGGGTTATCTTAAGAAAATGTTTGTTCAACAGGGTTTTATATTGCAGCCTCTTGCATGCATTGCGCCTGTCACGGCTGCAGCGGCATTCTGGTTTGAGTCTCTGGAAGAGGCGATTCGCACAGAGCCGTTGGATGAGGCCTTGAGCAAAGTTAAAACCCTTAAGCAAGCTAATGCGTTTGTTTCAGATGCCGTAGTACATCTAACCAAACTTACGGCTAAAAATTCCGGTTTCGCCAATCAGGCGCGCAGAGCGCTCTGGCTTAAATCCTGGTCAGCGGATGTAACTTCCAAGTCTAAACTACTTAACATTCCTTTCAAAGGGCAGACCTTATTCGGGCCCGGCTTGAAGGAAATTATTGCTGACATTACGGGAGGTAAGGGCCACGCCCTTCCTCAGGACAGGGCCAAACCAAAGGCCAAACAGTCTAATTTTCGTGCCTTTCGTAACTTCAAGGCAGGAGCAGCATCGACTTCCTCCGCTCCACAACAGGAAGGAACTACTGCTCGTTACAGACAAGGTTGGAAAGGCAACCAGTCATGGAACAAGGGCAAGCAGGCCAGAAAGCCTACTCCCGCCCCTAAGACAGCATGAAGTCAGGGCCCCCTATCCAGAGACGGATTTAGTGGGGGGCAGACTTTCTCTCTTTGCCCAGGCTTGGGCAAGAGATGTGCAGGATCCCTGGACGTTAAAGATTATATCTCAGGGATACCTTCTGGATTTCAAATCCTCTCCTCCACAAGGGAGGTTCCATCTTTCGAGGTTATCGACAAACCTAGTAAAGAGAGAGGCATTTCTACAATGTGTACAAGACCTCTTAATCATGGGGGTGATCCACTCAGTTCCGCGTTTGGAACAGGGACAAGGATTTTACTCAAATCTATTTGTGGTTCCCAAAAAAGAGGGAACCTTCAGACCAATCTTAGACCTAAAGATCTTAAACAAATTCCTAAGGGTACCATCGTTCAAGATGGGAACCATCCTACCCATGATCCAAGAGGGTCAATATATGACCACGGTGGACTTAAAGGATGCTTACCTTCATATACCGATTCACAAAGATCATTATCGGTACCTGAGGTTTGCCTTTCTAGACAGGCATTACCAGTTTGTGGCTCTTCCCTTCGGGTTAGCCACGCCCCAGAGAATTTTTACGAAGGTTCTGGGCTCACTTCTGGCGGTACTAAGACCACGAGGCATAGCGGTGGCTCCGTACCTAGACGACATTCTGATACAAGCGTCAAGTTTTCAGAATGCAAAGTCTCATACAGAGATAGTTCTAGCATTTCTGAGGTCGCATGGGTGGAAAGTGAACGTGGAAAAGAGTTCTCTGTTACCACTCACACGGGTTCCTTTTCTAGGGACTCTTATAGATTCTGTAGAGATGAAGATTTACCTGACGGAGTCCAGGTTATCAAAGATTCTCAATGCTTGCCGTGTCCTTCATTCCATTCCAAGCCCATTGGTAGCTCAGTGCATGGAGGTAATCGGCTTAATGGTAGCGGCAATGGACATAGTGCCATTTGCGCGCCTGCATCTCAGACCGCTGCAACTATGCATGCTCAGTCAATGGAACGGGGATTACTCAGATCTGTTCCCTTTGCTAAATCTGGACCAGGAGACCAGAGATTCGCTTCTCTGGTGGTTGTCACCGGTTCATCTGTCCAAAGGAATGACCTTTCACAGGCCAGATTGGACGATTGTAACAACGGATGCCAGCCTTCTAGGCTGGGCAGCAGTCTGGAATTCCCTGAAGGCTCAGGGATTGTGGACTCAGGAGGAGAAACTCCTCCCAATAAACATTCTGGAATTAAGAGCAATATTCAATGCTCTTCTGGCTTGGCCTCAGTTAGCAAAGCTGAGGTTCATCAGATTTCAGTTGGACAATATAACGACTGTGGCTTACATCAATCATCAAGGGGGAACCAGGAGTTCCCTAGCGATGTTGGAAGTCTCGAAGATAATTCGCTGGGCAGAGTCTCACTCTTGCCACCTGTCAGCGATTCACATCCCAGGCGTAGAGAACTGGGAGGCGGATTTCCTAAGTCGCCAGACTTTTCATCCGGGAGAGTGGGAACTTCACCCGGAGGTATTTGCTCAACTGATTCGTCGTTGGGGCAAACCGGATCTGTATCTCATGGCATCTCGCCAGAACGCGAAGCTTCCTTGTTACGGATCCAGGTCCAGGGACCCGGGAGCGGTGCTGGTAGATGCATTAGCAGCCCCTTGGGTTTTCAACATAGCTTATGTGTTTCCACCATTTCCGTTGCTACCTCGGCTGATTGCCAGGATCAAACAGGAGAGGGCATCAGTAATTCTGATAGCGCCTGCGTGGCCACGCAGGACCTGGTATGCAGACCTAGTGGACATGTCGTCCTGTCCACCATGGTCTCTTCCTCTGAGGCAGGACCTTCTAATTCAGGGTCCTTTCAACCATCCAAACCTAATTTCTCTGAGGCTGACTGCCTGGAAATTGAATGCTTGATTCTATCAAAGCGTGGGTTTTCGGATTCGGTTATTGATACATTAATACAGGCTCGGAAACCTGTGACAATAAAAATTTACCATAAGATATGGCGTAAATATTTATATTGGTGCGAATCCAAGAGTTACTCATGGAGTAAGGTTAGGATTCCTAGGATATTAGCTTTTCTACAAGAGGGTTTAGAAAAGGGTTTATCCGCTAGTTCGCTAAAGGGACAGATTTCAGCTCTGTCTATTCTTTTACACAAACGTCTGGCAGAGCATCCAGACGTCCAGGCCTTTTGTCAGGCTTTGGCTAGAATTAAGCCTGTGTTTAAAGCTGTTGCTCCTCCGTGGAGCTTAAACTTGGTTCTTAAAGTTCTTCAGGGTGTTCCGTTTGAACCCCTTCATTCCATTGATATTAAGCTTTTATCTTGGAAAGTTTTGTTTTTGATGGCTATTTCCTCGGCTCGAAGAGTATCTGAGTTATCTGCCTTACATTGTGATTCTCCTTATCTGATCTTTCATTCAGATAAGGTAGTTCTGCGTACTAAACCTGGGTTTTTACCTAAGGTTGTTTCTAACAGGAATATCAATCAAGAGATTGTTGTTCCATCATTAAGTCCTAATCCTTCTTCAAAGAAGGAACGTCTTTTGCATAATCTAGACGTGGTCCGTGCTCTGAAGTTCTACTTACAGGCAACTAAAGATTTTAGACAAACTTCTTCTCTGTTTGTCGTTTACTCTGGACAGAGGAGAGGTCAAAAGGCTTCGGCTACCTCTCTCTCTTTTTGGCTTCGTAGCATAATACGTTTAGCCTATGAGACTGCTGGACAGCAGCCTCCTGAAAGAATTACAGCTCATTCCACTAGAGCTGTGGCTTCCACCTGGGCCTTTAAGAATGAGGCCTCTGTTGAACAGATTTGCAAGGCTGCAACTTGGTCTTCACTTCATACTTTTTCCAAATTTTACAAATTTGACACTTTTGCTTCTTCGGAGGCTGGTTTTGAAAGAAAGGTTCTACAGGCAGTGGTTCCTTCTGTTTAATGTTCCTGCCTTGTCCCTCCCATCATCCGTGTACTTAGCTTTGGTATTGGTATCCCATAAGTAATGGATGACCCGTGGACTGAACACACTTAACAAGAGAAAACATAATTTATGGTTACCTGATAAATTTATTTCTCTTGTAGTGTGTTCAGTCCACGGCCCGCCCTGTCCTTTTCAGGCAGGTTCTAAATTTTAAAATTATAACTCCAGTCACCACTGAAACTTATAGTTTCTCCTTTCTCGTCTTGTTTCGGTCGAATGACTGGATATGACATGTGAGGGGAGGAGCTATATAGCAGCTCTGCTTGGGTGATCCTCTTGCAACTTCCTGTTGGGAAGGAGAATATATCCCATAAGTAATGGATGACCCGTGGACTGAACACACTACAAGAGAAATAAATTTATCAGGTAAGCATAAATTATGTTTTTTTTACCAGCTGCAGAATATACTATGTATGAGATTTGCTTTTTAAGGTTTGTTTATATTTATTAGCTGGTTTTGTGTTTTTGAAGCCATAACCTAATAAAATGGGCTGAGCTTGTAAGTATAATCGAATCTCATTACATTATCACGTTGTGTACATATACCTGCTTCTTTATCTTTATATCTGTCCATAAACCAATCACCAATACTAGGAGAAAACAATGGAAAATTAACATTTTATTACCTTATGTCTTCTATACCCCTCTGAGGGTGTAATTTCTTCTACTGAAACATTTGGTTTCAGTACACCAAAACGGCTAGGGCGTTCCATGCTGTCCAAACGGCGCTAAAGCCCAGTGCAGTTAGAATGTAACGGCGGGAAAGGGTTAAAAGTTGGCACCATAATAAATAAATAAGTAGCCACTTGACCGGAACTGAGAGATGAATATGGCCATTAGGCATGTGCGTATATTCTGCATTTGTTATTTGTTAGGTAAATGAATTCTGAATCTAACTGTGGTTAAACACTAAATACATTTTATAAGCACAGTATTGAGGTTTATTCCGCGCCTCCTGCTAGCCATTGATGCTGCCATGTTGAAATTAACCTTTTATTGCATTCCAGTGCTGTTTTTTGTTTGCACATGTGCAGTAACGCTCATTCAGAAACCTGCAGTGTTACCTAAGTTCCAACCTGGCTGCACTCGTAATTACAAGGTCTAGAAATCTATTTAGTGTTTAATGTCCATTTAATTTCCCTCCCCTACTTCTCTTCAGCTTGCTCTCCCTATCAGTCTTTCAGTTCAACAATGTGATCAGCCCAGCTGAATTTACACTAACCACATTTGTATACATTCAGAAATAATATTTTTAAAAAGTGTACTCTGCAAATCTCTACCATACAAATACATATTTGTGTGTTTGCTAGTAGGTGTGTGCGTGTGTACACAGAGATTACCGAGTATGACTCAATACTGATGGTATGTGATTTACTGTTTACTGGAACCACACCCAGCCATGTGATAAAAACACGTGTATCTTTTAATAAGATCGATTATGGTAAGTTACAGCATATTTTATGACGGCTATGAGGAATCAAGGTATTTATTTTTGCCTGACAAGCAAGGCTGGAAATCTATAAATGTCCAATTAATGAATAATACGGTGTTCTATTAATAGATGTTTCTGAATATTTACTTTCTAATGACCATGCATGTCTATAACAATTTATGGATTTTTATTATGGATTTGAGTGTCATTTTATTTGAAAATGCTTATGCTTTGAAAATATTGTTGTTTAGAATGCCCTGATCTACAGTAATCTGAAAAAAAGTTTCACGAACAGTTGTCACTTCACAGAATTATGAACATGTAGAAAATTAATACGTTTCATTGTGTTTTTAGAAAACAAAAAGGATTGAGCAAATCTTGCTCTTGTTACCTGCAGAAAGTGGGAGAGATTCTTGCAAGCTTACCACTTGTGTATATATTAGAAAGTAGGATGCCTAAGAGCATATTAGGTTTGTAAATATATACACACACCTGAAAAGCACACTCTCAAGAACGAACAACCAGCTTGTTCTATGGCGATTTATCACCTGGGTGCAGCTTCTTTTAGCCCAGTAATGCTTAAAAGAAGCTGCACCAAGGTGGTAAATCGCCATATAACAAGCTAACAAGTTATTGAGCAGGTTGTCTGTTCCTGAGAGTGAGCTTCTCTGTATTTGTATTATGTCTACCTAAGGGAAAAAGGGGCAACCAGACATGGACTCCTTGCTCAGAGGAAAATGGCTACACCTTGCTGACGAGGCCCAATGTAGGCCGAAACGATCGTCTGGCGTTGCCATGTTCCTTGTTCAGACAGGCAATTGCCTGATATTTTGGCGCTGGACTGACCGTAATAGGCGTTATCCGACTGATATACTACAGGAAAGTTCTTCTCTGTGAAAAGCATTACTGGGCTAAAAAGAAGCTGCACTCAGGTGGTAAATTGCCATAGAAAGTTCAGTTTCTACTTCTCTTTTAAAAAATCTAAACAAAAAATCTGTTTAAAATTTAGTATCCAGGAAGGATATTTAGGAGCCACACACGGGTATACATGAAGGATACCCCATAAAGTTTGGAGCCGTCGGGAAAAATTATAAAGTATAAATTATACTTTGTCCAAGACAGAATTTAAGTTCTTACCAGGGCTTGACAAACCCAGGAGCTAGTGAGTCACTGGTTCCTGGATTTGTTGAGCCCTGATAAGAACTTGAAATTCTGTCTTGGACAAAGTATAATTTATATAAAACCTGCGTAAGTAAGGTACAGCTTGTAACGTTTCATTCAGACAAGAGTAGTGTCACCTCCTGACGGCCAAAGCATTTGACTAGAAATTAGTGATGGGGGTTAGCCATAAAGAGACATGAAACCTAAAATGTTCAGTTTCCAATTTTGCTTCTAATATCAGATTTTCTTTGTTCTAATGGTATTGTTTGTTTAACATTAATCCATTCACAATGTCAGGCTCTCCCAAAGGTTTATGTCAGATTATTTTGGACAATTTTTCTATCTTGAAGTTATAATCACGTATTACTGTTTTTGTAGCTCTCAAAACTGTGGATTTGTGTCTGCAGAAATAACATGCCCCTTCTTCACAGCAAAATGTTATAAAATTAACATACAGAGTTGATAAATAGGCCTTAAAGGGACATAATCATGAAATATAACTTTTGGGTTTCAGATAGAGCATAACATTTTTCAAATTTCAGATTTACTTCTATTAGATTTGCTTAATTCTCTTGAAGTCCTTTGATGAAGAGCAATGCTCTACTGGGGCCTAGCTAAATAGGTGAGACAGTGACAAGCAGCTAGCTCACAGTAGGGCATTGCTTCTGAACCTACCTATGCAGGCTTTTCAACAAAGAATACCAAGCGAACAAAGCAAATTAGATAATTCAATTGGAAAATTGTTAACAATTGCATGTTCTTTCTGAATCATGATAGTTTATTTCTGACTTTACTGTCCCTTTTAATGCCATTGCTCCACTGCAAATCCATGTACACTGAATCAACGAGGTTTCAAGAAGCTCACTGAATAGAATATTGTTTGGAATGGAATTTATATGCACAAGGACCTAAATGTGGGGAGGGAGGGGCAATAATTAAATAAAACTGAATGTAATCATATTTTTCTCCTTCCAATAAAGTATGCTATATAGTGTATACATATAAAACTTCACAGAGGAGTAGACCACTAAAACATTTATATTTGTATTAAACAAAAAGAACATAAGACACCTGCAGAATATCGGGCTGTCCTTTATCATAGATGAGGCAAAAACTAAGTTGTCACTATAGGAAGCAGGTTTAGAGAATGTGTATGTATATAACCTGACTCTGTATGCAAACTATTTGTACCTATACATTGTATTTAAAACTGTATATACAGTATATGAGATAGTATGAGGGAAGATATATTCAACTCTATCCTCAGGTGTCCAAACACGGATTTAACATATGTCTGCAGCAAACCTTACAGAACATAAAAGAGAGAGTAACAACATTTTTTGTAGCTTAACCATAAAATATAACTCTCTAGCTACCAATTAACCTATGCCAACAATATGGCTCCTGCAAAACAGAGTTTACTAACCCACTCCGCTCCATGGGCACCCATTGGCTTTGTGGCACCTCAAATATTGAATGCTATCCCGTTGTTGCCAAGTAAACTTATGATTGAATGGGTGTAACTAGGATCTCTCCATAAGAGGCCAGGGAAGATAAGCAGTAAGCGTCCAGACCTCAGTTCCTGGGTAGTAGAGACATAGTGTATGCTGTACAGAGTCCACAGAGCTTGCTAAAACTTTCCTAAGTTTAGGTTGCATTCTCAGTCCGTCCGCCCTAGTGCCTGATATTGTTGTTTTGTTAGGCAACCAACAGATTGAAGTGTCAGAGTCTTTAGAGAGAGGTATTAAAGGGCCATGATACCCAAATATTTAAACACTTGAAAGTGCTGCAGCATAGCGGTAAAAAGCTGAGTAGAAAACATCACCTGAACATCTTTATGTAAAAAAGGAAGATATTTTACCTCAAATTCACACATATTCACACTCCATTGTAAAGGACTTTAAGCAGCAAATCAGTATGTCTGTCCCGGGAAAAGCAAGGGAGGAAGCCGCATGAACACTCATCTTATTTCCCAGTTTAAAGTGATGGTAAACTTTGATGAATTAAAGCCCGGTTTTTAAAAATACTATTAAAACAGGGGCACTTTCATTCATCAAAGTTTAAAAAGCAGCCGTTTCTCCAACATAGGTGTGTCCGGTCCACGGCGTCATCCTTACTTGTGGGATATTCTCTTCCCCAACAGGAAATGGCAAAGAGCCCAGCAAAGCTGGTCACATGATCCCTCCTAGGCTCCGCCTACCCCAGTCATTCTCTTTGCCGTTGTACAGGCAACATCTCCACGGAGATGGCTTAGAGTTTTTTAGTGTTTAACTGTAGTTTTTATTATTCAATCAAGAGTTTGTTATTTTAAAATAGTGCTGGTATGTACTATTTACTCTGAAACAGAAAAGAGATGAAGATTTCTGTTTGTAAGAGGAAAATGATTTTAGCAACCGTTACTAAAATCGATGGCTGTTCCACACAGGACTGTTGAGAGGAATTAACTTCAGTTGGGGGAACAGTGAGCAGACTTTTGCTGCTTGAGGTATGACACATTCTAACAAGACGATGTAATGCTGGAAGCTGTCATTTTCCCTATGGGATCCGGTAAGCCATTTTTATTACAGAGTAAATAAGGGCTTCACAAGGGCTTGTTAAGACTGTAGACATTTTCTGGGCTAAATCGATTCATATATAACATATTTAGCCTTGAGGAATCATTTAATCTGGGTATTTTTGTAAAATAATATCGGCAGGCACTGTTTTAGACACCTTATTCTCTAGGGGCTTTCCCTAATCATAGGCAGAGCCTCATTTTCGCGCCGGTATTGCGCACTTGTTTTTGAGAAGCATGACATGCAGTCGCATGTGTGAGGAGCTCTGATACATAAAAAAGACTTTCTGAAGGCGTCATTTGGTATCGTATTCCCCTTTGGGCTTGGTTGGGTCTCAGCAAAGCAGATACCAGGGACTGTAAAGGGGTTAAAGATAAAAACGGCTCCGGTTCCGTTATTTTAAGGGTTAAAGCTTCCAAATTTGGTGTGCAATACTTTTAAGGCTTTAAGACACTGTGGTGAAAATTTGGTGAATTTTGAACAATTCCTTCATACTTTTTCGCAATTGCAGTAATAAAGTGTGTTCAGTTTAAAATTTAAAGTGACAGTAACGGTTTTATTTTAAAACGTTTTTTGTACTTTGTTATCAAGTTTATGCCTGTTTAACATGTCTGAACTACCAGATAGACTGTGTTCTGAATGTGGGGAAGCCAAGGTTCCTTCTCATTTAAATAGATGTGATTTATGTGACACTGAAAATGATGCCCAAGATGATTCCTCAAGTGAGGGGAGTAAGCATGGTACTGCATCATTCCCTCCTTCGTCTACACCAGTCTTGCCCACTCAGGAGGCCCCTAGTTCATCTAGCGCGCCAATACTCCTTACTATGCAACAATTAACGGCTGTAATGGATAATTCTATCAAAAACATTTTAGCCAAAATGCCCACTTATCAGCGTAAGCGCGACTGCTCTGTTTTAGATACTGAAGAGCATGAGGACGCTGATGATAATGGTTCTGATATGCCCCTACACCAGTCTGAGGGGGCCAGGGAGGTTTTGTCTGAGGGAGAAATTTCAGATTCAGGGAAAATTTCTCAACAAGCTGAACCCGATGTGATTACATTTAAATTTAAGTTGGAACATCTCCGCGCTCTGCTTAAGGAGGTGTTATCCACTCTGGATGATTGTGAGAATTTGATCATCCCAGAGAAACTATGTAAAATGGACAAGTTCCTAGAGGTCCCGGGGCCCCCAGAAGCTTTTCCTATACCCAAGCGGGTGGCGGACATTGTAAATAAAGAATGGGAAAGGCCCGGTATACCTTTCGTCCCTCCCCCCATATTTAAAAAATTGTTTCCCATGGTCGACCCCAGAAAGGACTTATGGCAGACAGTCCCCAAGGTCGAGGGGGCGGTTTCTACTTTAAACAAACGCACCACTATACCCATAGAAGATAGTTGTGCTTTCAAAGATCCTATGGATAAAAAATTAGAAGGTTTGCTTAAAAAGATGTTTGTTCAGCAAGGTTACCTTCTACAACCAATTTCATGCATTGTCCCTGTCACTACAGCCGCGTGTTTCTGGTTCGATGAGCTAGAAAAGGCGATCGATAGTGATTCTCCTCCTTATGAGGAGATTATGGACAGAATCCGTGCTCTCAAATTGGCTAATTCTTTCACCCTAGACGCCACTTTGCAATTGGCTAGGTTAGCGGCGAAAAATTCTGGGTTTGCTATTGTGGCGCGCAGAGCGCTTTGGTTGAAATCTTGGTCAGCGGATGCGTCTTCCAAGAACAAATTGCTTAACATTCCTTTCAAGGGGAAAACGCTGTTTGGCCCTGACTTGAAAGAGATTATCTCTGATATCACTGGGGGTAAGGGCCACGCCCTTCCTCAGGATAGGTCTTTCAAGGCCAAAAATAAACCTAATTTTCGTCCCTTTCGTAGAAACGGACCAGCCCCAAGTGCTACGTCCTCTAAGCAAGAGGGTAATACTTCTCAAGCCAAGCCAGCCTGGAGACCAATGCAAGGCTGGAACAAGGGAAAGCAGGCCAAGAAGCCTGCCACTGCTACCAAGACAGCATGAAATGTTGGCCCCCGATCCGGGACCGGATCTGGTGGGGGGCAGACTCTCTCTCTTCGCTCAGGCTTGGGCAAGAGATGTTCTGGATCCTTGGGCACTAGAAATAGTCTCCCAAGGTTATCTTCTGGAATTCAAGGGGCCTCCCCCAAGGGGGAGGTTCCACAGGTCTCAATTGTCTTCAGACCACATAAAGAGACAGGCATTCTTACATTGTGTAGAAGACCTGTTAAAAATGGGAGTGATTCATCCTGTTCCATTAGGAGAACAAGGGATGGGGTTCTACTCCAATCTGTTCGTAGTTCCCAAAAAAGAGGGAACGTTCAGACCAATCTTGGATCTCAAGATCCTAAACAAGTTTCTCAAGGTTCCATCGTTCAAAATGGAAACTATTCGAACAATTCTTCCTTCCATCCAGGAAGGTCAATTCATGACCACGGTGGATTTAAAGGATGCGTATCTACATATTCCTATCCACAAGGAACATCATCGGTTCCTAAGGTTCGCATTCCTGGACAAGCATTACCAGTTCGTGGCACTTCCTTTCGGATTAGCCACTGCTCCAAGGATTTTCACAAAGGTACTAGGGTCCCTTCTAGCGGTACTAAGACCAAGGGGCATTGCAGTAGTACCTTACTTGGACGACATTCTGATTCAAGCGTCGTCCCTTCCTCAAGCAAAGGCTCACACGGACATAGTCCTGGCCTTTCTCAGATCTCACGGATGGAAAGTGAACGTAGAAAAGAGTTCTCTATCTCCGTCAACAAGGGTTCCCTTCTTGGGAACAATAATAGACTCCTTAGAAATGAGGATTTTTCTGACAGAGGCCAGAAAAACAAAACTTCTAAACTCTTGTCAAACACTTCATTCCGTTCCTCTTCCTTCCATAGCGCAGTGCATGGAAGTAATAGGTTTGATGGTAGCGGCAATGGACATAGTTCCTTTTGCGCGCATTCATCTAAGACCATTACAACTGTGCATGCTCAGTCAGTGGAATGGGGACTATACAGACTTGTCTCCGACGATTCAAGTAAATCAGAGGACCAGAGACTCACTCCGTTGGTGGCTGTCCCTGGACAACCTGTCACATGGGATGACCTTCCGCAGACCAGAGTGGGTCATTGTCACGACCGACGCCAGTCTGATGGGCTGGGGCGCGGTCTGGGGACCCCTGAAAGCTCAGGGTCTTTGGTCTCGGGAAGAATCTCTTCTACCGATAAATATTCTGGAACTGAGAGCGATATTCAATGCTCTCAAGGCTTGGCCTCAGCTAGCAAAGGCCAAGTTCATACGGTTTCAATCAGACAACATGACGACTGTTGCGTACATCAACCATCAGGGGGGAACAAGGAGTCCCCTGGCGATGGAAGAAGTGACCAAAATCATTCAATGGGCGGAGACTCACTCCTGCCACCTGTCTGCAATCCACATTCCAGGAGTGGAAAATTGGGAAGCGGATTTTCTGAGTCGTCAGACATTACATCCGGGGGAGTGGGAACTCCATCCGGAAATCTTTGCCCAAATTACTCAATTGTGGGGCATTCCAGACATGGATCTGATGGCCTCTCGTCAGAACTTCAAGGTTCCTTGCTACGGGTCCAGATCCAGGGATCCCAAGGCGACTCTAGTAGATGCACTAGTAGCACCTTGGACCTTCAAACTAGCTTATGTATTCCCGCCGTTTCCTCTCATCCCCAGGCTGGTAGCCAGGATCAATCAGGAGAGGGCGTCGGTGATCTTGATAGCTCCTGCGTGGCCACGCAGGACTTGGTATGCAGATCTGGTGAATATGTCATCGGCTCCACCATGGAAGCTACCTTTGAGACGAGACCTTCTTGTTCAAGGTCCGTTCGAACATCCGAATCTGGTCTCACTCCAGCTGACTGCTTGGAGATTGAACGCTTGATCTTATCAAAACGAGGGTTCTCAGATTCTGTTATTGATACTCTTGTTCAGGCCAGAAAGCCTGTAACTAGAAAAATTTACCACAAAATATGGAAAAAATATATCTGTTGGTGTGAATCTAAAGGATTCCCTTGGAACAAGGTAAAGATTCCTAAGATTCTATCCTTTCTTCAAGAAGGATTGGAGAAAGGATTATCGGCAAGTTCCTTGAAGGGACAGATTTCTGCCTTGTCTGTGTTACTTCACAAAAAGCTGGCAGCTGTGCCAGATGTTCAAGCCTTTGTTCAGGCTCTGGTTAGAATCAAGCCTGTTTACAAACCTTTGACTCCTCCTTGGAGTCTCAACTTAGTTCTTTCAGTTCTTCAGGGGGTTCCGTTTGAACCCTTGCATTCCGTTGATATTAAGTTATTATCTTGGAAAGTTTTGTTTTTGGTTGCAATTTCTTCTGCTAGAAGAGTTTCAGAATTATCTGCTCTGCAGTGTTCTCCTCCTTATCTGGTTTTCCATGCAGATAAGGTGGTTTTACGTACTAAACCTGGTTTTCTTCCGAAAGTTGTTTCTAACAAAAACATTAACCAGGAGATAGTCGTGCCTTCTTTGTGTCCGAATCCAGTTTCAAAGAAGGAACGTTTGTTGCACAATTTGGATGTTGTTCGCGCTCTAAAATTCTATTTAGATGCTACAAAGGATTTTAGACAAACATCTTCCTTGTTTGTTGTTTATTCTGGTAAAAGGAGAGGTCAAAAAGCAACTTCTACCTCTCTCTATTTTTGGATTAAAAGCATCATCAGATTGGCTTATGAGACTGCCGGACGGCAGCCTCCTGAAAGAATCACAGCTCATTCCACTAGGGCTGTGGCTTCCACATGGGCCTTCAAGAACGAGGCTTCTGTTGATCAGATATGTAGGGCAGCGACTTGGTCTTCACTGCACACTTTTACCAAATTTTACAAGTTTGATACTTTTGCTTCTTCTGAGGCTATTTTTGGGAGAAAGGTTTTGCAAACCGTGGTGCCTTCCATTTAGGTGACCTGATTTGCTCCCTCCCTTCATCCGTGTCCTAAATCTTTGGTATTGGTTCCCACAAGTAAGGATGACGCCGTGGACCGGACACACCTATGTTGGAGAAAACAGAATTTATGTTTACCTGATAAATTACTTTCTCCAACGGTGTGTCCGGTCCACGGCCCGCCCTGGTTTTTTAATCAGGTCTGATAATTTATTTTCTTTAACTACAGTCACCACGGTATCATATGGTTTCTCCTATGCAAATATTCCTCCTTTACGTCGGTCGAATGACTGGGGTAGGCGGAGCCTAGGAGGGATCATGTGACCAGCTTTGCTGGGCTCTTTGCCATTTCCTGTTGGGGAAGAGAATATCCCACAAGTAAGGATGACGCCGTGGACCGGACACACCGTTGGAGAAAGTAATTTATCAGGTAAACATAAATTCTGTTTTTGTTTAAAAACGTACCCCTCTCCTCTTCACAGCCGGAGCAGCTTCCCCCACCCGGAGATACTCTCTTCACACGTCAGCAATGACTAATCTGGCTTCCTTCAATCACGGCATGGCCTCAGGCAATGTTACCCCTGGGGGGAAATCCTTGATTGGAGGAAGTTGGATTAGTCATTGCTGACGTGTGAAGAGAGGATCTCCGGGTGGGGGAAGCTGCTCTGGCTGTGAAAAGAAGAAAGGTACGTTTTTAAACAAAACGGCTGCTTTGATGAATGAAAGTGCCCCTGTTTTTAATAGTATTTTTAATAACCGGGCTTTCATTCATCAAAGTTTACCTTCACTTTAAGGAAGTTTACTATGAAATCTCATGAGATCACAGTAAAAGAGTTCATGACCTCATCACTGCTGATGCCGATTGACTGCTGTTAATTTCTTCCTTCCTTTTTTTTAAAAAAAAAAAAAAAAAAACCTGCAGCTGGGCAGCAGCTGAAGTATAACTTTTTACACAACACTTACTCTGGTGAGCTGAGGAAATTGTTGGGTAAAATATCTTCCTTTTTTACATAGAGATGTTCAGGTGATATTTTCCTGTCCACGTTTTACAGTTATGCTGCATTACTTTCAAGTGATTTAGCATATGAGTATTATGTCCCTTTAAGTAGCTATCGGGCTCAATCCCAGGATTCGAAAGTGTCCACTCCTAATAACGTTTCCCTGTGAGTGACATCCAGTACAGGGAGTGAAATCATGGTGTCGGCGCCAAAAACAGAGCCGTGCTCACATGTTTTGCTGGCCTCTATGACACCTTTCTATGATGCAGTAATCAAATCAGCCATTGGTATAGCAGTGGAGATCGGCAGTTGCTCCATACGTGTATCGCTGCTAGCTTGGGCATTAGGCGTGGGGTAGGTAGAATCAAAGCCTCAGTAGTCTTCAGGATTTAATATGGTGGTACTCCAATAAAGAAGTGAGCTCTCGGAGAAGCATGGGACAGATCTCCATATCATCCCTAGAAGATAAAGTTACCAGCTTAGCCCCACAAAATACTGAATCACAGGCTGACGCTATGATGAATATTTTGTGTCCGAGCGGAAAGTTACCGTCTCTTACTGACGTGCCGTTGTAGGCCGCAAAGGTTATAGTTGCAGATAACTGGTATTGTTCAACTCAGGACATTGAGCTTAGTCGATTCTCGCTTGAGTGGAAAGAGGATTGGTACTATATCTGTAGATAGTTGATGGGTTTATAGCTGGTTCTACTCAGCTCTCATTATTGCTGCCTGTTGCGACCTCCACCCGGACACGCCCCCAGATATATAATTTAACAAAATTAACGTAAAGGAGCTATTTGTAAACCACTTAATATACTTCAGCCTGTAAAATGGATAACAGTACTTGTACCTTTTTAAGTTGCCTTATTGTTGAGCTTGCTTTTTTATAATATACACAGACCCTGTAAATTAATGTTTAACTCTGTTTTAAATATCGCTTTAGGTTGGCTGTGGTTTCCTTGTAATATCTATATATAAGTGTTTTATTTATTTATTTTTACATTTGCAACGTTAGGAAGTATGAAAAAAAATATTTACAATTTTTTTTTCTTTTTTTTTCTTGTTCAAAAAGTTGCTCTACATTATTAGACATTTTGCACCAATTGTAATTGAGATATCATGGATAATCACCATACAATTGTGTCATTTTTAGGATCTCTGACGGAATGTTATGATGAACTTGGAACACGTTACCAGCTTCCTGTTTATTGCTTGGCACCACCTGTCAACCTCATAATGGAAAGATGTGATGAAGAGGGATTAGATGCTCCTGACCCAACCTCTAATAACAGAAGGGAATTCCAACTTAAGGTCCGTCTCTCCACTGGGAAGGATGTAAAGCTCAATGCAAGTATGGGTGACACCATAGGCCAACTGAAAAAACAACTGTATTGTGTGGAAAACATTGAACCTGGTTGGCAGCGTTGGTTCTTTTCTGGGAAACTTCTGACAGACAGAATAAAACTACAAGAGACTAAGATTCAGAAGGATTATGTGGTACAAGTTATAGTTAACCAACCACTAGAAACAAAAAACTGAACTAACCTAAAACCTATGGAATATGAATGTCTATGGAAATATAAGTACAATAGGAAGGTGGTCAAAGGCTGGCTGCTAGTTCCTTATTTCCTTTTGGCCTTCACCTTCTAAAGTATCATCTCTTGCGATTTATTTTTTTGGAGGAGAGATGAATGTGAATACAAGATGCTGCACTATTTGATCTGCTGCATATTGATTGCACACTAGATTCACTCATATTTAGTTTTTTTGTTTTTAATGTTTGAACCGATTTGGCTTACATATACAGATCCAAAGTTCTAACAAACATTTACAAAAAATAAAAAAAATCATTTAACAGCTTGTGAGACTACTTATACGTTCAGTAACTGTAGTACTGAAACTGAGAAACCAGGTAAAAAGGGACAAAGTCACTTTTTATACACTTCTTTTTGTTTTTCTTTTTTTTTCCTTATATATAAATATATATTTTGTAATGATGGGCACGTTTCCTTTGACAAGTGCCAGTCATGTCTGATGTATAATTTATGTGGTCTAGTTGTGTTGCGCTAAGTAGGCTACAGCAGTGAGGATGTGGTATTTATCTTTGAAAAGTTCCTATCCTTATATATTACTCCTGAAATAAAGATCTGTGACACTGGGTTATTATAGTTCTGCCATAAAGCAATATCCCATCAGTAATTCTTGCACCATGCAGAGATAACAGGCTGGGGGGGACCCAGATGTGTCTATTGTAAAATCCATATCTGGTTATTTACTTCTGTATAAAGAAATCGTAATGCATCATACTCAAGTTGCAGGGTCTGAATTCAAATGTCTATTTTTCCATGGAGGCCTTCTTGCCGTTGCATATTTGAAAGGTGGCACATACATATGATGACACACACAGGGGCTGGAAAATCTAGTATATCATTGAGACGTAAAATATACTAATGTACTCTATTACAAAATTACATTTAAAGTATTTTGTTCATTTGTTGTATTTAAAATGAAAATGTTTTAAAGGGATGGTGCGGTGACGGGAAAGACATAACGTTTGTAGCGCATATCACTGTTTGTTTTCTTAGAGCTGAGGGAGATGCCCATTTCAGCCAGTGAAAAATGTCCATAGGGATGAATTGTGCACAAATAGTTAAATATAAGGTTGGGACAGACCACAAAAAATAGCATTCAAAGTCAAAACAAATGTAATGGTTAACCATAAACAAAGCATAATATGCTTTACATAGGTGTTATATAAAAGGGATAGTCTAGTCAAAATTAAACTTTCATGGCTCAGCATGCAATTTTAAGCAACTTTCTAATTTACTCCTATTATCAATTTTTTTTATTTTGTTCTCTGTATCTTTATTTGAATGTATAATAGCTTAGGAGCCAATCCATTTTTAGTTCAGCACTTGCTGATTATTGGCTACATTTAGACACTAATCAGAAAGTGCTGAACCAAAGATGGGCGCCGGCTCCTATGCTTACATTCCTGCTTTTTCAATTAAAGATACCAAGAGAATTTAGAAAAATTGATAATAAGAGTAAATTAGAAAGTTGCATAAAATTGTCTGCCCTATCTGAATCTTGAAACTTTGATTTTGTCTAGACTTTTCCTTTAACTTGAAATATTAAACTAAATTGAATGCTGTAGTGTGAAAATAAATTGTAAAATGTAACTTCTTTGGGGATGAAAATTGGTTTTGCAGTGGCTAAGTTATGTAATAACACAAATTATATTAAATTAAAAGAAACCTAATAATGGAGACCTGTATACACACATATGTAGAGAAATATCATTATACTTTTACAGACAAATTAGGATTCTTATTATATTGAGTACATTAGTATACTGTTACAAATTTTTAATAATTTGTTGCATATATAGAATATAAATACAAACATTTTCTACATATTTTCAGTGAATATCAAATATATGTAGTCTCCTGCAAATACAAAAAACTACACTGATAAAAGCTGTGAAATTACGAAGACTGGTTGTCTTGCCTCATGGAAAAAAAATATGACAATAAATAAATGAATAAAAGGCCTGAATAACTGGGTAAATTATAGGAAAAAAAGGCATAACTATGTATGATAAGGTTTGATTATGCAGCTTTTTCATATCAACTGCTGCCTTGCGTTGCAGAAAGCTATTGAAATACACCATATTAAAGATCCTTTTAATATGCTTTTTTTTTTTTTTTTTTAAGTATCATAACTTTATTTGTAAGTAGATCCAGTTCTCAACCTTTTGTATTGCATTTTAATTGAATGATAGATTATAATATGCAATAAATTCTCCTATGTATTGTGTGGTTGCACCATGAGTTTATAGGTGTGGATTAGGTAGACTGTTGGCAGAGACTAGCTGCTTTTACTTAAATTAAAAAAAGTTATTTTTGTTAACATCCGGTGTCTTAGTAATTATGTGCAAATGCATAAATTATTATACTGTTATTTTTCTATGTATTTCATTGTTGATTGTGTAATTAGCAATGTCTCTTTATTGTTAACAGGATATACTTGAAAATGAGATGTTTATCTTGGGTATCTTTCCTGGTTAATATATTTGTAAATAAATCAAATAATTGGAAATTATAGTGTGAGAATATTGAGGGGAAAATGGTCTAGCATTTAAAAAGTGAATGCATCCTGCATTACCAGGCTATGAATAAATCCTCACATTTCTGTTTTGTCTGAATGTAGGAGCGTGTTTGACCAGCAGGTGGTGCACTTACTCCCATTATATCTCTAGTCTAAAATATGTGCTGTATGTCAGTATCGGTCTTTTTGAAGCAAGTACACTTACAGGCATACATTTTTATTTATTTTTTGCCATAAGTAACCCCAACTGCAAGAATATTGGTATCAAATATATATCAAAAATATATATCAAAAATAAATATATTTTTTATGTTTTAGGGCATTTTATTTTAAAATGCAGGAAATCTTTGGAAACATGAGTAACACATAATAAGATATTGATTTGCACAGATCTTAGTGGCGAACATATTTTAAAATGCCTGCTGACCTTCAAAGCCTTAAACAACCAAGGCCCACAGTACCTGAAAGAGCTCCTGACACCCTACATCCCATCCCGTTCACTTAGGTCAGCCAACACATCCCTCCTCTCAGTGCCAAGAATAAGGACAAACTCAGGCTCCAGAGCATTCGGTCACGCTGCCCCCACCTTCTTGAACTCTTTACCGTGCGCAATCAGAGAGGCACCGTCCTTACAGACTTTTCATAAAAAGCTAAAGACCCACCTCTTCCATCAGGCATTCAGTCCGCTTATCTGACCTTCAGAAACTCCTAACTTTTATGTCTTATGTTGGTATATTTGTAAAGTGCTTTGAGTCTCACAGGCAGAAAAGCGCTATATAAATCGCAAATTATTATATTATTATTATTAGTGTGTTACATTTCCACAAGAAGAAATCCAGCTCTGAAAAGTGCAGAATTCCGCAAGCGGACACTTTCTTTCATATTCGGCAGCAAATGAAACAACTGAATGCAACATCTCTAGAAAACATACACAAGACACATATAGTTCTTTAAAGGGCAATTATAGTCAGAAAATTACATACTCTAATCCGTTAGAGCATGTCATCTTATGACTATTGACCCTGCAGTATTGTGTGTTTAACCCCGACAAATGGAACTAGTGCTGCTGATTGGATCAACAGTGGGTTCTGCATTGCACCGCCCAGGGGTTAAACGCACAGCATTGCAGGGTCAATAGTCTTAAAATGACGCTGTAATGGATTAGACATTTTTTTACTATAATGACGGTTTAATATTTTTAATATTATGCAACGTCCATTTTAAAGAAAAAAGATAAGAAAAGTAATAGTCAAGTTACCATGTTTCTGCTTTTAACTTTATCACATATGCAGCTTATCAAGCTCATTTCATTCACACTTGGGTATAGAACACTTTACCTGGCACATTTTACTGTGGCCCTATATCTGGCACATGTCTGTGACACCTTTTCACAGTATAGATTACCTGCCACTTTCTCTGTGACACATTTTATATCGGCTCTCATGTCAATAACTGACCATAGTCTTAGGTTTTATCTATGTGAGCACTGGCGGGTCAGCCACAGTGAGTGAGCAGTTAAACAACACAAGCCGCAAAATACAATTTAGCTTGCCCGGGTGCTGCTTAATAAACTACTACTGAAAAACTAGTTTTGTTTAAAGGGACATTATACACTCATTTTTTCGTTGCATACATGTTTTGTAGATGATCTATTTATATAGCCCATAAAGTTGTTGTTTTTTTAAATGGATAGTTTTGCTTATTTTTAAATAACATTGCTCTGATTTTCAGACTCCTAACCAAGCCCCAAAGTTTTGGGAGAATACAGACGTATACCTACTCCAGCTTGCTCCTGTTTGTGTAAAGGGTTTTTTCATATGCAAAAGAAGGGGGGGGTCTTATTTCCCACTTGCAGTGGGCTTTCCAACTACCTTTTCAATAAAGCTAAACTGGGAGCTTCTAAGTAAGTTTTAAACAGTTTTATACTGGATTTTTATATTAGTATCTGTGCATATTATTTATAGTAGTATCTATTACATGCAGTTATATGAAAATTGGTGTATACTGTCCCTTTAACTCTTTCCTGCTGGGACTCCTTTGTCTACATCAGAAATAAATGAGTAAAAATTGAAATCATGCGATTTGCATGATTTCAATGATGGGATTGGTTCAGAGGGGAGTGCCTATGGCACTTGGCACGTCCCCCAGCCCACAATCTCATAAAGGAAGTGTCTAAGATTTCAGGACAGCCAAACGGTTAGGACATTCCATGCCGTCCTAACGGCGCCAAAGACCAGCGCATTTAGGGCGGCATAGAACATCCTAACGGCGGGAAGGGGTTAATAAAAGGAAACTGCACACACACATACATTTAACATCCATTTTAAAAAATGGAAATAAAAAAATATACATAAAATATATGCTGCTATAAAATTGTTTAAAGGGCCAGTAACCCCACCAAATAAGGTTATATAATAATGCACACAGTGCAGAATTATATAACATTAGCCTAGTGCCACGTTTCTAAAGCAGAGTTATAGCAAAGATATTTACCTACGATAATCTATTTTTCAGAACGCCGCTCCTAGCTCTACTGAGCCGGTCTGTTTTTTACCTAAGCTCATCGGGCACGCTGTCTAGTCACAGCACGCCCGATCGCGCCATTAAACTGAATGTGCTCGCTCCCGCTCGGGTATGGTAGCGAGAGCGAGCTGCATTCAGTTTAATTGCGCGATCAGGCGTGCTGTGACTAGACAGCGTGCCCAATGCGCTTAGGTAAAAAACAGACCCGCTCAGTAGAGCCAGGAGCGGCGTTCTGAAAAATAGATTATCGTAGGTAAATATCTTTGCTATACTCTGCTTTAGAAACGTGGCACTAGGCTAATGTTATATAATTCTGCACTGTGTGCATTATTATATAACCTTATTTGGTGGGGTTACTGGCCCTTTAAAGGGAAAAAAAAATGTCTTTCATGATTCAGCATACCATTTTAAACAACTTTCCAATTTACTTCTATTATCACATTTTCTTCAATTTCTTTGTTGAAAAACAGGAAGGTAAGTTTAGGAGCGTGCACGTGTCTGCAGCCCTATATGGCGGCAGTTTTGCAACAATGTTATACATTAGCAAGCAAAGACATTCCAACAAAAAATATTCTAGGCCTATACAGTATCAGAATAGTTTGAGCTGGAATGTCCATTTAAAGGGACAGTATACTATAAAATTGTTATGTATGAGATTTGCTTTTTTAAGGTTTATTCATGCATATGAATCAGCTGATTTTGTGTTTTGAAGCCACAACCTAATAAAATGTCTTGACCTTGTAGGTGTAATAAGATCTCATTACTTTATCACATTGTGTACATATAAATGCTTCTCTATCTTGTATCTGTCCATAAACCAATCACCAATACTTGGAGAGAACAATGGAAAATTAACATTTTACTATCTTATCTCTTCTATACCCTACTGGAAGTGTAATTTATTCTGCTGACTGTGCTTATACAGCTTATCTATAGCTTGGACCTAAGGCCAGACATTTTCAGAGTAGGTGGGGGTACCACAGGCTAAATCAACTATTTCAAATGCCACTATAAGGGTAAAGGAAATACTTGTAAACAATTTAATACACTCCAGCAGGTTAAGTGGATCATTGGGAACAAATTAAAGGGGAGATTTTTTTTAGTAAACTGTCCCTTTTAAACTGCCTAATATGAAAAGATTATTTGGGCTGTATTAATTCACTAACATTTATACTTTGACAGAGAAAGATTTAGTAAAATGTAAGACTTACATGTAACAAATTATTCATTTTGAAAGACCATAATGGTCTGTCTATTCAACAACAGTTGATGTTTATTTTTTCGTTAACTTTTAGGACATTAACTTGAATTGCAGTTAACCCTTTAAGGACACAGCTTTCAGTTTGCTCAATTGTTTTATGACGGAAAAATTCCGTCATATGTCCTTAAGAGGTTAAAGGCACTGAAAACCACTTGTTAAATATTTTTTTAATAACATTAAAATTATGCACAGGATTGACACCTGGCGTGTTCATATGGTGCCAATCTTGGCATTGGGGAAAAAAGGCTTTGCATTTCAAAAGCTATTGAAAAACTATAGCCACAGTATACATTTAAATTCTATGCCTCTTTAAATGTCAAACAGTAATAAACACAATGACCTCTATATAACGTATTTCATTAGCAAGTGAATGCAGGTAGCACCTGTTGGCGCAGTGCTAGAGTTCTTTCACCAGGATTCTCAAGAGATAATGTAGAGACAAGCATAACACAGGGTGTAATCTTTTACAAGGAGATACTATGCAAATGGCAGGAGCTGGCATTTCTTGCATGCAATTACTGCATGTGCTTTTAGTCATTCACTTGACCTTAACAGTGTGACACAAAAAATGAGCTCCCTCTTCTATTCCATTAAGGAATCCTGGCTCTAACTGAATGCCCCTTCTTAACAGCTGCCTTGTTATATCCACAGTGAAGAAAGAAAACTTGAGAACTCAGCAAGCAGAACAGACAATATTTAATACTTCACTTGTATGACCATGGTTGGACACTTCACAGTAGGGTCCTGTGGGCAGATGAAACGGATAGGACTTTTAAGTACTTTCAAACATAGGATCAAATGACAGCTTGGGTGGGCTTGGAACAGCTCGCATTCCTATACACACAGCTTCTTTTTTTTATGCTTACTCCAACTCATTATGTCTGAGTGTTTAAAATGACTTTTGTATGAGAACACGGGTTTATGGTTCATTGTTTTTTTATATATTTTATTCAAAAACATTTGCAAATAAATATATATATATATACAGTATATGTGTATGCATGTAATATATATATATATATATATATATCATGAGGATAATTGCTTATACTAAACTCTGCTAGTCCACACAATGAAATTAAACTGAGCTGCAATGGAGATCTGGAAAAGTCTTTCAGTCAACACACAAATGAATTCAATTTAAAAAGATCTATATTTCTTCTTTACAGGGTCCATAGGGACAAACTACTACAGCATTTCAGGCCTACTATAGGCACTTAGTCATGTATGTAGTCTACATGACTAAGGGCCTATAGTAGGCCCGAAATTTTGTAGGACCTTGTTCCTATGGACCCTGTAATGAAGAAATAACGGTCATTTGCAATTGAGGCTGGAATTCATTAGTGTGTTTGCTTTAGGAGAAGACTTGGTAGTCTGATTCGGTGCCCAGTACTGTGAGTGTGCTGTTTTCCACAGTGTTAAAGTCTTTTAGTCAGACATAAAACTCCTTCTCTGTCTTCATTGTGTGCTCATTATGAGGTATAAGGGCTAACAGCATAGCTGTAAAGCGGCAGCATGGCATATGGATATTTCCTCTTGGGTATCTCCTAATTGTAGGCTAATATTTGTCAGTGCCCAGAGATGGATGCCCCAACAGTTACACATGTTTTGCTTATATTCCTCATGCAACCCAAAGAACAACTTACATATCCTGACTAAATCCTAATGTAAATCAAATCTAACTGAAGAAGACATTAAATACATTTAAGTATAGTATTGAGGTTTATTCTCCGCCTACCTCTAGTCATGGGTGCCGCCATGTTGAAATCTAGCTTTACAGGGTTAATATGTTTGCGCATGTGCAGCAACACACTATCTGAAATCTGCAGCGTAACCTAGGTTCCAAAATGGTGGCACCCATAATTAGAGGGAGGTGCATGAGTATTTAATGTGTAATATTCCTTTTAAACTAAAACGGGCTAGGGGTCCAACTCTCAAAAATTCACCGGCATGGAGAGAAATAATCATCTTATTTCTCCAACATAGGTGTGTCCGGTCCACGGCGTCATCCTTACTTGTGGGATATTCTCTTCCCCAACAGGAAATGGCAAAGAGCCCAGCAAAGCTGGTCACATGATCCCTCCTAGGCTCCGCCTACCCCAGTCATTCTCTTTGCCGTTGTACAGGCAACATCTCCACGGAGATGGCTTAGAGTTTTTTAGTGTTTAACTGTAGTTTTTATTATTCAATCAAGAGTTTGTTATTTTAAAATAGTGCTGGTATGTACTATTTACTCTGAAACAGAAAAGAGATGAAGATTTCTGTTTGTATGAGGAAAATGATTTTAGCAACCGTTACTAAAATCCATGGCTGTTCCACACAGGACTGTTGAGAGGAATTAACTTCAGTTGGGGGAACAGTGAGCAGTCTTTTGCTGCTTGAGGTATGACACATTCTAACAAGACGATGTAATGCTGGAAGCTGTCATTTTCCCTATGGGATCCGGTAAGCCATTTTTATTCACACAGTAAATAAGGGCTTCACAAGGGCTTATTAAGACTGTAGACATTTTCTGGGCTAAATCGATCATATTTACACATATTTAGCCTTGAGGAATCATTTAATCTGGGTATTTTTTGTAAAATAATATCGGCAGGCACTGTTTTAGACACTTTATTCTATTGGGGCTTTCCCTAATCATAGTCAGAGCCTCATTTTCGTGCCGGTATGGCGCACTTGTTTTTGAGAACAGCATGACATGCAGCTGCATGTGTGTGGAGCTCTGATACATAGAAAAGTCTTTCTGAAGGCATTATTTGGTATCGTATTCCCCTTTGGGCTTGGTTGGGTCTCAGCAAAGCAGATTCCAGGGACTGTAAAGGGGTTAAATATAAAAACGGCTCCGGTTCCGTTATTTTAAGGGTTAAAGCTTCCAAATTTGGTGTGCAATACTTTTAAGGCTTTAAGACACTGTGGTGAAATTTTGGTGAATTTTGAACAATTCCTTCATACTTTTTCGCAATTGCAATAATAAAGTGTGTTCAGTTTAAAATTTAAAGTGACAGTAACGGTTTTATTTTAAAACGTTTTTTGTGCTTTGTTATCAAGTTTATGCCTGTTTAACATGTCTGAACTACCAGATAGATTGTGTTCTGACTGTGGGGAAGCCAAGGTTCCTTCTCATTTAAATAGATGTGATTTATGTCATAATAAATTTAGTAAAAATGATGCCCAAGATGATTCCTCAAGTGAGGGGAGTAAGCATGGTACTGCATCATCCCCTCCTTCGTCTACACCAGTTTTGCCCATACAGGAGGCCCCTAGTACATCTAGCGCGCCAATACTCCTTACTATGCAACAATTAACGGCTGTAATGGATAATTCTATCAAAAACATTTTAGCCAATATGCCCACTTATCAGCGAAAGCGCGACTGCTCTGTTTTAGAAAATACTGAAGAGCATGAGGACGCTGATGATATTGTTTCTGAAGGGCCCCTACACCAGTCTGAGGGGGCCAGGGAGGTTTTGTCTGAGGGAGAAATTTCAGATTCAGGAAAAATTTCTCAACAAGCTGAACCTGATGTGATTACTTTTAATTTTAAGTTGGAACATCTCCGCGCTCTGCTTAAGGAGGTGTTATCCAATTTGGATGATTGTGATTATCTGGTCATTCCAGAAACACTATGTAAAATGGACAAGTTCCTAGAGGCCCGGGGCCCCCCGAAGCTTTTCCTATACTCAAGCGGGTGGCGTACATTGTTAATAAAGAATGGGACAGGCCCGGTGTACCTTTCGTACCTCCCCCCATATTTAAAAAATTGTTTCCTATAGTCGACCCCAGAAAGGACTTATGGCAGACAGTCCCCAAGGTCGAGGGGGCGGTTTCTACTCTAAACAAGCGCACCACTATACCCATAGAAGATAGTTGTGCTTTCCAAGATCCTATGGATAAAAAATTAGAAGGTTTGCTAAAAAAGATGTTTGTTCAGCAAGGTTACCTTCTACAACCAATTGCATGCATTGTCCCTGTCACTACAGACGCGTGTTTCTGGTGCGATGAGCTAGAAAAGGCGATTATTAGTAATTCTTCTTCTTATGAGGAGATTATGGACAGAATTCGTGCTCTTAAATTGGCTAATTCTTTCACCCTAGACGCCACCTTGCAATTGGCTAGGTTAGCGGCGAAAAATTCTGGGTTTGCTATTGTGGCGCGCAGAGCGCTTTGGTTAAAATCTTGGTCAGTGGATGCGTCTTCCAAGAACAAATTGTTTGACATTCCTTTCAAGGGGAAAACACTGTTTGGCCCTGACTTGAAAGAGTTTATCTCTGATATCACTGGGGGCAAGGGCCACGCCCTTCCTCAGAATAGGTCTTTCAAGGCCAAAAATAAACCTAATTTTCGTCCCTTTCGCAGAAACGGACCAGCCCCAAGTGCTACGTCCTCTAAGCAGGAGGGTAATACTTCTCAAGCCAATCCAGCCTGGAGACCAAGGCAAGGCTGGAACAAAGGAAAGCAGGCCAAGAAACCTGCCACTGCTCCCAAGACAGCATGAGATGCGGGCCCCCGATCCGGGACCGGATTTGGTGGGGGGCAGACTCTCTCTCTTCACTCAGGCTTGGGCAAGAGATGTTCTGGATCCTTGGGCGCTAGAAATAGTCTTCCAAGGTTATCTTCTGGAAGTGATTCATCCTGTTCCATTAAAAGAACGAGGGATGGGGTTCTACTCCAATCTGTTCGTAGTTCCCAAAAAAGAGGGAACGTTCAGACCAATCTTAGATCTCAAGATCCTAAACAAGTTTCTCAAGGTTCCATCGTCCAAAATGGAAACCATTCGAACAATCCTTCCATCCAGGAAGGTCAATTCTTGACCACGGTGGATTTAAAGGATGCGTATCTACATATTCCTGTCCACAAGGAACATCATCGGTTCCTAAGGTTCGCATTCCTGGACAAGCATTACCAGTTCGTGGCGCTTCCTTTCGGATTAGCCACTGTTCCAAGGATTTTCACAAAGGTACTAGGGTCCCTTCTGGCGGTGCTAAGACCAAGGGGCATTGCTGTAGTACCTTACTTGGACGACATTCTGATTCAAGCGTCGTCCCTTCCTCAAGCAAAGGCTCACACGGACATAGTCCTGGCCTTTCTCAGATCTCACGGATGGTAAGTGAACATGGAAAAGAGTTCTCTATCTCCGTCGACAAGAGTTCCCTTCTTGGGAACAATAATAGACTCCTTAGAAATGAGGATTTTTCTGACAGAGACCAGAAAAACAAAACTTCTAAACTCTTGTCGGATACTTCCTTCCGTTCCTCTTCCTTCCATAGCGCAGTGCATGGAAGTGATAGGTTTGATGGTAGCGGCAATGGACATAGTTCCTTTTGCGCGCATTCATCTAAGACCATTTCAATTGTGTATGCTCAGTCAGTGGAATGGGGACTATACAGACTTGTCTCCGAAGATACAAGTAAATCAGAGGACCAGAGACTCACTCCGTTGGTGGCTGTCCCTGGACAACCTGTCGCAAGGGGTGACCTCCCGCAGACCAGAGTGGGTCATTGTCACGACCGACGCCAGTCTGATGGGCTGGGGCGCGGTCTGGGGATCCCTGAAAGCTCAGGGTCTTTGATCTCGGGAAGAATCTCTTCTACCGATAAATATTCTGGAACTGAGAGCGATATTCAATGCTCTCAAGACTTGGCCTCAGCTAGCGAGGGCCAAGTTCATACGGTTTCAATCAGACAACATGACGACTGTTGCGTACATCAACCATCAGGGGGGAACAAGGAGTTCCCTGGCGATGGAAGAAGTGACCAAAATCATTCAATGGGCGGAGACTCGCTCCTGCCACCTGTCTGCAATCCACATCCCAGGAGTGGAAACTTGGGAAGCGGATTTTCTGATTCGTCAGACATTGCATCCGGGGGTGTGGGAACTCCATCCGGAAATCTTTGCCCAAATCACTCAACTGTGGGGCATTCCAGACATGGATCTGATGGCCTCTCGTCAGAACTTCAAGGTTCCTTGCTACGGGTCCAGATCCAGGGATCCCAAGGCGACTCTAGTAGATGCACTAGTAGCACCTTGGACCTTCAACCTAGCTTATGTATTCCCGCCGTTTCCTCTCATCCCCAGGCTGGTAGCCAGGATCAATCAGGAGAGGGCGTAGGTGATCTTGATAGCTCCTGCGTAACCACGCAGGACTTGGTAGGCAGATCTGGTGAATATGTCATCGGCTCCACCATGGAAGCTACCTTTGAGACGAGACCTTCTTGTTCAAGGTCCGTTCGAACATCCGAATCTGGTCCTACTCCAGCTGACTGCTTGGAGATTGAACGCTTGATCTTATCAAAGCGAGGGTTCTCAGATTCTGTTATTGATACTCTTGTTCAGGCCAGAAAGCCTGTAACTAGAAAAATTTACCACAAAATATGGAAAAAATATATCTGTTGGTGTGAATCTAAAGGATTCCCTTGGGACAAGGTAAAGATTCCTAGGATTCTATCCTTTCTTCAAGAAGGATTGGAGAAAGGATTATCTGCAGGTTCCTTGAAGGGACAGATTTCTGCCTTGTCTGTGTTACTTCACAAAGAGCTGGCAGCTGTGCCAGATGTTCAAGCCTTTGTTCAGGCTCTGGTTAGAATCAAGCCTGTTTACAAACCTTTGACTCCTCCTTGGAGTCTCAACTTAGTTCTTTCAGTTCTTCAGGGGGTTCCGTTTGAACCCTTACATTCCGTTGATATTAAGTTATTATCTTGGAAAGTTTTGTTTTTGGCTGCAATTTCTTCCGCTAGAAGAGTTTCAGAATTATCTGCTCTGCAGTGTTCTCCTCCTTATCTGGTGTTCCATGCAGATAAGGTGGTTTTACGTACTAAACCTGGTTTTCTTCCAAAAGTTGTTTCTAACAAAAACATTAACCAGGAGATAGTCGTGCCTTCTTTGTGTCCGAAACCAGTTTCGAAGAAGGAACGTTTGTTGCACAATTTGGATGTTGTTCGCGCTCTAAAATTCTATTTAGATGCTACAAAGGATTTTAGACAAACATCTTCCTTGTTTGTTGTTTATTCTGGTAACAGGAGAGGTCAAAAAGCAACTTCTACCTCTCTCTCTTTTTGGATTAAAAGCATCATCAGATTGGCTTACGAGACTGCCGGACGGCAGCCTCCTGAAAGAATCACAGCTCATTCCACTAGGGCTGTGGCTTCCACATGGGCCTTCAAGAACGAGGCTTCTGTTGATCAGATATGTAGGGCAGCGACTTGGTCTTCACTGCACACTTTTACCAAATTTTACAAGTTTGATACTTTTGCTTCTTCTGAGGCTATTTTTTGGGAGAAAGGTTTTGCAAGCCGTGGTGCCTTCCATTTAGGTGACCTGATTTGCTCCCTCCCTTCATCCGTGTCCTAAAGCTTTGGTATTGGTTCCCACAAGTAAGGATGACGCCGTGGACCGGACACACCTATGTTGGAGAAAACAGAATTTATGTTTACCTGATAAATTACTTTCTCCAACGGTGTGTCCGGTCCACGGCCCGCCCTGGTTTTTTAATCAGGTCTGATAATTTATTTTCTTTAACTACAGTCACCACGGTATCATATGGTTTCTCCTATGCAAATATTCCTCCTTAACGTCGGTCGAATGACTGGGGTAGGCGGAGCCTAGGAGGGATCATGTGACCAGCTTTGCTGGGCTCTTTGCCATTTCCTGTTGGGGAAGAGAATATCCCACAAGTAAGGATGACGCCGTGGACCGGACACACCGTTGGAGAAAGTAATTTATCAGGTAAACATAAATTCTGTTTTTATTGAGCACTATATAGTAAAATGAGTGTCTCTGCTTCACATAAAACATTTCTGGGGAATGTTTGAGCATGTGCACAAGCTCACTACGTTTACTAGTCTGTTATTGGCTGATGTCTGTCACGTTATACAAAGGAATGGAAAATGGGAGATAAAATAAATTTGTCAGAAAAAAAATACAGCTTATTTGAAATTCATAGTAGGTGTTAAATCATTGTCTTTTTATTATTCTTTTAATTTTTTTGATATCCTTTGTTGAAGGAGCATCAATTTTTACTGGGAGCTAGCTAAACACATCTGGTGAGTCAATGACAAGAGGCACATACGTGTAGCCACCAATCATTAGATTGCTCCCACTAGTGCATTGCTGCTCCTGAGTCTACCTAGATATGCTTTTCAACAAAAGAAAACCAAGAGAATTAACCAAATTACATAATGAACTAGAACATTTAAAAATTGCATGCTCTATCCGAATCATGAAATAAAAATGTTAGTTAGTTAGTGGTAGCCCACGTAAACTCACAGAACAGAGCGCCCGAGTGCCGCAGTAGGTAGTGTATAAAGATGACCTATCATCTGTTGCATCATTCACTACAGACTTCCAAACTGCCTCAAGAAGCAGCATCCGCACCAGAACTGTGAAATGAAATGGGCTTCCATGGCCGAGCAGCTGTACACAACTTAACCCAAGCCTCCCATCAGCATGCACAATACCAAGCAGCTGTACACAACACAACCCTCCCATCAGCATGCGCAATACCAAGCAGCTGTACACAACACAAGCCTCCCATCACCATGTGCAATACCAAGCAGCTGTACACAACACAAGCCTCCCATCAGCATGTGCAATACCAAGCAGCTGTACACAACACGAGCTTCCCATCAGCATGCACAATACCAAGCAGCTGTACACAACACTAGCCTTCCATCAGCATGCACAATACCAAGCAGCTGTACACAACACTAGCCTCCCATCAGCATGTGCAATACCAAGCAGCTGTACACAACACTAGCCTCCCATCATCATGTGCAATACCAAGCAGCTGTACACAACACAAGCCTCCCATCAGCATGCACAATACCAAGCAGCTCTCCACAACACAAGGCCCCCCCATCAGCAAGCGCAATACCAAGCAGCTGTACACAAAACAAGCCTCCCATCAGCATGTGCAATACCAGGCAGCTCTCCACAACACAAGCCTCCCATCAGCGTGTGCAATACCAAGCAGCTCTCCACAACACAAGCCTCCCATCAGCATGCGCAATACCAAGCAGCTGTACACAACACAAGCCTCCCATCAGCATGCGCAATACCAAGCAGCTGTACACAACACAAGCCTCCCATTAGCATGCGCAATACCAAGCAGCTCTCCACAACACAAGCCTCCCATCAGCATGTGCAATACCAAGCAGCTCTCCACAACACAAGCCTCCCATCAGCATGCACAATACCAAGCAGCTCTCCACAACACAAGCCTCCCATCAGCATGCGCAATACCAAGCAGCTGTACACAACACATGCCTCCCATCAGCATGCGCAATACCAAGCAGCTGTACACAACACATGCCTCCCATCAGCATGAACAATACCAAGCAGCTGTACACAACACAAGCCTGCTATCAGCATGTGCAATACCATGCAGCTGTACACAACTTAATCAATGCCTCCTATCAGCATGCGTAATACCAAGAGACGGCTGGAGTGGTGTAAATCACAGTGACACTGAACTTTGGAGCAAAGGAAACGAGTACATTCAAAATCACTGAACTCTTCAGTACGACCCATTGTACTGCTAATTCTTCTCTATGGAGATTTTATGGCTATGTGCTACATTGTATGCACTTGTTAGCAATAATAGGGGCGGAAACGCCTCAACTCAATAATTAGGGGTGTCTACATACTCAGCCATATAGCATGTATGTAATTAGCTGCTCCTAAGCCTACGTAGCAGCTGTACACAACAGAAGCCTCCCATCAGCATGCGCAATACCAAGCAGCTATACACAACACTAGCCTGCTATCAGCATGCGCAATACCAAGCAGCTATACACAACACAAGCCTCCCATCAGCATGTGCAATACCAAGCAACTGTACACAACAGAAGCCTCCCATCAGCATGCGCAATACCAAGCAGCTATACACAACACAAGCCTCACATCAGCATGCGCAATACCCAGCAGCTATACACAACACAAGCCTCCCATCAGCATGCGCAATACCCAGCAGCTATACACAACACAAGCCTCCCATCAGCATGCGCAATACCAAGCAGCTATACACAACACAAGCCTCCCATCAGCATGTGCAATACCAAGCAACTGTACACAAGCCTCCCATCAGCATGTGCAATACCAAGCAACTGTACACAAGCCTCCCATCAGCATGCACAACACCAAGCAGCTCTCCACAACAAAAGCCTCCCATCAGCAGGTGCAATACCAAGCAACTGTACACACGCCTCCCATCAGCATGTGCAATACCAAGCAGCTGTACACAACACAAGCCTCCCATCAGCATGAGCAATACCAAGTAGCTGTACACGACACAAGCCTCCCATCAGCATGTGCAATACCAAGCAGCTGTACACAACACAAGCCTCCCATCAGCATGTGCATTACCAAGCAGCTGTACACAACACAAGCCTCCCATCAGCATGCGCAATACCAAGCAGCTGTACACAACACAAGCCTCCCATCAGCATGTGCAATACCAAGCAGCTGTACACAACACAAGCCTCCCATCAGCATGTGCAATACCAAGCAGCTGTACACAACACAAGCCTCCCATCAGCATGCGCAATACCAAGCAGCTGTACACAACACAAGCCTGCTATCAGCATGCGCAATACCAAGCAGCTGTACACAACACAAGCCTCCCATCAGCATGCACAATACCAAGCAGCTGTACACAACACTAGCCTGCTATCAGCATGTGCAATACCATGCAGCTGTACACAACTTAATCAATGCTTCCTATCAGCATGCGCAATACCAAGCAGCTGTACACAACACAAGCCTCCCATCAGCATGCGCAATACCGAGCAGCTGTGCACAACTTAATCAATGCCTCCTATCAGCATGCGCAATACCAAGAGACGGCTGGAGTGGTGTAAATCACAGTGACACTGAACTTTGGAGCAAAGGAAACGAGTACATTCAAAATCACTGAACTCTTCAGTACGACCCATTGTACTGCTAATTCTTCTCTATGGAGATTTTATGGCTATGTGCTACATTGTATGCACTTGTTAGCAATGAGAGGGGCGGAAACGCCTCAACTCAATAATTAGGGGTGTCTACATACTCAGCCATATAGCATGTATGTAATTAGCTGCTCCTAAGCCTACGTAGATATGCATTTCAACAAAGGATACAAAGAGTATAAAGCAAATTAGATCATAGATGTAAATTGGAAAGTTGTATGCTCTATCTGAATCATGAAACAAATGTGTTTTGTGCCCCTTCAAAGGGACATTAAACATCTCTTGTTTCCTGTGCTTCAATTGTGCTTTGTCCTACACCCTAGAGATGCCACAAAGAAAAAAATGCTTTTAATATGCTGCAAATTGTGTAGAACAACTAATTAATTTGCAGCATTTACAGGTTACTTAATTTCTTTTTGGTCTCTTAGGGAGCATGGAACAAGCACAACAGAGAAAATAGGTGTTTAATATTTTAATATATGTTACAACATTGTTGTTGTTTTTTTAAGTATCAATTGTATTACATTAGTTCATTAGTCATTGGGGGGATTAAGTTTTGAGATTAATGTCCCTTTAATGAAGTAGAAAATATGTACAGCTGGTAAAAAGCATAGATAGAGGATAGTATTGGGAAACTATGGGAATGGGTATTTTGCTATTCAGCAGTATACATTATGGCAATGATTTGTTAGTGGTGTTTCTTATTTTTTCCTGCTAACTGTTCACATAATTTTCTATGTCAGCAATTTTGTTAAATGTTTTCTTAAATCATTGTCAGAAAAGAATGTGTCTGTTTCAAAGGTTCTGCTACTACCCAGAATGCTTTGCCATGATCTAAGTTGTGCATTCTAAAATTCTGAGAATTGTATATTTTTAAAATGTTTTTCTCATGTTAAATTACATAAAACTGGTTAAATTACTTTAAAAGGTACATAAAAGTCAGTCTGAAAGTCCTGAGTCTTTAAAATGTGAGAATGCTTAAAAGGGAGAGTCAACACCAGAATGTTTGTTGTTTTAAAAAGATAGATAATCCCTTTATTACCCATTCCCCAGTTTTGCATAACCAACACAGTTATAATAATACACTTTTTACCTCTGTGATTAACTTGTATCTAAACATCTTCTGACAGCCCCCTGATCACATGACATTTTATTTATTATGTTTTGACTTTCATTTTAGCCAATTAGTGCAGTGTCTGCCACAATCCACGGGCGTGCTCACAATGTTATCTATAGGGTTTACCTGAACTAGCTCTCCCCTGCTGTGAAAAGCAAATACAAAAGCATGTGATTAGAGGTGGCCTTCAAGGGCTTAGAAATTATCATATGAGCCTTCCTAGGTCTAGCTTTCAACTAAGAATACCAAAATAACAAAGCAAAATTGGTGATAAAAGTAAATTGGAAAGTTGTTTAAAATTAAATGCCCTATTTGAAACATGAAAGGTTTTTTTTGGACTTGACTGTCCCTTTAAGCTTACTTTATTAATAAAAACATGTTTCTGCAAAAAAATATTCAGATTATTATAACTTTGGTGACTAAATAATATAGATTTTATTAAAGACAGGAGGCGAATATTTTGCATTAATCTTTACTGACTTCCAAAACAGCAGCAAACAACATAGAAACAAAAACAACCAATCAGCAAAGAGCAGATAATATAACGAACATGAAGATTTCACTTAAGAACTGTTTAGAATCCCAGGAACGATAGATTGAAAGCAAAATGTCATCCCGCGAGGTCAACGGTCCTTTAAGCTGAAAGCAAAATATAAAGAGAGGTAATACTGCTACCAAGACGGAGATCAACCTAAGAAAAAACGAAGGTTAAAACAAGCACATACACATATGGAAATATACACATAACTTACAATTTAAAGAAAATTATGTGTGTGTTTGTTTTTTCTTTTATATTTATATATATATATATATATATATACTTAAGTCTGAGGACGGGTCGCTTGTGACCCGAAAACGTTCACAATAAAAGTGACTGATCCTGGCAAGACCTTTGGAGTGCTTTTCTGTTCCCTGTTCTTATTGATATTTTGAGCAGCACCCAAGGCAATTGATACAAAATCCGGAGTGCACATTGTTTGGACTATATATATATTGTGACAAAGCCCTTGCAGGAATAGTCACTTCAGCATGAAATATAGTGGTTTAGGCTGTTTTATTTTTATCAGCAGTTTTAATCATGGGGTGTACTTCCCCTTTAAAACAAAACATAAAACAAACAAAAGCCTACTCCTTTTTAGGAGACTAACTATACATGCAATATTTCCTTACTAGCCAGTACTGGGCAGCTAAGCTGATCCCAGTTAACAAAACAAATCAAAAGAAGCAGAATAGAACAAAGTTTGCTCACCAGTCTCCTGTTTCTACCAGCTATAAATTCAGACATGCAGCAAGGTCTCAAATCCTCCCTCTCTGGAGTAGCCTGCACAATGAGACACTGATTCCCTCTACAGAACTGCTTATAAAGGATCCAAATGATTTAACCAGAATCCGCTGTGGTGAGCTACTAACAAATTAACACTTTGTTAGAGGGGAAAAAGTGACCTTTCCAATCTCCTGCTAACATACACTCCTTCTCTCACCCTGTCACAATATATACATATACCTGGGAGGGAAGAGGGAAAATATTCGCCTCCTGTCTTTAATAAAATCTATATTATTTAGGCACCAAGGTTATAATAATCTGATTTTTTTTGTATATTTTAATTCCCTGCAAGGACAGACTTGAACAGGTTTAAAATAGAATTGAGGGGGGCGGAGCCAACTTCTAAAGCAGCTAGACGGGTTTTTATGGAGCTCCTGACCTTCGGACATATATATAGAGATTAATCTGTATATAAGGGACTCAAAGGCCAGCTTTACTAGAAAAGAGTGTAACTGACACCTACTAACCGCCAAAAGAAACCACAAGTATATAATTTTGGGACGCATTTTTGCTATACTATCTTCAACTGCGCCACGTGGAGATATAGGCGAGGATTTACCCTTACAACGCCTTCACCGCTATGGAGGCCCTGACAGCTTGGGAACAGCGCACCGAACTCCTTCTGGAGGGACACTTTCAGAGCCTGAAAGATGAACTATCATCACTATTATTATCCCTTACTCCGCAGCCAGCACATAATCTGAGATACATTGACCCGGCATTAGACAATAGCAACTGTACCGCACCTGCACGCAAGGCCGAGGAAACTACGGAGATCCCATCTAACAGTCCTGCACTAAACTTGCGGTATTGCGCACCGGAACGAACAGCGGATCTCTGCCTGGTCCCGGCTATAACATCACAGCTGGAAACGGAGGAGGCGTCGCTCTCTAGCATCCCCTGCGATCAAGGCAACTTAATACTTATTGACATGGTGGTATATCGAGCACACTTAGCCACACTACAAGAGACTGCTCATGAAGGTGGATACTACGTAAAGGGACCTGGGCAACCTGACTTCACAACGTGGGAAGGATCCAGTCTAAAAGGTGATACCGGTAGACGGGGCGTAGCCGTGCAGGAACATGGCTGCATTGTAAAAGAGCTCCGTTGCCTTTCCCCTTCAATTGGCATATAAATGGTGCAGTTTTGCTCTGGCAATCATGAAAGCAGCAAGCAAATGAACCGGAACACCTATAACCTCCTTACTGGAACCTACAACTAAATTCGAGTCGGCAGATCCCTTTGAAAACCGGGACTTACAAATTTACAACAGGAGCCATCTTGACAGCGCAACCTGAACCGACTAAGCCATGCAACAACAAAGACAAGGCGCGACAGGGCAGAGAACACAATATCATCTGATTACCCTTGATAAACTGTAAGTTCACGCTCCATAACACACATACGGGCGATACCAAAGCAGGGCCGCGGTCACTTCTCTTCTGCCGCGCTCAGTCGCATCAAAGCACCCCAGCAGCTACACAGAACCACGCTGCTATATAGCTGTATCCATAACGGCCAGACAGCGATACACATAGGTAAAAACACTATCTTGGACTGCCCACCCTTCTACACTGGCAATACCATATTATAACAAGCGACTGTTAAATGGGGGCTAATACTGTCAACAAACATAAGCCCAGATAAGAAACAAGAAGATAGCTCAGCTGCATCACACACTTCACAAATAAGTTGCACTCTCCCTTTATATGGTGCAAAACGAAGTGAACCTTTAGCTCAAACGACCACCTAGCTCCATCACAGGGCACTCTGATCTGGCCAAAGTCATCGGCTTCATTGTTCCCCACAATACTAGCACATGGCAACAAGGAGATCTACTAGACCACATAAAACACCACATAAGGCAACACTACCTAAAAAATCACCATCAGTCTGCACCTATTTCAAATCTACGCAAAAAAATTCACCTCACCAGCTGGAAAATCCTGACAATCCTAACAAAATGGAATCACAACTTACTACAAGCCTTGCTCATCTCCCACATGACCAACTCTCACAGATACAACAAAATATAGCTTCCTTACCCTCCAAGAGCGACATAGCTGATTTGAAAACATTTATCAAGAACGAGATTTCATCTTTACGAAAAGATATGTCTGACATGAACTCTAAACTTGAATACCTGGAGGAGGGACAAGAATATCTAGAGTCTCAAGTTAGTGATAACATCCAATGTCTAAACTGCCACGACTCCATTATCCAATCGCTACAACTAAAGGTCGAAGACCTTGATAATCGCAGTCGCCGCAGCAATCTGCGCATCCGAGGCATACCTGAGGATGTTACTCAGGAATCCTTAGTTGAATACCTACTACAATTTTTCAAACAGATGGAACCCGCACTGGAGACCTCTGAAGCAACTCTAGAGAGGGCCCTAAGACCGAAACCCACACCGCCGAGCCCGCCTAGAGATGTGATTCTGAAATTCACTCACTTTCACCAAAAAGAAGCAGTGTGGAAACAAGCCCGTAGCCAACGATCAATATCCTTTCAAGGCCATTCCATCCAGGTCTATCAAGACCTTAGCCCAGCTACCATTGAAAGGAGACGAAACCTACGCTTTATCACAACCCTCCTGCAAGAACACAAAATAAAATATCGATGGGGATTCCCTTTTAGCCTTCTGGTGCATAAAGATGGCAAAACTATTGCTTACAAAGGTCCAGAAGACTTAGAAGCTCTATCCAAAAATCTCAATATCAACTTCCCGGACCCCCCTTCTCCTGCAACGACGACCCGAGACACCACACAAGATGGCCCTCCAAAGGCCCAAAGATCGACATGGACCAAAGTACCCAGGAAAAATGTGAAGGACTCCAAGCCTAAATGAGGTACATATATCTTACCCACAAGAGTCTTCACAATGCGAGACCTGAAACATGTGATAGTAAGGTTGCATACTCCCTTTATATGACAGACACTGTGAACTCGCTAATGCACACTAACTTTTGCTCTTTGCCAAATGTTTGAGAAGATGCCTGAGTTTACTTGACATTATTCTTAGGCAGAGAAGGAATACCCACAGGGAATTACTTTAACCACTTCTCTTACCATATCAATCCACCAAAGTTATACTGTTATGTTATGTTTACTTACCCCCTTATTTCTTTTAATAACAAATGTTTACATTTTAAATGCTTAGAACGCCTACCTCTGCTGTCTAACCATAATAGCCAAGATGATCGTCTACAGGTAGATATATTCTAAGGGGGTACTTAATGCTTAATGTTTAATGTCGTTATGATGTACTACATACTAGTGTTAATGTACTGTGTTGCCTTGTTTGCCTGTTATAGGTTGATATACTTTAACATATTAGATCAATATGTCTTATTTACAAGCTAAGTTAGTCAAGTTACCACAACTGGTATAAATTGTTAATTGCTGTGAAAAGTTAACTTAAGCCAATGAAGGGGAAACGTTTCCTCTACATCTTATTTCTCTTACCAATGTTTTTATTCACTCTTTCCTTCTTACCTAATCCCCTTACCCCCTGCTGTACTAAATTACTACTAATACTATCACCTGACAAACTACCTAGTCATTCTGACTCCTACACAAATATTGAATTAATATACTCCATAGACAACTACCTTAAGCTCACTCTGCACTATCCTAATGGCTGAACACTCACATAGAAAACCACCCACCAATTTAATACGGATTCAATCTATAAACGCAAAGGGACTCAATATCCCCTCAAAAAGAACACAGGCCTTGAGAGATTTTAACAGATACAGGTCAGACCTGCTGTTTCTCCAGGAAACACACTTCCGCAAAGGAAGAGAGCCCCTCACATTTACCCTCAAATTTGGAACCTGCTTTTATGCCTCCCATCCCAAATCTAAAAAACATGGAGTGGGAATACTGATAAAGAAAAATGTCCCTTTTAAAGAAATTAAAATCCTTAGAGACAAAGCTGGTAGATATATTATCCTAATAGGCTTACTATATGGCTGCCCGGTCACGTTGGTATCTATATACACCCCTAATACAAAGCAAGCCAAATTTATCAGCAACATAACTAATCTCATTTTAGAACACCAAAAAGGTGTCTTAATAATTTGCGGAGATCTTAACATGCCGCTTAACCCACCTGTGGATTGCTCCTCCTCTAATTCCTCAGTCCCTACTTCACAGATAACTCGTACACTCACCTCACTGAAGAAATTAACAGCACAAGACTTATGGAGAACCCACCATCCTAACAAAGAAGACTACACCTTCTACTCACACCCTCACAAGCAATACTCTAGAATTGATTACATTCTCACGGACGTCACAGGCCTGTCACTATTTACATCTACCCAAATCACCCCCATAACATGGTCGGACCATGCATCAGTACTAGGCACATTAACATGGCCGTCTAAACCCATACACGACTATATATGGAGATTGGATGAACAGCTCCTCTCCGACCCTATAATATCCCAACAAATATCTAAGTCCATATTGGAATACTTTACCCACAATTCTACAGTTGACACATCCCAGTTAAATATATGGGAAGCCCACAAATGTGTAATTCGGGGTGAGCTTATGGCCATTAAGGCCTCCATTAACAAACAAAAGCAAGCATTTCTATCAACACTTCTCTCAGAAATTGACAAATTAGAAACCCAACATAAACGCTGCCCGACCGACCACAACCTCCTACTCTCTATTCAAGCTGAAAAAGATAAACTAGCATCCTACCTAAATAAGGAACATAAACGCCAAGCACTCCGCTTACAACAAGCGAACTACGAAGGCCGCAATAAATCAGGCAGATCCCTTGCTCGTTACCTCAGATTAAAACAGAAAAAAAACTATATCCTACACATCAAGGACGATAACAATATATCACACTTTTCAACCCAGGCTATTACAAACACCTTTAGGACATACTTTCAAAAACTATATAACTTGCGCTCCAACCCTGGCAATTCAGCGAGCCCACAAACAGCTCTATCAGACGACATAAATACATACTTATCATCTCTTAACTTACCTCATCTTACCACTACCCTATAACCGCAGAAGAAATCAAACTAGCCATTAAAGATCTCCCATCTGGGAAATCACCAGGGCCAGACGGTTTTAGCAACCGATATTATAAGACATTCCATGAAGAATTACTCCCCCACATTACTTCATTTTTCAATTACATTGATGAGTCCAAACAATTCTCCCCTACATTGTTAGAAGCCCACATCATTCTCCTCCCTAAGCCTAACAAATCATTAGAACATCCCTCTCACTTTCACCCTATTTCACTAATAAATTCAGACGTAAAAATTTTCGCAAAGGTATTGGCTAATAGAATGAACCTGGTACTACCAGACCTGATCCATCAGGATCAGGTGGGATTTGTCCCCAGGCGTGAGGCGAAAGACAACACGGTCAGGGCCCTCAACTTAATTCAATACATGCAAGATAAGGAGGTCCCAGGGATCCTTCTGTCAATAGATGCCGAAAAGGCCTTTGACCGTGTTGGCTGGGATTTCCTTAAAGCCACCTTAACTAAATTGGGTCTAGGACCTAAGATCATTAACAGAATATTTGCCTTATACTCCCACCCCAACGCAAAATTACTTATCAATGGCACACTATCCAATTCATTCAACATAACCAACGGCACAAGGCAAGGTTGCCCCCTATCTCCCTTATTGTTCGCCTGCTTCATAGAAACCTTGGCCACAAAGATCAGGCAAAACCCCTCAATTAGCGGAATACAAGTAGGAACACAAACATACGTAATGTCTCTGTTTGCCAACGACATTTTATTCACGTTAACAAACCCCGAAAATTCAATAACCCCCCTCTTACAGGAATTCCAAACCTTCCAGTCACTATCCAACTTTTCTATAAATGTTTCCAAATCCGAAGCCTTAAATATTAACTTACCCAGCACAGCTCTAGCAAATATTAAAACTCTAATGCCATTTACGTGGCGAACCCACTCCCTACACTACCTAGGAATACAACTAACCACTTCTATCGAACAAACCTACATACAAAACTATATACCAATACAAAAAGCAATTATCAGGGATCTATCATCCTGGCTCTCTAAAAAACTCTCCTGGCTGGACAAAATAAATGTTCTCAAAATGAATATATTCCCACGACTACTATATATAATGCAGGCCCTACCAATCCCGATCCCTAAAAACTACATTCCCACCCTACAGAAAGCATTTAGTGACTTTGTTTGGCGGCGTCACCCCCCCCCCAGGATAAATAAAAACATCATGCAAACCCCAAAGCTCCAAGGAGGACTAGGCATACCTAACATATCAAAGTACCGACAAGCCATATTCTTGCAAAGGATAGTTGACTGGTGTATACACTATGAACATAAAAGATGGGTTCAATTAGAACACTCATTATCAAACAATCCACACCTAGGAAAACAGTGCTGGAATCTCGACAAACCGACTACGAAGCTTAATTATAACTCACACCTGATCACAGAAACATATAAAATATGGGAAATCACAATAGCTACACACCCCTATATATCATCTAAACCTTCTCCACTAACCTCAATCATAGATAATGGCCAATTCACACTAGGAACACCTCTAACAAAAGATACCCTGGGTTCATACTATAGGGATATCCCTATTCACTATATCATATCAAATGAAAAATTATTACCGCAAGCGGACCTGATTGACATGGGATATTCTCTTTTCCAAAACTGGTTCCAATATACCCGCGTCCATCACTTCATAACAACACATGAACACTCTAGAAACATGGTTCGACCATTAACCAACTTTGAGAAACTCTGCATAAGGACCCCTCCAATATCACATACTCTCGCACTAATTTATAGAATATTAACACAAAACTCTCCTGGCCAAACCCCTCCCTTCCTAGAAAAATGGGAAGACGAACTAGGTATAACAATCTTACCCCACACCAGTACACTAATTTTCCAAAATATCACAAAAACTTCAATCTCACTCTCCATACAGGAAATCAATTTAAAAATCTTACACAGATGGTATCTTTCCCCAACTAAATTACACCGACTATACCGCGACACATCCAAGCAATGTTGGAGATGCGGACATAGCTGCGGTAACCTGGCTCACATGTGGTGGTGGTGTAACGCGGTCCAAAACTACTGGAGAGACATAATCAGAGAAATAGAAAAAGTTCTAGATACCCAATTCCCTCTAGACCCCACAATCTGGCTACTAAGTAGACCTCTCCACATTAAACAGAAACATTGCCTCAAACTTTTTTACATCATGACTAATAGTGCTAGATACCTATTAGCTAGAAACTGGAGAAGCAAGGAGGTCCCCTCCACATTGCTTTGGACTAAGAGAGTATCAGAATTCCTGGATCTAGAGGAGTTTTATTTTGTTAAATATGCCAAAATGGAGATATACGCTGAAATGACAGCACTATGGGAACACTACCTTAAACTATAACACCCTACACTAACCACTCGTAAACACAAGGAACCATAAGATTGTTGCCTATTTACACCCTAAAAGCATAGATAAGGTGGGAAACACAAATACATAGCCAAACCCATGAAACCCTAATTGTCTAAATAGAATCCTAAACGAGTCAACTTGTCTTAACTAAAAGAAAAGTAGTCGACAACTACCTCACCAAGTACAGCAACACCAACCCCTCAATCTTTCCCCCATTCCTCTCTTCCTATCATCTTCTTTAACCCCTTTCCTATAGTTTATCTAAATTGTTCACACTACTCTTTAAAAAAATGAGGTGTACTAAACGAGATCCATGAGTGGTCTCTTATTCTCCGTGAGAGCCTTTTATTGTTTTATGAAGATAAAGGGACCCAAAAGAGGCCCCTTGCGAACCCCAGAAGGCTCGAAGACTGTAAGGCACGTTAAACTCTGTTAAGATTGTATTCTGATACTGTTTTGTTTAAATATTATCTTGATTTCAAGAATTTTGTAAGCCTTTATCAAACCTCAATAAAAAAAAAAAAAAAAAAAAGGTGATACCAACTTGGAGAGCGGAACACTCCTACCTGTTTGTAGCACCTGTCCCTTTAATCCTCCACCCTTAGCTCTGATGATATTGGACACCTATTGTAGCTTGATGGTCGGCGTAGGGCCGAATACTACCATGATCCCAGCTTTAGAAATCTGTGACGCATCTGACACTTCACTGCCGTGCTCACGGCATGGAGGAATTTATCCCGTTGTTTGTGTACAAGTTGGAGTAGGCTAAAGGACTTTGCATACAGGCACCAGTAATATGAACAGTTACAAATTACCCTAATGACGGCTCTGAGCCTGATGTTTTGAGGGTCTTGAGCTACTACCCACTAATACTCTTGCTCTCTGTATTACCCCACAAGGACATCCAGCTACGGTTCCAGTTAGCTGGTATTAGAGCACAAACTGCATCAGGGTGTTACTAAATATTAAATTCTTGTAATATGTGATATATACTAGCAGCACCACTGTTGGATACTACCTTTAACTATTTAAATAGCATGATTACATGTATATCTACTCCTCATTTTGTTATGCTTCCTGTGTCTGGCTATCTCAGAATAGAAAAGGTTAATAGTCCTTTTAGATATAACCAAAGTATTTTTTGGATATTGCTGTTTGCTCCTTTTCTTAGGTAACGGTACAGAGTAGTGTAGATTTTCTGTGAGCCTATGTAGGTAATGTTCAGGTTTGCTGATTATATATACGGAGCTGGATACAGATTAATACCTGTTTAGTTGCGTTATTTTTGTATAATGTTGATCTATCAAACATGCTCCCCCAGACAACACCTACACGTTATGCTTCACTGTTTACCTGCTTAACCTCTAAGTTGTTAGGAGGTTCTCATGATTATCAAAAAGAGATTTCAGTTATTCCTACCTCCCCATTATTTGACTTACTGTCACTGTATAAATATGTTATCATTGTGATGAGGAAATCATGTTTATTCTCCTATGTTTTGATATCTAGCAAACCTGTTAGTATCTATACTATCTACTGCTCTAATTTGCATAACAACTGACTCACCAACAAGCTACAGCTACAGATAATGAAAGTCAGCTTTCCTTGCCATATGCATTATCAGTGGATCATATTTCACTAATTCTATGTCACCCACTGTATCTAGTCACATATACCACCATAATATTAGTATATAGCATTCTCAATAGTAATCTGGGGTCACGCAAAAGCGAGACTCTATTACTATATATACCCCAAAGCGTGTTACTACTTATCATCTCTAGTCAAATATACTTTGGCCTTGCATGATTATATAATTTTTATGGTTTTCCCCCTGCATTTCATGGGAGGAAATTTAGTATTTTAAATTGATCAATGTTGAAGCCTCTCAGTTAAGACAGTTTGGTAATATGTATATAGTATAATTTAATATATAATTTTATTGGGCCCCTCTCCTTCCTTTCCCGCCGGTACTGGTTGCCTGCGGGTCATACCCCTTCTCCTTTTTCCCGCATTGTCTATAGCTGACACTTCCCCAGGAGAGGGTCTCACCCAATATAACTTAGGGCTCCGCACCCCGCCCTCCGCCCTCACCTTTAGCTACTGTCCACCCTTATTTTAGGTGGACAAATAAGCGGTATTTACCCGCTATGGATATCGTTCTGTTATAAGTTGCTCTTAGCCTTCTGTCTACAAAGAAAATGAGGCACTTTGCCCTCCACTTACGTGCATCTAGTAGGAGCAACTTGTTATGACTCCCTATAATTTGTAAATTTTCAGATAATAAATACACCTATTTTATAATTAACATATCACTCTATAAGAAGTATAAGTTTTTCGGGCTGTTTAAATTCTATCACTCTCTTATGTGTTTATATAGGAAACAAAAGGAAAAAAGAGGTAATGCTTGATTATATGTATTTGATTTTGTACTTGCATACAATGTCCTCTATATTCATTATGTTCTTTTGGTGAGATACGTATATAATATCTAAATTAAGATTTCTTTATTCTCTTATATGTAAAGGTTTCAATGGATAAATAATGTCTTGTATGCAAAATTTACCAAAGTGATGCAAAATGTGTTTTATGTTCATGTACTTTCTTTTTCTTGTATTGCCTCAATAAAAAAATTTTGATTAAAAAAAAAAATAGAATTGAGAAAACACTGAAGGCAAAACCAGTCTGCCACTGCTAACAAATCCTGCAGATTACAACCCAACAAGAAAGCTTGAGAGGCTGCAGCACCCCTGACCGAATGGGCTCCAAAAGAGTAAAACATTCCAACCACAGACATGAGCCATCAAATCCATCTAGCCAAGGTTGGGGTGGAGACCACGCAGTGAGGAGGAACAAAAGAGATAAGAAGAGGACCCAAAGAGGAGCCACGGAGGCTTTCAGTCCTGGCCAGGAAGCCTTAAGACAAAGGGCTACGCAAATTTGAGTGTCCTTAGGAAAATAAGGGTAAAACAAAGCCTTAGAGGAGGACTTTTTTTCTGGGAGAAATGGAAAACGAAAAGCCCTCAGGAGAAAAGAAAGTGGAATGAACATCAAGGTCTTTAATCTCAGAGACCCGTCGAAAAGAAACTAAGCAAAGCAGCATGGACAATTTTGCAGAAAGTTGTTTAAGAGAAAGAGAAGAGATAGAAGGCCAGTTTCTAAGGGTGTGCAAGAACCACATTGACATTACAAAGGCTCAAATAATGAGGTTTTGGAGGGTTCTTGGATCTAATGGCTAGCAGATGCCAGCAGACTAAAGGATGTGTACCCACGGGGAAACCCTCAATAGGAAGATGACCTGCCGAAATAGCTGAGCGAAACAGATTGACAGTACGGTATGCTTTCCCTTGAGATAAGAGTTAATTGAAAAAAAATCACAATCATGGAAGGAGAGGCAGAATAGGGATTAACATCCCTTCCCATGCAACAATGAACCCACACTGCCCAGGCTGAAGCCTAACATTTTCTAGTACCTGGGGCCCAGGATTCATGCAAGAGGAGGGAAGCCTCCCACAAAAGGCCCTTGGAAGACCAGGATCCCCTGAAATCTGCCAAACCAGAAAGAGAGGGTGAGGGCGATTCTGATCATCTACCAGAACTTTGGGAAGATGGCGAGGGGGGGCAGAGGACAAGTCCAGAAGTGGAGAAAACCATGGCTGGGATGACGTCCATGGAGCGATTGACGTCAGGAGGCATTGGAAGCGTTGAATGCACAAAAGAGTCCGAGCATGGAGGGAAGGTGTAAGCCCCATGAAGAGGCCAAACTTGCAAAAAGGAGTCTACTCCTATGCAGTCCAGACAAATCTAAGGATCAAATTATTAAGAACTATCAAATTATTATCTTAACTACAATAAACTATACATCTTCTTCTGCCTCCCTTAACTACTATAAACTATACATCTTCTTCTGCCTCCCTTAACTACTATAAACTATACATCTTCTTCTGCCTCTCTTAACTACAATAAACTATACATCTTCTTCTGCCTCCCTTAACTATTATAAACTATACATCTTCTTCGGCCTCCGTTAACTACTAAAAACTATACATCTTCTTCTGCCTCCCTTAACTACTAAAAACTATACATCTTCTTCTGCCTCCCTTAACTACTATAAACTATACATCTTCTTCTGCCTCCCTTAACTACTATAAACTATACATCTTCTTCTGCCTCCCTTAACTACTATAAACTATACATCTTCTTCTGCCTCTCTTAACTACAATTAACTATACATAATCGTCTGCCTCCCTTAACTACTAAAAACTATACATAATCTGCCTCCCTTAACTACCATAAATCTTCTTCTGCCTCCCTTAAAGGGACAGTCTAGTCAGAATTAAACTTTCATGATTCAAAGAGGGCATGCAATTTTAAACAACTTTCCAATTTATTTTTATCATCAAATTAGCTTTGTTCTTTTGGTATTCTTAGTTAAAAGCTAACCTAGGTAGGCTCATATGCTAATTTCTAAGCCCTTGAAGGCCGCCTCTCATGTAAAGGCATTTGACAGTTTTTCACTACTAGAGGGAAGCTTAGATACAAGTTAATAACAGAGGTAAAAATGTATAATAATATAACTGTGTTGATTATGCAAAACTGGGGAATGGATAATAAAGGGATTATCTACCTTTTTAAACAATAGGAATTATAGAGTAGACTGTCCCTTTAACAACTATAAAAGTAATTGACATATTCATGGTGTGCCATGCTAATCTTCCACCTCTAAAATGCTATCACAACACTAAGGTTATTTTCAAGGAAACTTCAACTACATACTGACTGCTACCAAAAGGTTCTAGCATTAACTTTACTATCCATTTTTCTCGTATTCCATAACTACCCAGCTCTTTTTGCTAAAAAAGTTGTATCTGTTTTTAGCCCCATCTTAAATCATTCTGAAGTTTCATCTATGTTCAGATTTGTGGCGCATGATGTATCCACTTGTATTGTAAAACTAAAATAAACACTATTTGCCCAGCTTAAAACTCACCCTTGTGGGCATATTTATCACGCTCTGTATAGAGCTTGATGCCCTGTGTTTCTGGCGAGCCCTCAAGCTCCAATCGGAGCTCCATGACTAAAATAACCTCACCTCTAGCTACTGCCTTTTTGTACTAATCTTTTAAAGGGACAATACACAACTTGAGGATTTTTATATAAAATGTTTAGTTAAAGGGACAGTCTAGACAAAATTAAACTTTCATGATTCAGATAGGGCATGCAATTTTAAACAACTTTCCAATTTACTTTTATCATCAAATTTGTGTTGCTCTCTTGGTATTATTTGTGGAATGCTAAACCTAGGTAGGCTCATATGTTAATTTTTATGGCGTTGAACTGTCTCATTTGTCAGTGCATTTTTACAGTTTATGACAGTTAGGCACTGCTAGTTCATGTGTATCATATAAATACCTGCTATGGGCTAGATTACGAGTGGAGCAGTAGTTTTCACTCACGTTCAAGCATTAAATCTGCTATAAGTAATTTTTTGCTCTCGGAGATTGACGCTTATATTACGAGTTGAAAGTAAAACGTTGGCTCCCTCATGTTTGTAACATAATGGTATAAAAGAGACTGTGAGAAGTTACTAAAAGGTTGCAGGGTTTTTTTTATAATGCTTCCGGTTTGCCTAAGCTGCATCCCGGTGGATTACGAAAATGGCAGGGTGGTGAAAGAATCCACAAAAGCTAGATTCTTTTACCACCCTGCCATTTTCGGAATCCACCTGGATGCAGCGTAGGCAAACCCGAAGCCTTAAAAAAAAAACGCAACCTCCCGCACAAAATAACACAAAAAACATGTAACCGCCTGCAAGAAATAAATAAATAAATAGCGGTTGCTCTATGCGGCGCACCAGTGTCCCACAGCAGTTGGAGTGCTAATTGAAGTCATCAGAAGTACAGCGGTCCCATAGCAGTTTTTACAACTCCAACTGCTTTGGGACCGCTGTGCTTCTGATTACTTCAATTACCACATTGCTGCTGACAGCCGCATAGATTATTGGAACTGTAACTAAGAATAGTGCAAATAAAGATCCTGGATTTGTCTCAGGTCCTGCCAAAGCTACATTGTTTTGCCAGGGGGATTAGAACAATTGGTGGGTGATAGTGACAGAAGGAAATCTGAATATCGGTAACAAGCATGCATGGTATTAATGAGGGATTAGTGCCATTAACCCTCTTCCCGCCGGCTGCTGCGTCTCTTTAACACATGATGGTGTCTGGTGCACCTGAGCTTTGGCAGGACCTGAGACAAATCCAGGATCTTTATTTACACTATCCTTAGTTACACTTCCAGTTCCAATAACCTATGCGGCTGTTAGCAGCAATGTGGTAATTGAAGTAATCAGAAGCACAGCGGTCCCACAGCAGTGTAGCTGAGGATAATGTAAATAAAGATCCTGGATTTGTCTCAGGTCCTCCTAAAGTTCAGGTGCACCAGACACCATCATTTGTTAATGAGATGCAGCTGCCAGTGGGAGAGGGTTAATGGCACTAATCCCTCATTAATACCATGCACGCTTGCTACCGATATTCAGATTTCCTACTGCCACTATAAACCACCAATTGTTCTAATCCCCCGGGCAATACAATGTAACTTTGGCATGACCTGAGACAAATCCAGGATCTTTATTTACACTATCCTCAATTACAGTTTCAACAACCTATGCGGCTGTCAGCAGTAATGTGGTAATTGAAGTCATCAGAAGCACAGCGGTCCCACAGCAGTTGGAGTTGTAAACACTGCTGTGGGACACATGTATTTCTGATGACTTCAATTACCACTCCAACTGCTGTGGGACACTGGCGCTGCATATAACAACCGCTATGGTACTGAGCGGTTTGTTTTCTTCCTGACTCCAAATGCCCATTGACAAAACCAGCGCATTTTGCTTGCGCGAAACAGAGTAACGTGCAGGATTGACTTGGAAGACTCATTGGAAGCTGGAGGGTGACATCAGGACAGGAGGGGTCAGGCGGCCATTTCAAAATGGCCCGAGGTTAAATAGTAGGTGGTTTTACTTGCAAACTATATTTAGAGCATAATAGGTTACAGTTTGCTGTCAACATCGTTAAATACATTATCTAAATATGTAATAATAATTTTTAGGTTGACTTGCCCTTTAATATGTCAAGGGCACTTGGAAATAAGGCAAAATGTTGAATTTTATGATTTATGGAGGCCTTATCATTCTATAGTAGTTCTGCTTATAGTAGTTCTGCTTACATACAAACCCAGTACAAAAAGAGTGGTGTCTTGCAGGGGAACAATATATTGTAATACTACAAATGTAAAGTATTTTTTTCACTATAGGCAGGTTGTTTCACCCTCGTTGGGGCTTGTCAGTATGATGTAGGTGCTATGTTTTTGGACTCAAGCATTGCTTTTAGGTTCACGGCTATATGCCAGTTTTGCTGATGATTACTTTAATTGTCAAAACCACACTTAAAAAGCGTGAAATGAATGTTTGAGCAGAACAGCAGCACAAACCATAGACAGCCTGTTGGGCCCTTTTGGGGCTCATCCTTCCATTGTATTAATCTTAACAAAAAACTAATATACTTATCTGTGCAAAATTGCAACACATTCAAAATCCATTTCAATATAATGGGAGGCCCTATGGCAAAGGGTGGAATGCTCGAGGACATCAGCATCAACTATAATAACGAGTGAGAAAGAGTCCCAAAGTAGCGAAACAGACTGCCTATGGTTGATGCTGTGTTATTTAAGCCTCATGTATTTCACAGTTTGCTAAACTACTGGTCTAAACTGACAGGAGCATAAGGGGTGCCATATTAAAAATGAATTTTGAATTAGTAATACACTCTGTGGGATAATTTGTATATTCTATCCATTGTATATGTATTCCTTGCTGAACTAATTAAATGGAGGGTTTATCTCACTCTATTAACAACAATACGTGTATTTGGTACAATGGGAGTCCCTGCTCTAAAGGATTTCCATGGGTGTAAGTGCAGACCCTGTTCCAATGAGCTTACAATCTAGTGTTTCAGTGCTTTGCTCAAAGAGCTTACAATCTTGTATTTAAGGTAAACTTACCTCTGGCCACTTACAATGTAGAAAAATAAAAGAAATCCCTGATGTAAGACTGCACTCAGCATGTGACCCCAAAGGCAGAACTTTTTTTCATTTTCTGCAATGAGAATGTTTTCAGTGAAAATCTTTCTGCAGTGTCTCTAAGGAGCCGGTGATGCTGTGTTTGTTGCCCTTACTCGGTGTGCATGAGGAGAAGTTCATGTACAGCCTCGCTGATGTCTGCTGTACATTCCCACAGTGTCTGTCGGCCTGGGAACCTGCTCTACTGTACTGCTGGGGTCTATATGCTTATTTTGGAGGGGCTGCTGCTCCATGCTTATACTGCTGATGTATAAAATATAATTCCTAAAGGATGGCACTTAGAAATTAGTGTACATATATATATATATATACACGCATACATACATACATACACACACTGTATATTATTTAATGATTACAACCTCAGAGTTGATTCCAGTAAAGAGATCTTAAAAAAACAAAACAAAAAAATACACTGGAAGAACAAATAATATAATACACACCCATTTTAAAAAATAATTCTGTTATACATGACAAAGGCTGAAGCTTTTCCCAAATGAGTTAAAAGGATATTCACAGTATTCTGAAAAAGGCTTGGTAAGGGACCACAACCCCATTATTCCAATACTGTGCATATCCAATTAACTTATTTGGTAAAGTTTCAGCTTCTGTGATCTCTACACACATTATACATATATATATATATATATATATATATATATATATATATACACACACACACACACACACCATACACATACACACACCATACACATACACACACCATATACACACACACACATAACATATATACACACACAACATATATACACACACAACATATATACACACACACAACATATACACACACACACCCACCATATACACACACAACATACACACACACAACATATACACACACACCATATACATACACACCATATACACACACACAACATATACACACAACATATACACACACACAACATATACACACAACATATACACACACACAACAAATACACACAAAGAACATACACACACACACAACATATACACACACACACACAACATATACACACACAACATTTACACACACACACAACATATACATACACAACATATACACACACAACATATACACACACAACATTTACACACACACACAACATATACATACACAACATATACACACACAACATATACACACACAACATATATACACACACACACAACATAAACACACACACACTTATTAAAGAACAAAAAAGAAAATCTGTCTAAGTATTTTGGTTGGCTCCTTCACTCCTAGAATAAATTTGTTAAGCCCTGACTTACCTTCTCTGCAATGTGCTGTTACCCTGTACCGCACTGGAGTTCAGTAAGTGGAAGAAAATTGAAAAGAGAGGAACATAGCAAATATTTACATTGAGATAGAATGGAACAGTGACACCTGCAGGCAGAAATTAAAAGTGCAAGCAAATATTTTTTTTTTTAAATGCCACTGCCGTTCTTTCTGCAGAGACCATTTTATTTAACTTCCACTGCCATTCGTTTCTGCGATAAGAACGCAGATCACACAGTGTTCTGCCTTAGGGTATGTGACATAACACTAGCCCTTCGGAAATCTTCAATCTTCCTGCCACTGCCATAGAGTATTCCAGTCTTTGTTATACTGCTTGCCAGATATGAATCAGTCTATGCACATCTTGTAGGGATTTTTCATCCAATGCAAGAACATAAGTGCATGACACACTGTACCTTATAATACAGTATTTTTTTTAGTTTCTTATCTGAGGTATAAAGTACAGGACCATCCCATGACATATCAAATCTTGTGCTTCACTAGGACAAAAATCCTACAGTAGTACTTGTCCCACAGTGACTGTAGATATTGAAGTTTAGTGTCACAGACATGGTAGTCCTTGTTCCAGGGTGCTGAGGTTTACAGATAAAATTGTAAACCAGCTGCAAGGTGCTTATAACCTAGTAGTATTATTGGTGTCCCTATGTCAAGGCATTGCATTGAGGATATAAGTGCAAACATATTAATCATATCATTGTATTCTCTTCGCCAAGATCCTTAGCATTAATACATTATACAGATAAGTGCAGTGAGAGTGGATTTAAGCCATTCAATTTGATTTAATATCAGTTTATTAGAGTTATAGCAGTGTAAATGTAATTATGCTTTATTGTTGGTGTTATGATTTAAGTTCTAGTGTCACAGAGATGATTTGTATATCTTATATTAATAAGCCTTGAAAAGTACAGAAAGCTTTAAACATACAGAACCAAATTAAAGCTAAAGATTTTTATGAAATGGGAAAGTAAAGTAAAAGTGCAAAAGAAATGTGAGAAATGATCTGACCTGCACATGTCTGTAGTCTCTTGGAGCAGGATCTGTATTTACAATCTAGTGTGGTAATGAGATGTCTTGCTCAAACTTGTTAATCTCAGAAAATCTTACCTTAGATACTTACAGTTTAGTAATATAAAAATCCTTGAAGGACATCTGCCATCAGTGCGTATACTGCAGGCCAGATGCGCATCAGTCTGATCTGAATTAATTTCAAATTGCCAATTGTCTTTTCTTCATCCGGGTAAAGAAAAACAGCTGCATCAAACTTTACAGTACAGTGTAATGTGTTTAATGAGGTCCCAGCACTAGTGAGTTTACAGCATGAGGACATCTGCCATCAGCGTGTATACTGCTTGTCAGATGCGCATTAGTCTGATCTAAATTTATTTCAGATCGCCAGTTGTCTCTTCTTCATCTAGGTCAAGCAGAACAGCTGCATCAGATGCTGCACCTTACAGTACAGTGTTTAATGAGGGTCCCTGCACCAGTGAGTTTTCAGCATATAAATTGCAGACCCATGCCATGGGGTTTATATTCTAGGCCTTTACTAGAAGTCCTTGCTTTAGAGCATTTGCAGACTAATGATGCAGTAATTCTGGTTTAAAGCCTTTACTGCCAGCTACAAGTCTTATAAAGATATGTAGAGGAAGCACAGAAAGACATTGGTGTGTCCTACAGTTATGGCTATAATACTTATAATGCTATAATATGTTTAAAATAATTATTTTAAAAATTTAAATATTTATTAAATTATATGTATTTTTAAATAAAGATGTGAAGATAATATTTATCATTATTATGTATGGTTTGTATGCTATGTTTTGTCTCAGAATACTGGTTCCCAAAGGAAGTTACAAAGTTTAAGCTATTACTTCTGTCATTTATCTGTATTATTTTGAAATGTATATACATTTGACTTAGTATTCAGTTACTAAGTTGGGGTGATCATGGTATCACTACCTGTAGTAATTGGTGTTCATACCTGCAGCTCCCACCTGATTCCATTTGCATTTTGTTGGAGGTAGTCACTGTTCTTCATACCAACACATATACAGAGCTGTGGTTGTAAAGCACTAGCTGTACTGTAATGTGATAGCTGTGAAATAAAGATATTAGATAACTAATATTTACATGTCAGTGATTACTGAAGCTCAGCAGGATCAGTCTGGCAACTCTAGTAATATGAGCAGCAGTTGTGAGGGTGGTGGCTTTGTGTTGTCAGTTGGTTTTATGACATAACTGCTGCATCACATAAGCCACTCCCCTAAGGCTGCCACCATGACAACCAGGCATCACATTATACCATGACTGTCAGCTTAGCCTTTAGTTATGTTTTTAGTATAGCTTTAACATAAGATGTTTAATTATGTATAATAAAAACAACTTTGTAATATACTCATTATTATGTATGGTTTGTACACTATGTTTTTTCTCAGAGTACTGACGCCCATAGGAAACTACAAAGTTTAAGCTATTACTTCTGTAATTTATCGGTATAATTTTACAATGTATATACATTTGACTTAGTAATATTCAGTTAGTGAGTTGGGGTGATCATGGTAACACTACCTGTAGTAATTGGTGTTCATACCTGCAACACCCACCGGATGCCATTTGCATTGTGTTGGAGGTAGTCACTGTTCTTCATACCAGCACATATACAGAGCTGTGGTTGTAAAGCACTAGCTGTACTGTAATGTGCTAGCTTTGAAATAAAGATATTAGATAACTAATATTTACATTTCAGTGATTACTGAAGCCCTGCAGGAACAGTCTGGCAACTCTAGTAAAGTGAGCAGCATTTATGAGGGTGATGGCTTTGTGTTGTCAGTTGGTTTTGTGACATAACTGCAGCATCACATAAGCCACTCCCTTAAGGCTGTCACCATGACAACCAGGCAGCACATTATACCATGACTGTCAGCTTAGCCTTTAGTTATGTTATTAGTGTAGCTTTAACATAAGATGTTTAATTATGTACACTAAAACAACTTTGTAATATACTCATTATTATGTATGGTTTGTATGCTATGTTTTGTCTCAGAGTACTGGTGCCCATAGGAAGCTACAAAGTTTAAGCTATTACTTCTGTTATTTATCGGTATTATTTTACAATGTATATACATTTGACTTAGTAATATTCAGTTACTGAGTTGGGATGATCATGGTTACACTACCTGTAGTAATGGGTGTTCATACCTGCAGTTCCCACCGGATGCCATTTGCATTGTGTTGGAGGTAGTCACTGTTCTTTATACCAGCACATATACAGAGCTGTGGTTGTAAAGCACTAGCTGTACTGTAATGTGCTAGCTGTGAAATAAAAATATTAGATAACTAATATTTGCATGTCAGTGATTACTGAAACTCAGCAGGATCAGTCTGGCAACTCTAGTAAAGTGAGCAGCAGTTATGAGGGTGGTGGCTTTGTGCTGTCAGTTGATTTTGTGACATAACTGCTGCATCACATAAGCCATGTCCCCAAGACTGTGACCATGACAACCAGGCATCACATTATACCATGATTGTTAGCTTAGCCTTTAGTTATGTTATTAGTGTAGCTTTAACATAAGATGTTTAATTATGTATAATAAAACAACTTTATAATATACTCATTATTTATTTTGTCCCTTTTCATGTAATTTAGCTCTGAAAATTGTACATTAAGTTGGAACTGTATCCTGCTGACTTTTCAGAGCTAACTCTGCATCAAATCTTTTCCTAATTGGCTTTAATAGATAACAACTGCAAAACAATTCACTTTATACTAACTTAAAGGCAATGATTAACCTTGTTGTCTGCCTACTCAAACTTATTGAAAACCAATTGCAGTAAACAGGATTTTATTTTGTTAAACAAATGTTTACACTTGGCTTGTCTGTATAAATTTTATATTAATTATAGTTGATCTGAACCATACAAATAGGGTGCTCAGTATATTAGCAGGCTGTCCAGTACAATCTGTACTAAAATACTGGACACTTTCTGTACATGTGTTACTGGAAACCAAAGGGTGAAAAATATTTGTGGTGGGCTCAAGGGTGGGGCCTAAGGTTGAGCTTTTGTGGGGACATTGTGTGAACCCAGCTATGTCCCGTGTCCAGTCATCTATAGGTCATCCGGTATTTTTATGGAGCACAGCTGGCAGCCCTACATATAGATAACATTGTGCTCACTCCCGTGGAGTTATTTAAGAGTCAGCACTGATTGGCTAAAATGCATGTATGAGAGAAAAATAGGAGCGCCTAAAGAAAGAACCAATCTTAGCTGCTACTCAGTAAAACCTCTCAGGTTTAACTAGATAAGATAAATGCAAGCAGAAATGAGACAGCGCTAAATGAAAGCAAGGATTAAAGGTAAGGAGGACAATATATATTTAAAAATAATGATTATTTAATCAATCAAGTAAAAAACTGTAAACACACTCAAACACAATAAAACCAATAAAATATCTGGGACGTCTCCCAGTTATAAAATCTATATGAAAACTATCAATAAATGTAAATAAAATGTACTCCGGCTGACAATAAAATCTGTAACACAGTCTATGGACTTAGGATTTAAGCCGTGATCTAGCCCTTATGTAATGGAGCCTGTATAGCCCTGGGATAAAAGTGTTAGAGCCAAAAGTCAGTTGGATATACCTTCAGTTGCGTGTCCTCACACTGGTAAGGTAGGCGTTTGTGAGTTTCTATTGTCCCCTCGGCGGTCCAGGCCACGTTCAGAGGGATATCGACACCTAGAAAAAGAGAGGTATTTACCTTGGTGTCCTTAAGTGGATAATTTGTACAGGCCTCTGTAGTATCAAATGTCCGACACACGTATCCAGCGTATCATGTCCAAGTGTTGAGATCGAGAGTAGTGGGGTTCATTTGTCTCACTTCCATGTCATCAGAGGTCAAAGGTAGGATCCACGGCAGTTTTGACAGCTTCTGTGTTCTTGTATAGGTGATCGCTACTTGTGATTATATCCGGAAAATCCTAATGAGGATTATGTTGATGGTAGACGTATTTGTATACACTGTTGGTCAGATACCTCCCTCCACAGGGTGGGTAGCAAATATGGTAGTGGGAAAGAAATTGGGAGACAAAGTCTGACAATAGGATCCCAAGTCTTCAATTCAGCCTGGTTAGATAACCAATGTACTTAGAGTGATAGCAGTCCTGGTCAAAGCGTTTTGCCCGTATTGGGCTTTATCAAGCAGAAGTGAGTCACGTAACCCCCGCTACTCTCAATCTCAACACTTACAGAACACGATACGCTGGATGCGTGTGTCAGACATTTGATACTAGAGGCCTGTACAAATTGATGACACCAAGGTAAATACCTCTCTTTTTCTAGGTGTCGATATCCCTCTGGACACGGCCTGGACTGCTGAGGGGATGATAGAAACCTACAAACGGCTACCTTACCAGTGTGAGGACACGCAACTGAAGGTATATCCAACTGACTTTTGGCTCTAACACTTTTATCCCAGGGCTATACAGGCTCCATCACATAACGGCCTAGATCACAGCTTAAATCCTAAATCCATAGACTGTGTTACAGATTTTATTGTCAGCGGAGTACATTTCATTTACATTTATTGATAGTTTTCATATAGATCTTATAACTGGGAGACGTCCCAGATATTTTATTGGTTTTATTGTGTTTGAGTGTGTTTACAGTTTTTTACTTGATCGATTAAATAATAATTATTTTTATATATATTGTCCTCCTTACTTTTAATCCTTGCTTTCATTTAGCACTGTCTCATTTCTGTTTGCATTTAAAATGCATGTATGTCAAAAGAACTGAGATAAGGGGATAGTCTGCAGAGGCTTACGGCTAGATTTAGAGTTTTGTCGGTAACCCCTAATCTGCCGGCAGGATCCTGAAGACCTCCGACGCGGAACATCCATCCTGGTTCTTAACTATTTAATAGCTATTGTACCTGGTTAAAATAAATACAAAGTTACCTGTAAAATAAATATTAATCCTAAAATAGCTATAATATAATTATAATTTATATTGTAGCTATATTAGGATTTATTTTACAGGTAAGTATTTAGCTTTAAATAGGAATAATTTATTTAATAAGAGTTAATTAATTTAGTTAGATTAAAATTATATTTAACTTAGGGGGGTGTTAGTGTTAGGGTTAGACTTAGCTTTTGGTGTTAATACATTTATTAGAATAGCGGTGAGCTCCAGTCGGCAGATTAGGGGTTAATAATTGAAGTTAGGTGTCGGCGATGTTAGGGAGGGCAGATTAGGGGTTAATACTATTTATTATAGGGTTAGTGAGGCGGATTAGGGGTTAATAACTTTATAATAATAGCGGTGCGGTCCGCTCGGCAGATTAGGGGTTAATAAGTGTAGGCAGGTGGAGGCGACGTTGAGGGGGGCAGATTAGGGGTTAATAAATATAATATAGGGGTCGGCGGTGTTAGGGGCAGCAGATTAGGGGTACATAAGTATAACGTAGGTGGCGGTCGGCAGATTAGGGGTTAAAAAAATTAATCGAGTGGAGGCGATGTGGGGGACCTCGGTTTAGGGGTACATAGGTAGTTTATGGCTGTTAGTGTACTTTAGAGTACAGTAGTTAAGAGCTTTATGAACCAGCGTTAGCCCAGAAAGCTCTTAACTACTGACTTTTTTCCTGCGGCTGGAGTTTTGTCGTTAGATTTCTAACGCTCACTTCAGCCAAGACTCTAAATACCAGCGTTAGAAAGATCCCATTGAAAAGATAGGATACGCAATTTACGTAAGGGGATCTGCGGTATGGAAAAGTCGCGGCTGAAAAGTGAGCGTTAGACCCTTTTTTTAATTACTCCAAATACTGGAGGTAGCCTAAAACCAGCGTTAGGAGCCTCTAACGCTGGTTTTCACGGCTACCGCCCAACTCTAAATCTAGGCCTTAGAAACTCTAAATCTAGGCCTTAGAAACCAGGTAATCACAGAGGTAAAAAGTGTATTAATAAAGCAGTTGGTTATGCAAAACTGCGGAATGTGTAATAAAGGGATTATCTATATTTTTAAACAATACAAATTCTGAAGTAGACTGTCCCTTCAAGCGTAATGAATACACTTTGCAATATATTTTTATTGTAGGTTTATGAACTGTTATAACTCAAAACCAGATATGGCCTCCCTTAATAAATGACTCCACAGTATTTAAATGATGAAAAGAAAAGAAAAAAGGAAGGGGGCGCCTGCAACAATCTGGTTATATTATATACCTGAATCCTTTAAGTGGTATTTTAATACAAGATAGTAAAGATAAATTAAACCTAGTGTGTAAAAACCTAATACAGGTATACCTCACTTTACAGCACTTCACTTTACAGCGCTTCGATAATAAGCTGAAGTTCAACCGCCAAGGAATTTGAAACAGTGCTGTAATCATCGTGAGATTGCGAGAAAAGTGACTGGCACCATTTTGTTATGTGCAGTTCATTTTGTTTACAGCATTACAGTGCAATATGTGTCTCAGTGCTATAGTCTGGCAAATTTTACTACAGTAATTGTCACTATTTTACAAGTACAGTTTTTATTGAATACTAATTGAATACTGTGCTGTGCTGGTGTTAAACTAAACTTAGCACTATTGCACCCCTAATATATGTTAGTTCAAACATGTTTTCAAGCTTTTCAACACACTTGCAAGTGAAAAGAAAGCTAAAACTGCCTTGTTTCACTTTAAGGCGGTTTTTACTTTACAGCGGGGCTCCGGTCCCTAACCCGCTGTATGAGTGGGGTATACCTGTAAGTTTCCCTTGTATTACGTGTAAGTGTCAAATTAACAATTTTTAGTAGGGAATGGAGGTGACAAATTATTGAGTGTTTAAAACAAAAACTAATTTGTTTTTGTTTACTATTTATGTAGTTAAGTCCGTAGTTTGAATATGTGCATGTAAGAAGTGTTGGTGCTGAAATTTTTATTATTTAAATGGTAAATTACTCAATCTTAAATATCAGGTGTTTAAAAGGTGCGCGCTTTAATGTGCAAGTGCTCTTAAAGTTTGAGAACTCATTTAGGCCTAGATTTAGAGTTGGGCAGTAGCCGTCAAAACCAGCGTTAGAGGCTCCTAACGCTGGTTTTGGGCTACCGCTGGTATTTGGAGTCAGTCAGGAAAGGGTCTAACGCTCACTTTCCAGCCGCGACTTTTCCATACCGCAGATCCCCTTACGTCATTTGCGTATCCTATCTTTTCAATGGGATCTTTCTAACGCTGGTATTTAGAGTCGTGGCTGAAGTGAGCGTTAGAAATCTAACGACAAAACTCCAGCCGCAGAAAAAAGTCAGTAGTTAAGAGCTGTCTGGGCTAACGCCGGTTTATAAAGCTCTTAACTACTGTGCTCTAAAGTACACTAACACCCATAAACTACCTATGTACCCCTAAACCGAGGTCCCCCCACATCGCCGCCACTATATTTAAATTTTTTAACCCCTAATCTGCCGCTCCGTATACCGCCGCCACCTACGTTATCCCTATGTACCCCTAATCTGCTGCCCCTAACACCGCCGACCCCTATATTATATTTATTAACCCCTAATCTGCCCCCCACAACGTCGCCGCCAGCTAACTACAATTATTAACCCCTAATCTGCCGACCGGAGCTCACCGCTAGTATAATAAATGTATTAACCCCTAATCCGCCTCACTCCTGCCTCAATAACCCTATAATAAATAGTATTAACCCCTAATCTGCCCTCCCTAACATCGCCGACTTCAAGTATTAACCCCTAATCTGCTGATCGGAGCTCACCGCTACTCTAATAAATTGTTTAACCCCTTAAACTAATTCTAACCCTAACACTAACACCCCCCTAAGTTAAATATAATTTTTACTAACGAAATAAATTAAGTCTTATTAAATAAATTATTCCTATTTAAATCTAAATACTTACCTGTAAAATAAATCCTAATATAGCTACAATATAAATCAGCCAATCAGAATCAAGTTCAATCTGATTTAACTGATCGGATCAGCCAATCGGATTGAACTTGATTCTGATTGGCTGATTCCATCAGCCAATCAGAATTTTCCTACCTTAATTCCGATTGGCTGATAGAATCCTATCAGCCAATCGGAATTCGAGGGACGCCATCTTGGATGACGTCCCTTAAAGGAACCGTCATTCGTCGGGAAGTCGTCGGAAGAAGAAGATGGGTCCGCGGTGGAGGTCTTCAAGATGGAGCTGGTCCTCATCGGATGAAGATAGAAGATGCCGCTTGGAAGAAGATGGTTGCCGGTCCGGATCTACTCTTCTTCCTGGATAGGATGAACACTTTGGAGCCTCTTCTGGACTTCTTCAGCCGTCGGATGATGGATGTCTAGCCCCCGCTTGGGCTTGGATGAAGATTTTGGAGCCTGGAACGATCGGTGATACCTGGCATGGTGAAGACAAGGTAGGAAGATCTTCAGGGGCTTAGTGTTAGGTTTATTTAAGGGGGGTTTGGGTTAGATTAGGGGTATGTGGGTGGTGGGTTGTAATGTTGGGGGGGGTATTGTATGTTTTTTTTTACAGGCAAAACAGCTTTTCAGGGCTGGTAAGGTAAAAGAGCTTTGAACTTTTGTAATTTAGAATAGGGTAGGGCATTTTTTTTATTTTGGGGGTCTTTGTTATTTTATTAGGGGGCTTAGAGTAGGTGTAATTAGTTTAAAATTGTTATAATTTTTTTCTAATGTTTGTAAATATTTTTTTATTTTTTGTAACTTAGTTCTTTTTTATTTTTTGTACTTTAGTTAGTTTATTTAATTGTATTTATTTGTAGGAATTGTATTTAATTTATTTATTGATAGTGTAGTGTTAGGTTTAATTGTAGGTAGTTTATTTAATTTATTTATTGATAGTGTAGTGTTAGGTTTAATTGTAACTTAGGTTAGGATTTATTTTACAGGTAATTTTGTAATTATTTTAACTAGGTAGCTATTAAATAGTTAATAACTATTTAATAGCGATTGTACCTGGTTAAAATAAATACAAAGTTGCCTGTAAAATAAATATTAATCCTAAAATAGCTAAGATATAATTATAATTTATATTGTAGCTATATTAGGATTTATTTTACAGGTAAGTATTTAGATTTAAATAGGAATAATTTATTTAATAAGACTTAATTTATTTCGTTAGATAAAAATTATATTTAACTTAGGGGGGTGTTAGGGTTAGGGTTAGACTTAGCTTTAGGGGTTAATCCATTTATTACAGTAGCGGCGAGATTCGGTCTGCAGATTAGGGGTTAATAATTGAAGTTAGGTGTCGGCGATGTTAGGGAGGGCAGATTAGGGGTTAATACTATTTATTATAGGGTTATTGAGGCGGGAGTGAGGCGGATTAGGGGTTAATAACTTTATTATAGTAGCGGTGCAGTCCGCTCGGCAGATTAGGGGTTAATAAGTGTAGGCAGGTGGAGGCGACGTTGTGGGGGGCAGATTAGGGGTTAATAAATATAATATAAGGGTCGGCAGTGTTAGGGGCAGCAGATTAGGGGTACACAGGGATAATGTAGGTAGCGGCGGTTTATGGAGCGGCAGATTAGGGGTTAAAAAAAATATGCAGGTGTCAGCGATAGCAGGGGCGGCAGATTAGGGGTTAATAAGTGTAAGGTTAGGGGTGTTTAGACTCGGGGTTCATGTTAGGGTGTTAGGTGCAGACGTAGGAAGTGTTTCCCCATAGAAAACAATGGGGCTGCGTTAAGAGCTGAACGCTGCTTTTTTGCAGGTGTTAGGTTTTTTTTCAGCTCAAATGGCCCCATTGTTTTCTATGGGGGAATCGTGCACGAGCACGTTTTTTAAGCTGGCCGCGTCCGTAAGCACTGCTGGTATCTAGAGTTGCAGTGGCGTTAAATTATGCTCTACGCTCCCTTTTTGGAGCCTAACGCACTGAAAACCCAGCCATTCTGTGAACTCTAAATACCAGCGGTATTTAAAAGGTGCGGGGGAAAAAAAGCACGCGTAGCTAACGCACCCCTTTGGCCGCCAAACTCTAAATCTAGGCGTTATGTTCCTAAACCATTAAAATATGTGAGAGTAAAAATGTTAAATAATCCTTATCGTAAAATGCTAAAATAAGCTTATATATTGTCCAATGTTGACTGCATATAATTCCAACTTAGCTTGAATTTATCTTGAGTTAATTAACACTTGAACTCGTTTAAATTTAGGGAATCACTTAAAGTTAAGTTTAACAATAAGAATTGATACAAAAAATATATATGTACAAAGTTGAAATGATATTAAAACAAATTACAGGAACAATATTTTATTTATTTGTAGTTGGATCTTACACAAAATTTGTATAAGAACCTTGGGCCCGATCCAATATGCAGCGTCGCCGGCGATGCCGAATTTTGCGTGGGTTTGGTATCCTATATACGGCGTAACCTAGAAGTTATGCTCGTATATTTCTGCCTTCGGCCGTAGTTTTTTTGGCCATAGGCAGGTATACCAAACCCGCGCAGTTTGGTATCCAATATACAGCGTAAGGACTTATGTGACGAAAATGGAGAAATCTTACTCCATTTTCACCTCGCCACAAAATGCAGCCGTAGTAAGCCTTATGCTGTCTATTGGAGCACCCGTAACTCCCTAAACTACCTGCCAAATAAAACCTAACACCTAACGCATGCGCAATGTCTATCTACCTGTCAACCGCGATCCCCCGCGGCAATCCCTAATAAAGTATTTAACCCCTAAACCGCCGCTCCCGGACCCTGCCGCCACCTACATTAAAAGTATAACCCCCTAATGTGATCCCCCTACACCGTCGCCAGCTACATTACATACCCCCTAATGTGAGCCCCTTACACCGCCGCCATCTACATTACCTACCCCCTAATGTGAGCCCCTTACTCCGCCGCCATCTATATTACCTACCCCCTAATGTGAGCTCCTACCCCGCCGCCAGCTATATTAAAATTATTAACCCCTAATTTAATCCCCCTACCCTGCCGCCAGCTATATTAATTACATTAACCCCTAATTTAATCCCCCTATACCACCTCCAGCTATATTAATTACATTAACCCCTAATCTAATCCCCCTATACCTCCGCCAGCTATATTAAAATTATTAACCCCTAATTTAATCCCCCTACCCCGCCGCCAGCTATATTAATTACATTAACCCCTAATTTAATCCCCCTATACCGCCACCAGCTATATTAAATTAATTAACCCCTAATCTAATCCCCCTATACCGCCGCCAGCTATATTAAATACATTAACCCCAATCTAATCCCCCTACACCGCCGCCAGCTATATTAACTATATTAACCCTAATTATATTAGGGTTAATATAGTTATTATATTATATATATTAACTATATTAACCCTAATTATATTAGGGTTAATATAGTTAATATCGTTATTATATTATATATTTATTAAGTATAATAACCCTATCTAACTCTAACATCCCTAACTAAATTCTTATTAAAATAAATCTAATTAATATTAATATTATTAATTAAAATATTCCTATTTAAATCTAAATACTTACCTATAAAATAAACCCTAAAATAGCTACAATATAATTAATAATTACATTGTAGCTATTTTAGGGTTTATATTTATTTTACAGGTAACTTGGTATTTATTTTAACTAGGTACAATAGCTATTAAATAGTTAATAACTATTTAATAGCTACCTAGTTAAAATAATTACCAAGTTACCTGTAAAATAAATCCTAACCTAAGTTACAAATACACCTACACTATCAATAAATTAAATAAACTACAAATATCTAAACTAAAATACAATAAAATAAACTAAACTAAATTACAAAAAAACAAACACTAAATTACAAAAAATAAAAAAAGATTACAAGATTTTTAAGCTAATTACACATATTCTAAGCCCCCTAATAAAATAATAAAGCCCCCCAAAATAAATAAATGTCCCTACCCTATTCTAAATTACAAAAGTTAACAGCTCTATTACCTTACCAGCCCTTAAAAGGGCCTTTTGCGGGGCATGCCCCAAAGAAATCAGCTCTTTTGCCTGTAAAAAAAAACACAATACCACCCCTCAACATTACAACCCACCACCCACATACCCCTAATCTAACCCAAACCCCCCTTAAATAAACCTAACACTACCCCCTTGAAGATCTCCCTACCTTGTCTTCACCCAGCCAGGCAGAACTCTTCATCCGATCCGGGCGATGTCTTCAATCAAGCGGCAGAGTAGAAGTCTTCCATCCGGCGATGTCTTCATCCAAGCGGCAAAGAAGAATTCTTCCATCCGGCGATGTCTTCAATCAAGCGGCAGAAAAGAGGTCCTCCATCGGGGCAAAGTTTTCTTCCCGACGAATGAGGTTCCTTTAAATGACGTCATCCAAGATGGCGTCCGTCAAAATCTGATTGGCTGATAGGATTCTATCAGCCAATCGGAATTAAGGTAGAAAAATCTGATTGGCTGATTGAATCAGCCAATCAGATTCAAGTTCAATCCGAGGTAAGTATTTAGATTTAAATAGGAATATTTTAATTAATAATATTGATAATAATTAGATTTATTTTAATAAGAATTTAGTTAGGGATGTTAGAGTTAGATAGGGTTATTATACTTAATATATATATAATATAATAACGATATTAACTATATTAACCCTAATATAATTAGGGTTAATATAGTTAATATATATAATATAATAACGATATTAACTATATTAACCCTAATATAATTAGGGCTAATATAGTTAATATATATAATATAATAACTATATTAACTATATTAACCCTAATATAATTAGGGTTAATATAGTTAATATAGCTGGCGGTGGTGTAGGGGGATTAGATTAGGGGTTAATGTATTTAATATAGCTGGCGGCGGTATAGGGGGATTAGATTAGGGGTTAATTAATTTAATATAGCTGGCGGCGATGTAGGGGGATTAGATTAGGGGTTAATGTATTTAATATAGCTGGCGGCGGTATAGGGGGATTAGATTAGGGGTTAATTAATTTAATATAGCTGGCGGCATTGTAGGGGGATTAGATTAGGGGTTAATTAATTTAATATAGCTGGCGGCGTTGTAGGGGGATTAAATTAGGGGTTAATACATTTAATATAGCTGGCGGCGGTGTAGGGGGATTAAATTAGGGGTTAATACATTTAATATAGCTGGCGGCGGTGTAGGGGGATTAAATTAGGGGTTAGTACATTTAATATAGCTGGTGGCGGGGTAGGGGGATTAAATTAGGGGTTTATAATTTTAATATAGCTGGCGGCGGGGTAGGGGGATTAGATTAGGGGTTAATAATTTTAATATAGCTGGCGGCGGTGTAAGGGGCTCACATTAGGGGGTAGTTAATGTAGGTTGCGGCTGGGTAGGAGCTGACAATAGGGGGTAGTTAATGTAGGTTGCGGCGGGGTAGGAGCTCACATTAGGGGGTAATATAGTTAATGTAGGTGGCGGCGGGGTCCGGGAGCGGCGGTTTAGGGGTTAATACATTTATTATTAGGATAGTGAGGGGGGATAGCGGATAGAGGGTTAGACGTGTCGGGCTATGTTTGGGAGGCGTGTTAGACAGTACGGGAGATTTTATAACTTAGTCAGGTTTTGTAGGCGCTGGCAGTTTCTAAAGTGCCGTAATTCACTGGCGACTCCAGAAATTTGTACTTACGCAGATTTCTGGACAATGCTGGTTTATCCGACTTACGGCACTTTAGCATCTGACGGCGCCGTATGTAGGATAGCTCGAATTGCGAGCTGAAACTACGGGCGGCGAGGGTTCCCTCGCTTGTGCCGCAAACTACGATCTTTATCGGATCGCGCCCCTTCAGACGTACAAAAAATTTAAAAAAATCAAGATTGAGAAAAAAGTAAAAAACACTGGTGTTTTTAAAAATGCTAGGTATGCTTAAAATTTGCTTATTTGAGTCAATAAAAATTCCTTTAGATAGCGCTATATCTAAAAAATTAAAAAGATAAAGGTCAATCTAGTTATCAAAAATAGTGAGTACCAAGTATCAGAAACACATCCGTTAAAAACACGTTTATAGGCTCTGAAATTAGTTTGTATAGAGAAACATTTGTAGCAAAGAATTGAAGTCTGTTGTGTCAGCTTTGTTCCGTGTTTCAGTTATATCTAAATCAATTTTAACAGTCTTGGGTGGAGGACAACACACAAACGTCTTCTTATTTCTTATTGGGATAAGTCTCTTAATAATCTTAATATGAATATTTGTTAAGGGTAAGAAATTCGGTCTTCCACGCCCACGGTACCTTAAAGGGACACTAAACCCAAACTTTTTATTTTATGATTGAGGTTGAGAATACAATTTTAAACAACATTCAAATATACTTCTATTATCTAATTAGCTTCATTCTTTAGATATCCTTTGTTCAAGAAATAGCAATGAACATGGGTGAGCCAATCACACAAGGTATCTATCTGCAGCCACCAATCAGCAGCTTCTGAGCCTATCTAGATATGCTTTTCAGTAGAGGATATCAAGAGAATGAAGCAAATGATATAATAGAAGTAATTTGGAAAGTTGTTTAAAATGAGATGCTCTTTCTAAATCATGAAACAAAAAAAAAATTGGGTTTCATGTCCCTTTAATTTCCTTTTTGGAATCCAAACAGTTTTACCTTGTTTCCTTTTGTGTCTGTAATCGTTTTGGTCACAAAGCCTTTATCAAGATCTTGATAAAGGCTTTGTGGAAGCCGATATGCGTGGATGTTACCCAGCTCTAATTGGAACCCGCTGCTAAAAAGCTCCCAGGACCGCTGCATCTAAACCTGCCGTATATAGATTAACATACGGAGGAAATTAGAGGAATAGCGAGAGGGGCTGAGAAGATTAGGACCAAACCATTCAAGTGCACGCACTTTTCAAAGGTAGAACCTAATACCATTGGTCTGTCATATACATGTGATATAACGGTTGAACCAAGGACTGACCAAAACTATTACAGACACAGAAGGAAACAAGGTAAAACTGTTTGGATTCCCAATAAGAAATAAGAAGACGTTTGTGTGTTGTCCTCCACCCAAGACTGTTAAAATTGATTTAGATATAACTGAAACACGGAACAAAGCTGACACAACAGACTTCAATTCTTTGCTACAAATGTTTCTCTATACAAACTAATTTCAGAGCCTATAAACGTGTTTTTAACGGATGTGTTTCTGATACTTGGTACTCACTATTTTTGATAACTAGATTGACCTTTATCTTTTTAATTTTTTAGATATAGCGCTATCTAAAGGAATTTTTATTGGCTCAAATAAGCAAATTTTAAGCATACCTAGCATTTTTAAAAACACCAGTGTTTTTTACTTTTTTCTCAATCTTGATTTTTAAAGTTTTTTTGTACGTCTGAAGGTTCTTATACGAATTTTGTGTAAGATCCAACTACAAATAAATAAAATATTGTTCCTGTAATTTGTTTTAATATCATTTCAACTTTGTACATATATATTTTTTGTATCGATTTTTATTGTTAAACTTAACTTTAAGTTAACTTTAAACGAGTTAAAGTGTTAATTAACTCAAGATAAATTCAAGCTAAGTTGGAATTATAGGCAGTCAACATTGGACAATATATAAGCTTATTTTAGCATTTTACGATAAGGATTATTTAATATTTTTACTCTCACATATTTAAATGATTTAGGAACTTAAATGAGTTCTTAAACTTTAAGAGCACTTGCACATTAAAGCACGCACCTTTTAAACACCTGATATTTAAGATTGAGTAATTTACCATTTAAATAATAAACATTTCAGCACCAACACTTCTTACATGCACATATTCAAACTACGCACTTAACTACATAAATAGTAAACAAAAACAAATTAGTTTTTGTTTTAAACACTCAATAATTTGTCACCTCCATTCCCTACTAGAAATTGTTAATTTGATACTTACACGTAATACAAGGGAAACGTATTAGGTTTTTACACACTAGGTTTAATTTATCTTTACTATCTTGTATTAAAATACCACTTAAAGGATTCAGGTATATAATATAACCATATTGCTGCAGGCGCCCCCTTCCTTTTTTTCTTTTCAATATATTTTTATTACTTATTTTGTCCTCTTTTCATGTAATTTAGCTTTAAAAATGTAGTTAAGTTTTGGCTGATATGTTTCTCTATAGCAACACAACAGATATGTCTTGTAATTACAAGGTGTTTACTATCCCTTTAATGCAAAAACAATTAAAATGACAGGCTTATTTATTTTCTTCTTATCCTTATCACCCATCTGATATCTGAATTCTGATTTCAATACCACCTCTACTCGCTAGAGTGAGAAATTAACTACTTGTTTTAGTAGTCTCCTCTCTCTAGGAATAAACCTGTATCTATTCTACAATGTACACTATAAACACTTATTTACATTAACCTGTTATTCACAGTGTTTATCTCTTAAAGGGACAGTCTAGTATAAATTAAACTTTCATTATTCATATAGGACTTGCAATTTTAATCAACTTTCCAATTTACTTTTTTTTTTTTATCAAATTTGCTTTTTTCTCTTGGTATTCTTAGTTTAAACTAAACATAGGTAGGCTCATATTTCTAAGCCTTTGAGGGCTGCCTCTTACCTCATGCTTTTTAAATCTCTTTTCAACACAAAGAGACAGAAAGTACATGTGGGCCATATAGATAACACTGTGTTCAGGCACAGGGGGTTATTTAAGATTTAGCACAAAACAATGCTAAATTTAAGACAATAGATAATAAACAGTCACAGTCATGTGATCAGGGGACTGGAAGAAGGTTCTTAGATACAAGGTAATCACAGAGGTAAAAAAGTACATTAATATAACTGTGTTGGTTATGCAAAAACTGGGGAATGGGTAATAAAGGGATTATCTATCTTTTAAAACAATAACAATTATATGGTAGAATGTCCCTTTAAATCTGTTTATAGATTCTTGAATCTATATCTAGCGTCTCATGACCTAACTGTTCCACCACAATTTCTCTTGGCATACCATAACCATAAACTGTAAAGTTTAGCACAAAAGTGAAGAACTAAAAAAAAAAAAAATAACTTGGTGGCATATACAGCTACTTATTTGTGTGTATATGTGTCTATAGCAGTCCATTCAAATATTTCAACTGTGTTTATTGTTAAAGGAATATTAATCCAAATTGTTTCTTTCATGATTCAGATAGAGCATGCAATTTTAACTTTATAATTTACTCCTATTATCAATTTGTCTTTGTTCTCTTGGTATCTTTATTTGAAAAGCAGGAATGTAAGCTTAGGAGATGGCCCATTTTAGGTTCAGCACCATAGATAGCGCTTGCTTATTGGGGGCTACATTTAGCCACCAATCGGCATTTGCTTCCCAGGTGCTGAGGCAAAAATGGTCCGGCTCCTTGTCTTAAATTCCTGCTTTTCAAATAAAGAAACCAAGAGAACGAAGACAGATTGATAATAGGAGTAAGCTAGAAAGTTGTTTAAAATTGCATGCTCTATCTGAATCATGAAAGAAAAAAAAAATTGGGTTTCATATAATTTTAAGCAAGTTTTATCAACATCATATTTAATTCAAATTTAAGATCAGCTGATTCTGACCACATTTTATATACTTTAATAAAAAAAAGAAAGTTTTTCTTTTACCCTACACAGAACTAGAATACTTTCCACTTTAATGACATTAGACGTCTGTGTTTTCAAGTTTAGACCATGTTAAATCAAGTTCAGACATGCCTGCATGCTTTAGTCCCATACACACATATGTGTGAACATATCATTTATTGGTTCTAGCTAATTACTGGTCAGTATTTCTAACTGTAACATTTGTTTCCTTGTATCTCACCACCATCAGTCTAAGGCTTTTGAGAGCATAAGACTCACAAGAAAAAAAAACACACACTTTTCACCTAGTTATCTATAACAAGGGGAATCCCATGTCACAAATACCCCCTGGGACTTCACAAGAACCATGTGCTACATCCCGATATGTGGCGTATAGGTCAAAAAGCAGAAATTTACACCTTCATATGCCAACCTGTATTTGGGTTGGTGGGAGCTGTGCTATATCTAATCCCTTTAGAGACAACATTATCTTTTATGGTTGTTAGATTGACGACCCTTTTGTCAGGGTTTTTTCCCTGCTTTGTTTGCCATGTGCTGCTGGCAGCCATTTTACTCACCTCTCTTGTTGACTCTGGTGCATAGTGTGTGATGCTGCTCATTTCATGCACGCCATTTTATGGTTTGTGATCTGTTTACCAATGTGTTGCCTCGTCCCCATCCTATCTTTGTTGACAACCATGAAGAATATGAGGTCAGCAGCATTATTGACTCTCGTATGTCCAGGGGCCGCGTACAGTATTTGGTTCACTGGAGGAGTTACGGTCCGGAAGAGTGTTCATGGGTTCCCTCCTCTGATGTTCATGCTCCCGCTCTCCTCCGTGCCTTCCATGCCCGTTTCCCCAATAAGCCTTTTGTCCTCCCGCGGGGGAGGGGTCGTTGAGGGGAGGGTACTGTCAGGGTTTTTCCCCTGCTTTGTTTGCCATGTGCTGCTGGCAGCCATTTTACTCACCTCTTTTGCTGACTCTGGTGCATAGTGTGTGATGCTGCTCATTTCCTGCACGCCCTTTATGGCCAGACTGGTGTACATCATCCATGTGAGACAGGTTGCAGTCTCAGAATTGTGATGTCATCACTCATTATTTAACGGGCCTCTGTTCAGTATGCTTTGCTCTAGCGTTGTCTCAGACCTGTTTGTAAGTTCCAGTTCCTGTGTATAACCTGGCTGTCTTATGTCCCTCATGGTTCCTGATCCCTGGCTTCTTCCTGACTCTGCTGTTCTCCTTGTTCCTGATTCCGGCTCGTCTGACTACTCGCTTTGGCTCCTGACTCGGCTCGTCTGACTACCAGCTCTGGTTTTGACTCCTGACTTGTTATTTGACTTGTGAACTTTTTTATTATTTTTTGCTATTAATAAAGGTGTGATTATTTTTGCACTTCTCTTCTCAGTCTGATTCCTGGCACCCTGACACTTTTGTTCATTTGGAGAGGTGAGGAAGAGGTTGTTTTTTATTTTTTGGCTTATTTACAGACAGTTTTCTACTCCCACACTTGCAGGTGCATCCCTCATGGAATTCAATAAAAAAAGGCGCTATCCCTGCGAGTGTCTCCCATACAAATAATGAGGGCTCTCTGCTAGGTACAAATCAATTTATGTTGTTTTCTGTGCAATGTACCTTTAATACTCTGTAATATTTGTTATGCACACAGTCATGGCCAAAAATATTGTCACCCCTGCAATTCTGTCAGATAATGCAACACTTCGCCCAGAAAATTGTTGCAATTAAAAATGTTTAGGCATTCTCATGTTTATTTCTTTTTTTGTATTGGTATGACACAAAAAAGTGGAGAAAAAAAAAGCCAAATCACCTTGATGCCGATCCAGTATATCATTCTTTGTTTAAAATCAGTATGACTTTCATTTATCAATCATTATCGCCTAGATTTAGAGTTCTGCGTTAGCCGTCAAAACCAGCAGTAAGGGGTCCTAACGCTGGTTTTGGCTGCCCGCTGGTATTTAGAGTCAGTCAGGAAAGGGTCTAACGCTCACTTTCCAGCCACGACTTTTCCATACCGCAGATCCCCTTGCGCCAATTGCGTATCCTATCTTTTCAATGGGATTTTCCTAACGCCGGTATTTAGAGTCTTGGCTGAAGTGAGCGGTAGAACTCTAATGACAAAACTCCAGCCACAGAAAAAAGTCAGGAGTTAAGAGCTTTATGGGCTAATGCCAGTTCATAAAGCTCTTAACTACTGTGCTCTAAAGTACACTAACACCCATAAACTACCTATGAACCCCTAAACTGAGGTCCCCCCACATCGCTGCCACTATAATAAAAATTTTTAACCCCTAACCTGCCGACCGCACACCGCCGCCACCTAGATTATCCCTATGTACTCCTATTCTGCTGCGCCTAATATCGCCGACACCTACATAATATTTATTAACCCCTAATCTGCTCCCCTAACGTCGCCGCTACCTTACCTACACTTATTAACCCCTAATCTGCCGACCAGACCACGCCGCTACTCTAATAAATGTATTAACCCCTAAAGCTAAGTCTAACCCTAACACTAACACCCCCCTAAGTTCAATATAATTTTTATCTAACAAAATAAATTAACTCTTATTAAATAAATTATTCCTATTTAAAGCTAAATACTTACATGTAAAATAAACCCTAATATAGCTACAATATAACAAATAATTATATTGTAGCTATTTTAGGATTTATATTTATTTTACAGGCAACTTTGTATTTATTTTAACTAGGTACAATAGCTATTAAATAGTTATTAATTGCAGTCTCAGACTAGTTATTAACTATTTAATAGCTACCTAGTTAAAATAATTACAAAATTACCTGTAAAATAAATCCTAACCTAAGTTACAATTAAACCTAACACTACACTATCAATAAATAAATTAACTAAACTACCTACAATTACCTACAATTAAATCAACTAAACTAAATTACAAAAAACCACCACTAAATTACAAAAAATAAAAAAAGAATACAAGAATTTTAAACTAATTACACCTACTCTAAGCCCCCTAAAAAAATAACAAAGCCCCCCAAAATAAAAAAATGCCCCACCCTATTCTAAAATAAAAAGTTAATAAATATTCGCCTCCTGTCTTTAATAAAATCAAGATTATTTAGTCACCAAGGTTATAATAATCTGAATTTTATGTCAAGACAGGAGGCTTCATATTTTGCAATTTTAACGCAATAAAAGTAATGACTCAGAAGCATGAAGAATGGGTTTAAAATAGAAACGAGAAAAGGTAGTTGAAGAAGACCAATCCGCAGCTTTGAGGATATCTTGAAGATTACTGCCCGATAAAAGAGCTCTGGATGCCGCCGCACCCCGAACAGAGTGAGCTCCAAACGAAAGGTCAATGCCTGCGGAGGACATGAGCCAACGGACCCATCTGGCTAAAGTGGGAGAAGAGACCGGGCGAAAGGGTGGAACAAAAGAAATTAGTAATTGACCCCCGGGTGAAGTACGGGAGGACGTCGTCCTAGAAAGATAAGATTTCAAGCAGAGAGCCACACAGAGTTGAGGATCGTCCAGGAAATAAGGGTAAAAGATGGAAGATGACATAGATTTTGTGCGTTTAGAGACGGAAAAAGGAACGCCTTCAGGGGAAAAGGAAATGCCCTCGACGTCCAGCGCCCGGATGTCCGAAATCCTGCGGAAGGAGACCAGACAGAGCAACATCGCCAATTTGGCTGACAATTGCTTAAGAGAAAGGTCTACATTGGGAGGCCAATTCCTAAAAAAGGATAGCATGATGGAGACATCCCAAAGATGAGAGTATTGAGAAGAAGGAGGAACCTTCAACCGAATAGCTTTTAAGATTCTGCAAACCAAGGGGTGTCTACCCACCGGATTGCCATCTACTGGAAAGTGGCCCGCTGAGATTGCCAAGCGGACGACATTAATGGAACGATAAGCCTTGCCTTGAGAAAAAAGCTCCGAAAGAAAGTTTACAATAAGGACTACAGGGGCTGAAAAGGGATCAAACTGCCTGCGAGAACACCAACAAGCCCATGATGCCCAGGCTGAAGCGTAACATTTCCTGGTGCCAGGGGCCCAAGATTCTCGAAGGAGAAGCTGAGCGTCTCTTGAAAGGCCTTCGGCAGACCAGGATCCCCTGAAATCTGCCAAGCTAACAGGGGAAGGCGATTCTGGAGAACCAGGGGATGAGGTTCCCCTAGTGGATCTAAGAGAATGTCGCATTGATTTGGAAGAAGGAGAGGGGGGGAGACTGTCATTTCCAGAAGAAGAGGAAACCAGGGTTGCATTGGCCAGAAGGGGGTAACTATCGTCAGGGAGCATTTGAGCCTCCTGGCTGTCCAAAGGGTTCTCGTGATGAGAGAGAAGGGGGAAAAGCATAAGCCATTTCTGTAAAAAAGCATCCGAAGCGACTGGCAACGGACGCATCTAGGAGAGCTCCGTTGTCTGATCCTAGTATTAGGAGCGATTAGTGCAAAAAGTAGCCCATAAAGCCACTATCCTTGGCAGAGGGACCCTAACCCCTGTCCGGACACGCAAAGTCAAGGAGATTCCCCAACTTCTCCCCCACCGGAGCGCAGACAAGTAAAGAAAAGAAACGGAGGAGCAGGAGTCAGAACGGCTAAGCTACCGCAGGGCTCATCTCAACCCCTCTGGATGCGGCAGTTGCAGGGTGGAATAACCGAAAAGACACTGGAGAGAAGTCAGCAGCTGTACGGAGGTCAGTAGTGCTGTGGCAGCCATTTTCTCTACACGCAGCAAACTTTTCTTTTTGGTGACACATCTGCCTGACACTGCTGCTCAGAAGCGGTACAGAGTTTACGCAGCACAGCAATAATAAACTCCTGGGGTGTGGGGAGAAGAGATAGCCCCTTCAGTGAAACTAGTGTGGTGTGATGAGAAACTGTTATAAGACCACAGCACAGGGCTAGGACACTATCGGCACAACCCCCTACACATACACAGGTGAAACAGCATAACACAGCCCCTGTGGGGAACAAGGGAGATAAGACTTTTATTGCCGGGCCTTCATTTATTAACTGACTGGAGGAATAGAAAAGAGGACCAAGCTCCCTGTGATTTAAATAAAGTGAGTGGCACCCTTCTTTACGACATCTTTAGCCCCATGTGGGCAACAGGCGATATGAGGAGATAAACTCTGAGAGACCCGCCCCAAGATACCCCCCCCAGAAACTCTCCTGAGCTATCTATTGTCCTGACTTGATCCTTGCAGACCATAAGATCTTAAGAAGTGGTGTTGGTCCTGACACTGGGACACCTTTTGTCTGTATGTAAAAATATTATACTCCATATAATAAAAGAACTGATAACATGTCCAAGCAACGCCAGCACGAAAGACGGCAAAAAAGCCAAGCTGAAGTGCACACACCGCCTGCGGCGGCGATCGAGCTCTCTGATCCTTTGCCACAAGACACCCACCCAATAGTCTCACAGCTGTCTGCTTTATTCCTGCCAAAAATTGAGCAATTACAGACGGGACTAGACACTTTATCCTCAGATTTTAAGATTTTTTCTACACAACTAAACACAGTAGAGCAAAAGGTAGCAGACGCAGAGGTGCAGCAGAGGGATTCAGCGCTAGACATCACGCAGCTCCAACGTCAAAATAAAGCTCTAATGTCTAAAATAGAGGATCTGGAAAACAGATCCCGGCGGAACAACATCCGTGTGGTGGGGTTATCTGAAATGGTTCCAGGTTCTGCGCTAATGGAATTCGCAGAAAAAGAGTTCCCGAAACTTCTGGGTATGGCTGAATCTGATATCCCATGTGTCGCAGAAAGAGCGCACCGTGAGGGTCCTTTACCACCTAACAATGGACAGAAAACCTTATCCAGACAATTGATGATCAAATATCTACAACTTCAAGGACAAAACCCTTATCCTTAAAGCCTACAGACAAACAAAGAAACTAGTCTATGAAGGATCCAGGATACACCTGTTCCAAGATTACTCGGCCGAAGTGGCAAGGAAGCGCAGAGAATTCTCTCCCTATTGTAGGGAACTTTTGGAAAAAGGTGAATCAGTGTCCCTCTTGTACCCAGCAAGACTCAAGCTACAGACCCCTCAGGGTCCGAAATTTTTTGAATCCACCACGCAGCTGCGTGCTTTCATGACCTCACGAAACCCATGCAGAATGGATCAAAATGAAGCAGAAGGAATAGAGGAGGAAGAGGTTCATTGAAGCCACAGTAACATTTTCTGAGTAATATGAACTGCGTGGGATCCATGATCCTTCGCTATATTTGTTGGAGGTTATTATTCTTGTTTGCAGGGACATGATAGAGGAATGGAGGCTGAGGACATATCTGAAACACGATGTCTATGGGCCTAGCTTAGGACATCGTCTCATATCCTTTTTTTGAAATATGGGGGGGGGGGTTCATTATTAATTGCTTGTTCTATCTTGTTATTGCATTACTTCATTGTTCATTGTTACTGTATTGTTGAACTGTTTTTTCCCTTACTCCTTTTTCTCTCAACTGTGTGATATCGATTTTCCAAAATACGCACTGTACCTTAACTCTGACTGCTAAGAATTATTAATTGATTTTGTTTTTTCTATAGCTGTTAGAGATTCAGCATAACTCAAATCTTTGTTGTTCCTAAAGGGAGAGAACCCCAGGGTGTCAGAACCGTAAGTAGTGAAAGAGAACACGCACACAAACATTTGAAACATTGCTCACAAGTAGCATTGGGCCAGTATATTGTAGTAGTCTCTAATATAAGGCCCGTCCCATAGGGACCCCCTCCTTACACTATTCTTGAGGATGGGGCTACATATTATCTCATGGAATGTGGGAGGAATCACATCCCCGTTGAAAAGAAAGACTATATTGAAGTATCTGAAATCTAGAAAGGCAGACATAGCGATCCTCCAAGAAACCCATCTAAAACCCATAGAGCACCAAAAGTTGAAACAGGGATGGGTAGGTGAGATTATCTACACTAGATATGAGAGCAGCAGAGCTAGGGGGGTAACGATCCTCTTCCGCAAGAATCTAGATTACAACATAACCCACACTGTGTTAGATCCCCAGGGACGATACATTTTACTCAAGCTCACAGTTGACGGAACTCCAATGCTCTTAGGCGGGGTCTATGGACCCCACATACATAAATCAGCCTTCTGGAGTGAACTTAGAGTACAATTACTGAAAATTGCAGATGTCCCAATAGTCCTAGGTGGGGATTACAATATCGCACCGCAGACCCCTGCTGACAGATATCATAATCCGCTACACCCACAGTTAGCTCGTAACATGAATCTCAACGCTAGGAGAGACACAAATCTGCTTTGCAGGTTCCGAAATGCTCTTCTCCTCACTGACATCTGGAGGGATAGGAACCCGGAGGTTAAGAGTTTTACATGTGCCACTCCGGCAAAAGGCACTCTATCACGCATTGATTATTTTTTGATTTCCGGGTCCATGAACTCCAGGGTCAGGGACGCGGGAATAGATGACCCAGTTCTCTCAGATCATGCCCCAATCACATTTAAGTTACAACTAGGGGCAGTCAGACCTTTCAGTACCAGATGGTTATTCCCTAAGTATCTCTTGCACGACGACAACTTTAGGAAGCATCTTATAGGAGAGTGGCTAGCGTATGCTGAAACAAATCAGGGACATAGGAGTAATTCGGTACTGTTCTGGGAGACAGCTAAGGCAGTGCTGAGAGGCTCTACGATGACTTATGTCATAAATTTCAAAAAGAAAAAGCAGGTCAGGGAAGAGTTGTTGCTTAAACAACTTTTAAATGCCAGGAATAGATACTTACGTAACCCTACGGCAGCAAACAGACTCAAATATCAAGACACCAAAGCACACAGGGACACATACTTAACTCAAAACACAGCAAGGGATGCCACAAGACTGCAGGCCAGGTACTACCGCTATGGCAATAAAACAGGAAAGATACTGGCTAGACTGACCAAACTAAATAGAGGTAGTAACACAATACCGGCTATTAAATGCAATGACACGGTTCATACCGACACAGCAGGAATACAGAGGGTATTTACGCAATTCTATTAAAAATTATACACCTTGCGGGAGGTAGATACAAACACTCGGGAAAATTTTTGGAGAGACATTCCTCTGGCCACATTAACGGAACCCCAACGGCAAGCGCTAAGCGCAAGCATAGCCCCAAGTGAGGTATTTGCCTCTATAGGGAAGCTTCCTCTGGACAAAGCCCCAGGTCCTGACGGCCTACCTGAGGAGTTCTATAAGATACTTGGGCAAGAAATAGCTGGTCCATTGACCAAGCTGTTTAATGATATTCTACAAGGTGAAGCCAACTTGTCGCAGAGATTCACAGAAGCAAATATTAGTTTGATTCTCAAACCGGATAGAGACTGTTTAGCCCCTGAATCTTATCGCCCGATTTCATTAATGAATTCGGATTATAAATTATAAATTGTTCACGAAAATTCTAGCAGATAGGCTAGCGATAGTACTCCCTAACCTCATACATGAAAATCAAACGGGATTTGTGAAAGGTAGATCTTCGGTAGTCAATGTGCGCACCCTGCAGTTCTTGCTCACCCATTATTGGGACAGAGCAAGTAAAAATCGAGTACCACAACAGGACGAAGCATGTGCACTGCTAGTGGATGCGGAAAAGGCCTTTGATAAGGTCCTATGGAGTCACTTGTTCTATACTCTGGAACGATTTGGGATAACCGGGAACTTTGCGAGAGCGTTAAAAGCAATGTATACTAGCCCCCAGGCTGCGATAATGGTGAACGGAGTGCCATCCCAACCATTTGCCTTTAGTAGAGGAACGAGGCAGGGATGCCTGCTCTCGCCTCTTTTGTTTGATCTGGCGTTAGAGCCTCTTGCCGTAAAGATCAGGCATACTACGAAAGGCCTCAAAATAGGAGACAAGACATTACATTTGTCACTTTTTGCGGATGACATGGTGTTGTACATCCAAGACCCCAGACTAAATATTCCACTACTAATGGATATTATTAACGACTTTGGCCTTATCTCTGGTTACAAAGTCAACACTGATAAAACGGAGCTAATATGGTTATCTTATGCTAACGATATACCTGACCTCCACTACGACTTCCGAGTAGCGGGGGCTATCTTTAATTATCTAGGAGTCAAACTCTCAAGAGATCCGGCGAACTGGTATGATATAAATTACGCACCCCTGAAAAAAGGGGCCTCGGATCTGACCAAGCACTGGGTAGGACTACCATTGACTGTTTCAGGCAGGATAGCCCTCATAAAAATGGTTTTATTTCCTAAGTTGCTCTACGTAATGCAGATGTTGCCATTACTTATACACAAGAAGGACGTGCTTTATTGGAAGTCACTTTTCTTGTCCTTCATTTGAGCTAGGAAAAAACACAGGATTCACTCCAGTAGAATGATGAGCACAGTTCCCTCGGGAGGGATGGCGGTCCCAAATGTCGAGCTATACTGTTGGGCAGCGCAGGCGAAATACGTCCTGGACTGGCTAACGGGAAATAGTAATTTCACAATCCCAGAACTAGAGCGGCATGTGGTCCAGCCATGGTTGCTTTCCACTCTTCCACATCTAAAGGCTGATAAGCTGGACAAGTTATAGATACACTATCCCCTCTTGTCGCAGCCTCTAAAGGCTTGGAGAAAACTGTGCAGTAGGTTAAAATGTAGCCTTGAAATCTCGAAGTACATACCCTTGCAGGGGAATCCACATTTCATGCCAGGTATAACCACGCAGGCATTCAAGACCTGGAAGTCTTTGGGACTGGACAGAGTGTCCAAGATGTTGGAGGGTACTGGAAAAACTATATGTACTTTCTCACAGCTCCAAACGACCTACAATCTGCCACGCACACATCATTTTGCCTACCTTCAGGCTAGGCACTACGCCTTGGAGTTGGTTAACTCAGAAAAATTCCCTGAAACTAACAGTGGCGTCCACCAACTCTGCAGTATATACTTTCAAGGTTGCACTTCCATATCTCCAATATACAAGACATTGTTGGCCCCTACTAACGGACACACCCTGGAATATCTGGGGGAAAAATGGACAGGGATTCTGAATGCTCCTATTGCCAAAGCACAGATTCAAAGTAGCATTGAAAATGTTCGGAGGGCCACCCTGGCGATGAACATTAGAGAATCTCACACAAAAATCATGCAGTCAGCCTACGTGACTCCTAACCAATACAGAAAATGGGAAAGGGATCACACGGGGAATTGTCCAAAAGTTCTAAGGCACAGGCGACCTTGTTGCATATGCTATGGGAGTGCCCCAGACTGACGAAGTTCTGGTGGATGATTTGTTTTTGGTTACGTTCCCTAAACATACAAGTGGCAACGCTTACACCGCAAATGGTAATATTCCTGGAGACACCTGAGCTGCCCAGAAGCAAGACAGCTTTTCTGCACAATGTCATTCTCCAAGCAAGAAAAATAATTCTGAGGTACTGGATAGATAGACGCGCCCCAACCCTATCGCAGTTAAAAAATGAGATACATACACAGCTGATACACGAACAGGTAGACACTATGGGAGATATGGCAAATCGCACGGCACGTTTCATGAAAAAATGGGACACTTATTTACACTCACTGCATGCCTCACAATTGGCGAGAATTCTATACCCCATACGCAATTCCGAATATCTGTTGGAAGCTCAGTTGCGAGGAGTATGGAAGGTAGATTTTGCAGAACAGTAAATAGAGAGATATCGCTTCCTTAGTGGAAGGTGAGATGTGAACCAGGCGGGGGGGACTGACACCCTGGGGGTGAAGGAATATCCGGCTAGCCGAGTATTAGGTTGCATAATGGAGGAGGGGGGAAAAGGGAGGAAAAATTAAAAGCTGTGAGAGATATGTCATGTTGATGAAAGACTAATTGATTAATCAATGCTAGTTTGATATTCTGTAACCATATTATATGTTATGTTATTTCTGATGATTTCTGACTCCCCAGGAATAGGGGAATGTTTTCTTCTTCTTTTGCTTTGATTAATGTTATGTCTCTTCACAGAATAAATAAAGAATTAAAAAAAAAAAAAAAAAAAAAAGCATCCGAAGCTTCACTCTGGAAGCCAGCTGAAATAACGAGGCAACTGATGATTGATCCTGGAGGCAAAAAGGTCCACAGAAAAGGGACCAAGGATATTCTGAATTTGTAAAAACACAAGGCGAAGAAGTTGCCAATCGCTGGAGTCTCTCCAGAAACGAGAAAACCAGTCTGCAACAATATTGGAAACTCCAGGGATGTATTGCGCCCGGAGGGAAATTTTGCGGGAGGCACAGAACCTGAACAATTCTGAGGTAAGATCTGATAGCATCTTGGATTTCGTACCTCCTAAGCGGTTGATGTATTGGACCGCAGATATGTTGTCCATTCGAAGGAGGATGCAACAGTTTGTAAACTGTTTGGAGAACAAGCGAATGGCAAAAGAGCCTGCCAAGAGCTCTAGACAATTGATGTGAAGCGACTGTTCCAGAGGGGACCAAGATCCCCCTGTCGCAGAGGACTCGAAAGACGCCCCCCAACCCAGAAGGCTGGCATCTGAGGAAAGCACAAAATCTGGCGAGGATCCGAAGATAGCTTTGCCATTCCAGGATTCCATGTAACGGAGCCACCAGGACATCTCTGCACGAACCTCCTCGTTCAGACAAATCATCTGATGATATGAATGGCATTCCCTGAAAGATTGAATCTTCAGCCTCTGCATTGCTCGATAGTGCAGAGGGGCAGGGAAAATTGCCTGAATGGAGGAGGCGAGGAGTCCGATAATTCTGGAAAGTTGACGGATAGATATCATGGGGGACGTCAGTACATCTAGAATTTCTAATTTGATCTTGTTGATCTTCTCTTGAGGAAGAAGGAGAAGACCTGAGGTGGAGTCTATGAGAAAACCTAGAAACTCCACCTTCTGAGAGGGAATCAGAGCCGACTTCTCCGAGTTGATCACAAATCCCAGCCCTTGAAGGAGGGAGGTGGTTGTGTGTAAGTGACAAAGGAGGGAAGCCTGATCTTCTGCCATAAGGAGAATGTCGTCCAGATAAATGATAAGGCGAATGCCTTTGCCTCTGAGGGTTGCCACGACGGGCTTTAAAAGTTTGGTGAAACACAAGGGAGCTGAACTGAGGCCGAAAGGTAGGCAAGTAAACTGCCATATCCTCCCGTCCCAGAGAAACCTGATGAACTTCCGATGGTCTGGGAATACAGGTACCGTAAGGTAGGCATCTGTCAAGTCCAGGCGGATGAACCAGTCTTCGAGACTGAGAAGGTCTCTGAGCATGTGGATACCCTCCATCTTGAAATGGTGGTAAACCACGAAGAAATTTAAATCCCGAAGATTGATGACCGGACGAAAACCACCTGTCTTTTTCTTCACTAGGAAAAGGTTGCTTAGAAACCCGTCTTGAGGGTTGAAAACCTCCTCTATTGCGCCTTTCAGGTGGAGAGATCGCACTTCTGAACCAATAAGGTCTGTATTTGGTTTTGATAGGTTCAGGGGTTTTGGGTGAACACTCTGGAAGGGGGGCATATGAATTCTATCTTGAAGCCTCTCACTGTTTGAGCAATACAAGAAATTAAATCCCACGAATGGGAAAAAAGAGACAGTCTGCCTGCAAAGGGAGATGTGGGGAAAGAAGTCAGGTGTAAAGGAGGAGTACTCACTTTGGGCATTGGAAGGGCCTGGAGGTAATGTGGGCCTAGGAAGGGCTGGTCTGGTCCTGGCAGCTCGAGATCTTGGTGGGAAGAGAGCTCTCTGAGGGTAGGCGGGGTACTGCTGGTAAGCAACTGCTTAGCGTTGCTGGACCATGAACTGTTGACGGCCGGGCAGACGACCCCTGAATCTGCCGGCCCTGCCAAAAACCCGATTGGAAGGGTTGAAAACCTTCCTAAGGGAAGCTTGAATCTTGTCGATAGAGGTAAAGGTGGAAACGTAATGCCTCATGATATCTAAGAAGGGTTCTCCAAAGAGAAGACCCTTGGCAGAAGAGCCTGCTTCCTCAACAGCGAGAACGGCCAATCTGGGGTTAATTCGCAACAAAGCCGACCTTCTGCGTTCAGTAGAAATAGCAACTTTGGCGTTACCAAGGAAGCAAAAGGTTCGAAAGGCCCATTCTCGAATGGCGAAAGGATCTAAAGGAGAGCCGGAAAGAAGGGCTTCATCTGAAAGATGTAAAATCTGGGCCAGAGGACCCGAAGTGTCCAGAAGTTTATCCTGAACCCCTCTGAGAGCCTTGTCTAAGCCCTTTCTTGGGTCCCTACCCTTTCTAGTTAGAAAGGTAGCGAGTTTAGCGTCAAATTCAGGAGTTACAGATTCCCTACAAGGGAGGGAAGGTCTACGACATTCAGCACGTAGTTTATTACGATCTTCACGATCGAGAGGCTTTCTGAGCGATCTCTGCAAAAAGCGAGAAAGATGAGGCGCTAATGCCCAGTCAGATGACCTGGGATGTTTAATGTGTTTGGGACTAAAAATGGGGTTCCCAGCCGGGTCAACCATGTCGTCCTCCAGTTCAATATTATTCCTCTGGGAAGAACGAGAACGAGGAGCCCCCGCCTGAGGAGCCGGAAATGGATCCAGCTCAAGGTCAGACTGAGGTTCCTCATCCCAATCTAGCCCAGGAAAAGACCCCATATAGTCTTCCATGTCAAAATTTTCAGAGTCAGAGCTCTGAATCCCCCTTCGAGTACCCAAGGGGGAAAGGGTTCGTCTACCCCGTTTAACCTCTGGGGAGGAGGTTCTGGCACCCCTATGTGAAACGCCCGGGGGAGGGGCTTTATGTCTCTGAGCTTTGCCCTTATGTGCAGCAGAGCGAGAATGAGTCTTCCAATGACGTTTGCGCAATATTGGAGAATCTGAATCGGAGGAAGAGGAGGAGGAGGATTCCTCAACATGAAGGGGCATAGGTTGTTCTAAAACTTTTTCAGAAGGTGAAATATTATGTTTTAGTGCCGAAGCTATGGCCAAATTAATATAGGCTAAAAGTTCCTCTTTAGATTGAAAGGAAGAAGGGGCTGGGTCAATGACAGGGTCGGCAGACTCCATTTCTTTAATGCGGTGCGCTGAGTTATTGATCTAAATAAAAGTAAAAATATTGACATAAAAATCATTTTATTAAAAGGAAAAATATAAAATAAAATTTAAATATACTGAATAGGCAGGATTTGAACCCAGTGTTAGTCCCCAAGGCTAAACAGAAAGTTTAATTAAAGGAGACCTTTAAAAGAAATATCTTTTTTTTTTTTTTTTTTTTAAATATATATAAAGTGTGTAACAACAGAAATAAAATATCTCTCTAAAGATTGCCCTAATAGGTGGAGGTTAGATTCGAACCCCTAACCTATAGTATGAGAGGCAGAAAGGCTACCCAGTGAGCTATAAGAACTGCAATAAAAGATGAGGCATTTTAAACCTTTAGAAAATAAAAATGGCGGGAAAAAACGGCCAAACAGCTCTATTTAATTGATAACATAAACAAAATATATAAGGTTAAATCCAAAATATATAAGGTTAAATACTATTCAAATAAAATTGAGAATACCAACTTTTATAAAATATTTATTTAATGTAATACTTAGTCAAAAAAATTTCTAGGTGCAACACTCTGACCAGTACACTGTCACAAATCAAACCGCCTCTCGAGCCGGAGCCGACACAGGCCGCGGCTCACACACCCGACCAGATCAGTTTGAAAACCCCCGGTCAGGTGTGTGTCCGCGAGACCTCGCAGCGGCACCGGCCCAAATTGGAGTGAGGAGGAACACAAGAGTACCGGACAGAGGCAAGGTGGGAGGCAAAAACGGAGCAGCCCGCTCAGCAAGGCGGCTGCTCCGAAGATAGCGCAAGCAACTCACAACTTGTCAGGCATACCGAGAGCCTGACAGAAAATCAGCTTGTCAAAAATAAAGAACGGAGCAGCCACACTGAAGTGGCTGATCCGTAGGAGTAAACTAAAAGTATTTGAATACTTAGAGAAAATAAAACGCTTACATTAAAGACTGAAGCAACATTGAATTTAACGTAATAGACCTAGAGAAAAAAAAAATCTTTACATAAAAGACTTAACGTAATAGAAAAGGAATAACAACATACAATTATTTCACAGTTAATTAGGAAAAAACACAAGTTGTTCAGTTAGACATTTGAGCTAAAAACTAGTTAATAAAAACACACTAAATTTATTTTAACAAAAAGGTAGAGCAATAATACGTGACCTGCTGTTCTTGGTGCAACAAAGAAAAGAGGAAGGACTTAGATTGTTCTGGACTCTTTATTGTGATGCTATATCCTGATTGGTTATACACTGTTGCTGTGTGATTATTTTTTTCTTACTTTCAGTTTCTTTGCTGTTGTTTTTGGTGTCAGTAAAGAATTATGCAAAATATGAAGCCTCCTGTCTTGACATAAAATTATAATTCTGTAAGTTTGTGTGACCAATGTATGTGCATATGTCTAATCATATTTTCACGAGTCACTGTGTAACCTCCCTGTTGTATTCTTGACTGTGAACCTCAATAAAAAAAAAAAAAGATGAATAAACCACATCAAAAATACATTACAAAGTATAGATACACTCATAATAACACTGTCTAATAAAAAATATAAAAAAGTAAGATTTGATTAATTAAGGTGGAACTAAAAACAAATGTTTTGTAAGATTTTCAGTTGTACTAAAGTTGCCACCTGTACGTTAATTACTTAGATAGTTTGGGTTTCCATTTGTGTGACTAGGCGGCATCCAATCAAATTGATTGACTTATGGCACTTCTAAAAAAAAAAATATGTCAGGAAGTGTGTGTGAGAGTGTGAGTGTGAGCGTGTGTGAGATAGAGAGTTTGTGAATATCTATGTGCGAGTTTGTGTTTATGTGCTATTATAAATATTGTGTACTCTGCAAGAATAATTTCACTGCTCTGTTCATGGCACAAGAGAGTTCAGGTTTGGCCTGAACTAAAGGTGGCGACCTTAAGTTGTACACCACCTAAATATACCATCACTTTTAAAAGTTTGAAATATTATTTGTTATCTGCATGAATTATAGAGCAAATACTCAGATATTGCAAACATCCCTTTAAGTGTTGTGAGTTATGACTTCCCCAGCTATAAACCACTTTATTGGAGCATACTTGGCACAGTTGGTCTTCCTTTTACAACTGGGACAAAAAAAGACACTGGAACTGTACATAAACATTGCAATATGTTTGTAAGAAGCTTAAGGGGCAATATGATACATTAAACAAATAGACTATATTAATTGAGGTTGAATAACAAAAATATTTTTATACATAGCAATTAAACAATGCATTATTCATTCAGTATTTATTTCCCGTTTTCCTCTAATGCCCCTCTGACAACGGCTGAAGTGTATGGTGTAGACTCAAGAATGCTGCTTTTTACTGACCCTACAACATGCTACACACTAGGTTGCGTAAATCAGTGCAGACACTTATTTATATCTGTCCTTGATCGGCCACAGTAAATGGAACAAAATAAGAAACAACAAAAACCCTGCACATTTTACTAATGAAATTCTATTTGAAATAACTTTAAAACAATTATTTTTTATGCTTATCTTTTGCAATGTGGTACTTAATTGCGAATATACAATATTCACATATAAAATGACTAATGCCTATTTAAACTGCCATAGCTCCTCTTCATAAAGATTTGTTTTCTTTTCCTATATAAATAATATGTGTTAATTGTGGATTTTTGTAATCTGTGTTTATTTGTAGTTGTGTAAAATTTGTACTTGGTCCCACACCCCCTAGAGAGCAAAATCTGCGGGTTTCCAAAATGCTGCAATATCCCTAAACCAGCTGTTTATTTTTCAACATTTGCAGGTTACAGAACTTCTCAAGGGAGCATGAGACAAGCACAATTTTACACAGATGCAAGAGACATTTAAAGGGACAGTAAATACCTTGAGATTTTTCTTTAAAATTTGTAGTTATACATCATGAAACAACTTTGTAATATGTTTTCATTATTTATTTTTCTCCCTTTTTATTTAATTTAGCTCTGAAAATAGAGCAATTTCTAACTTTTAGACTGTGAAATGCACACTGCAGACATCTCAAGGCGGCTAACCCTTCTACATATATGTTCCTAAATGGCTATGGGCCTAATTACAAGTGGCTCGTTATTTAGCATTTTTGCTTGAGCTTAAACTTCGCTAGAAGTATGATTTTTGTGCGTGTATTGCAAGTTGAACGTAAAAAGTTTGCACACAAGTGAAACCCGACATGCGCTAACCAAATATTGTGACCCCAGTGAAGTCAATGTAGAGCGCAGAAGAAAAAAACCTAACAACTATCGCTCGCACGCTAACCCAACAGGAGTTATTCATATATCAGATTCCAATGTTCATCAAAAACAGAACAATGTTATTTTTAATGTAAATACATATTTCCATAAATATGCATTTATAACTTATCTGTATATCTATTACTATCTGGTTTTCAAACCTGTCCTCAGGCCTTTCTAACAGGCCAGATTTTGAGGATATCTGAATTAGAGCACAGGTGAAATAATCAGCTGATTAGTAAACAAGGTTATTTTACCTGCTCTCAACCAAGATAATCCTGGAAACCTGACCTGTTGGGGAGGTCTGAGGACAGGTTTAAAAACCAGTGCTATAGATATATAGGTATAGATATCTATTTTACATTAACATTATAACATATATATAGAAATATATATTTTATAATAAAAGAAGAACATAGGAATGTAGATTATGCGTATCGCACTTTGCATTTTGCGGTATAGGTCTAAAGCGGTGTCATTATTAAATATTATAATATTGAAATATTACATATAAAATATTTAAAAATATGAATATCCAAAGAATATATATATATTATTTTACAGTATATATAATACATTTTAATAATTATTATTAATGTTTAATTATTTTATATGTAATATTTCAATAATGCGCATTGAGCAATTCTTTATGTGCGCTAACCCAACACCACATTAGATTTAAAATTCAGTGTCGGGATAGAACACATAAAGCATTACTAATCTTACATTGTGTTATTAAAATATTAATATATATATCTTTTTTTTTAATATTATTATTAATTTTTCTTTTTTTTCTATGGATTCTTTAGCATTTCTTACATTATCTATTATCATTAATTATTTATTTTTAAAATATTTTATTTGTAACCCCTTAACGCTGCTGTCCTGGGCTTTTTCTACAGCGATCTCGCTGACAGCAGTGAGATTACGCTATTTCTGCATGCCCCGCGAAAGGGGCAGTGCAGAAGATCACTGATAGAGAAAGAGACACTATGAGGCCTATTTAACAAATGTCTGTCGGACCTGGTCCGACAGACATTGCTGAATGTGGAGAGCAATACGCTCTCTGTATTCAGCATTGCACCAGCAGCTCACAAGAGCTGCTGGTGCAACGCCGCCCTCTGCAGACTCGTGGCCAATCGTCCGCCAGCAGGGGGGTGCCAATCAACCCAATCGTATGTCCGCCTGCTCAGAGCAGGCGGACAGGGTTATGGAGCAGCGGTCTTCTGAAGTCTTGCCAGAAACACGGGCCGTCAAGCTCCGTTCGGAGCTTGATAGATAGGCCCCTCTGTGTCCCTCTCTGAATCAGGTTGCATTGGTGCCTTTGGTGGTGTGGAAGGGTCAGGAGGGAGGCAGGTATAATTATGAACGTATTTATGTTGTGTTTTATGTAACTTTTTTTTTTAACGTGCTATCCTTTAATCAAGGATAAAAACCCGACATCGCTTGTATGCAACAGTTAACGCGCCACTTGTAATCTAGCCCTTTATCAAATAAGAACTGCAAAAATATGCACTCTATACTAACATATAACCGGGACTAGCCTTGTTGTCTGTGGACTAAAGCCTTGGCTCCTCCAAATATGGCAAATACTAGCTGGAGTTTGGCTGCTGAAAACTAAGTGCAGTTAAAGGGATATAAATTTATTTTAAAAACACTTGGGAGATGTGAATCATATTTCTTTCCATAAGGCAGGGAGAGTCCACAACGACATTCTTTACTTTTGGGAAATACAACACCTGGCCACCAGGAGGAGGCAAAGACATCCCAGCCAAAGTCTTAAATATCCTTCCCACTTCCCCCATCCCCAGTCATTCTTTGACTTTCGCCACTAGAGGAGGATGGCAGAGAAGTGTCAGAAGATTTGGATAGTCCTTAAATGGGTATGTTCCCTTCAAGACAGGACTGGAGTTTTAAGTAATCATATAAACATCTCAGTAAGAGTACTGATGAACGTTAGAGTCTGGAGATGCAGGGAAAAGTAGGGACTCCTATTATTAGGGTCACAATGTGACTCCTCATAACCTCAATAGGATCAAGGGTTAATATCTCTTTTATTTCAGAGATTAATTCGGAACAGTTTGGGTATATATATAAATATATATATATATGTACTGCTTTGCTTTCTAAGAACACGTGAAGGTTTGGGCTCAAATAGACTGCATACCTTTTGACAATGGAACAAACAGGTTTCACTTTAGTTTTTGTGAGTTGCGCAACTTCTAATAGTTTTGCACGCTTTTTCTTATAGCAGGGGAGGTCCCTTCTTGCGCACCACGTAATCGGGTGTGGATCATTACATCTTACTGCAGGAACTCTGGCAATCCTACTGAGAGCGTTCTATAACTGTCTGGGTCTAGGAGGTGGTGAGTGCCCCAGCCATTGGGGTTATAAAGGTGCCTCTTTTTATTATTAAAATTAGTCCTAGAGGAATTGTTGTTTAAAGGCACATAACTACTACCCTTTTATCTACCTCACTGTAAACTGAATAGGCTTAATTTATCAAGTGAAGAGCAGACAGTATTCACTATAGCAAATCATGTCCGCTGGATATCACTAAATGCGGACAGCATACGCTGTCTACATTTATCATTGCACAAGCATTTCACCAGAATCGGCCCAATCGGCTGCTAGCATCGGCTGCCAATCATCCCGTTTGTATCAGATTGGGATGAATTTAATCTGCCCCCTTATAGGGGCAGCAGTCTTACGATGGACCTCCGAAGCAGAATCCGCTGCCTAATAATACGGATGATATATTATTTTATAGCAACACAACAGAAATGTCTTGTAATGAGGTGTTTACTGTCCCTTTAATGTCCTTCTAAAAGATTAAAGGAATATGAAAACTAAAATGTTTCTTTCATGATTCAGATAAAAAAAAATACAATTTTAGACAACTTTGCAATTTACTTCTATTAGCTAATTTGTTTCATTTTATTGGCATCCTTTGTTGAAGAAACTGCAATGCACATGGGGAGCCAATAACATAAGGCATATATGTGCAGCCACCAATCAGAAGCTAGGTATGCTTTTCAACAAAGGACACAAAGAGAACAAAACAAAATCATTCAATTGAAAAGTTGTTAAGAATTGCATGCTCTATGTGAATCATCAAAGAAAAAATGTGGGTTCCATATCCCTTTAAGTATTTTTAATTTGTTAGACAGCAAAACACTAAAAAATGAATTGTACATTTTTATGTATGTTTCATTATTATTAGGATTATTATTTATTTGAAGACCACCAACGTATTCAACACAGCACAGCACAGATTCAAAAAATGTTTTAGCTGAAATGAATTGACATTTAAAAATGTTTTTATTACCCCAGTGATAAACTTATGTTTGGGTTTACAGAGATATATGCAGCTAATCCTATGTGAAGGGGCAAAGTTTTCTGAAAAGAACACAATCTCAATATAATTTAGAGTTAAGAAAAATGAATGAGGAAAAACAAACAATATCCCTTAAAAAGTTGAATGCCAATTAAAAGGACATGAAAACCAATTATTTTCTTTCATGTTCAGATAGAGTGTATATTATTAAAACCTCTGCTGTTTTTTTTTAATTTTATCTATTATTTACCTATGAAAACGATAAATATTTTTAAAGTAGGCAACTCAAGGTATTGATCTAAGCTCATTTTGGTATATCTGATGTCACTATTTGGCCGGCAGATACGATTATATAAAGAAATAAACTTTTTCACAAACTTTAGGTTTTAGGTTACACACAACTACTGCAGTCATAAGACAAATGGTTGGGACCCACTTTGTTCAGAAATACCAAACATGCATGGCTTTGCCATTGTTTTTTGGCAATTAGAAGGCCACTAATTGCAGCTGCGCACCACACTTGAAATTCCTGGCAGTAAAGGGGTTAATCAGTTAGCTTGTAATGTTAATTTTTGCTGTAGTGTAAAGACTACCCTCCCACCCCCTGATCCCCACCTGATTCTTCCCAAACAGATCTCTTCCCCCCCCCCCCCCCCCCAACTGGTCACCACAATCTTAGGTACTGGCAGATAGTGTGCCAGTATGCATTTTAGTTTTTTTTTTAAAAAAATATATATTTATTTCTGTAGTGTAGGAGTCCTACTCACCATCCCACATCCCTGATCCCCCCAAAAGCTCTCTTACCCTACCCCCTCTCACTGACCAACTCCATGTTTGCTACTGTTAGCCAGTCTGCAAGTAACACACTATCTAATTTTTTTTAGTTTATATTATTATTTATAATTTATATTTTTCTGTAGTGTAGGGCCACGCCCATCATCCCTCCCCTCTCCAGCCATTGCTGTTCCATAGTGTTGGGACAGGACCCCATTCTTCCCTCTCCCTTCATAATTTTATTCTGTAGTGTAAGGAAAGCCACCCCTCTAATTCACCTGCCTCCATCCTTTCCTTCCACCACTCCCACCGCAACAAGGATGATTGTTAAAGAAAACGACACAGAGAATGTCACTCTCTGCAATCTGGCTTCATATGGTAAGGGAGCATGATCACCATATGAAGGCATATGCCTTCTGCTCTGCCCCCTGGTTGCGGCTCTCGCTGTCTAAGCTGAGAGCAGGAACTGTAACAGGCGCCTCTGTGTTGTACGTACGCTGGCAAAATACTGTGTGACGTAGTACATAGGTCCAAATGGTGCAAAGGGTTAAAGCAGGTGGGTTCAGGAGAGAGTACATTACAGATTTACAGGAATCCTTTTAACAATGTTATACATATTCAAGAAAACTAGATGGCAGCAGTTTTCATACAAACTAATGCTATACAGTGCCCTAACCTACCTAGGTATGCTCTTCAACAATGCCTACCAATAGAACACAGCAAATTTGATTACAAAATAAACTTGTAAACTTTTTTTATCTTTTTATTTTTATTATTATTGTATGATATATCTGAATCTTGAATGGAAAATGTTGTGTTTTATTACCTTATTGAGTATTTCTGTTACCTCTGCTGAGAGGTGCTCTCTAATCCCACTAAATATTTGACAGCATAATAATTCAAATTCTCTGTTCAAGAGCTTCCCACTAGTTGTACAAACTGTTGTTTTATAATCCCTCTCTATGATACATGCTTCCAGTTTAGATGTGTTTAAATATAGGCAACTGGCATATTTATAAGGATATATGTAAATGCTACATAACAGTTAGTGTTAGAGAACACTGATACATATCTAAGTTTCATTGTACTATGACATAAAGCCACCCAACTGTTTGTGACATTTTGAGGAGGGGGATGTGAAGGTGACATAAGGGCAATGAGAGAGACTTGACATAATGAGGCAGGATGAGCTCATGGCAAAGGCTTCCAGGTCATGTGTAGGAAGCTCCACCTGTTGGTCTGAATGATGAAAGAAAAAAAGGGGCGGGATGTCCCTCACTGCTCCCTATAAAGTTCTGTCTGAATTGGCACAACTGGAAAGCTACAAACACTATTTACAACACTATTTATTCCTCTGTAAATACAGTAACGACTGGGGGGAAAAACAATCTTTACAATAAAAATAAACTACATTTTTAAAAACTCAGGATTTTATAGAACTGCTGGAGGATCCCTCTACAACTTAGATTTGGATATGGAGGACGAAGTAAAATGGGCATCAGAACTAATTGATCAGAAATTGGAATTTGAGAATAAAAATGAGGTGAGTTCTGCAATAATTCCGCATATGAAATCACTTGAATTATTTATAACATGCTTGACAGATGTGCAGTCACACCAATAGCAATACAAATTGTGTATTTTCTGTATAGAAACAATTATAATTGTTGCAGGATATTTACTTAAAGTAAATTGGCTATATGTGCATGAATATTGATAGATAGATAGATAGATAGATATAGATAGATAGATAGATAGATAGATCATTATGTATATATGTAATACCACAAATTAATAGCCATATTTTAACTACTTATATGGCATAGAGCAAGTTCACACATACCCAGCTGCTTTTTTGCGGTTGTAAAGTCAAATATTCACTTGCAAAAATTTAATGACCATGACATTTGATATATTTATGGTCAAGTTCTGTTACTGTCAAAAGCATTATATATGTCTGTGTCAACTGCTAGTTTTTAGTGTGAATACAGATGTGACATGTTCCAAATTTGTTTTACGTCTTGTGAACTATTTGGTAAATTTATTAGTTGATAATTTAAACAACCTCAGCTAAATATTTTATATCCAAAATATATGTAAGTCTAGATTATGTTCTGCAATGTTATGCATTAATGGAAAATTAATATGTAATTAAAATACTGTTAGACAAAATGTAATTTTTATAGAAAGTTAATACAATTATTAATTAAGATAATATCACTTATTTAGGTATGTTACTATTTATATTTATGTAAATTAATCATTAACAAAACTGATTTTCTTGGAAATACAGAATATGAAACCTCGTTTCCGCAAAATAGGAGTGATTGATATTGATTCCAATGAACTAGAGGATAAACTAAAACAACCAGTGAATCGAAATATTGCCAATCTGAAGGTAATATCAATTTGTTATAGTTTTATATTTTTAGCCCTGATATATATGCATATGCTAGCAATAAGGAAAAGAATGTAGAATTTTATGTAATTTTGTGTTTTAATAATTGCACCCTGCATCATTAATAGAAAATGAAAAGGACAGTAAAGTCAAAATGATACTTTTGTGATTGAGACAGAGCATGCAATTTTAAACAGATTAGCAATTTACGTCTGTTATCAAATTTGCTTTTGTTATTTTGGTATCCTTTGTTGAAAAGTTAATCTAAGTAGGCTGGTAGGAGCTTAGTATTAACATTTTCATGGTTACACAGAGCAACCAAATTGTAATATTTAAAGGGGCATAAAACTAAAATTATAACTGTAATTTAGTTTTTTTGTTTTTTAAAAACAAACAAAACACTTGAAATGCCCTAGCAGTGATCTGAAGATACAGATAGGTGTACATGTATAATGTCTGTTCATGTCTGACATTCATGCACGTGCACCATATCTGTGCCACAAAGAGTATCTGTATGATCTGAGCCTTCGTAAACTCCAAAACTGTTGTCAGATTGTTGAGGGTGCCGATTTCAGATTAGCATTAGGACAGAAGGACTATATTATAACAAAAAAAATAAGAGTTTAAGTGCCAAATAGTCTGTCATTTAAGTCTTACATGTGTCTAATAAACTAACCGTAACACTCACAAGGCACAAATGCAATTAAAGGATTAGTTTAGTCAAAATTTAACTTTCATGATTCGGATAGAGCATGCAATTTTTCTAACAAATTTCTAATTTACTCCTGTTATCACATTTTCTTTGTTCTCTTGGTATCTTTATTTGAAAAAGCAGGAATGTAAGCATAAGAGCCAGCCCATTTTTGGTTCAGCACCTGGGTAGCACTTTCTGATTGGTGTCTAAATGTAGCCACCAATCAGCAAGCGCTACCCAAGTGCTAAACCAAAAATGGACCAGCTCCTAATCTTACATTCAAATAAAGATACCAAGAGAACAAAGAAAATTGATAATAGGAGTATATTAGAAATTTGCTAAAAATTGCCTGCTCAATCTGAATCATGAAAGATCTAGAAGCCCTCCTACATCTGTATTATTAATACCTTTTTGGTCACAGTCATATTGTTAATACATTGGAAAACTCCAAACACTATGGGCCAGACTACAAATATAACGCAAAATATTGCTTTGATATTTGCACTCCGCTTTGTAATACTAGCGCACACAAATGTGTGCTGGTATTACAAGTTAGGTGCAATGCGAACATGACCTTGTGTTCGCATTGCATGGAAGCATTTCGCTGACGAGAGGACGCTTCCATAGGCTCCAATGGGAGCCTCGTTCTGAGGCACAGAACCTCAGCGCAGCGAAGTCGCGCAGCAATGGGCAGCCAATATAAATATATATGTATATGTATATATATATATATATATATATATGTTAAAGGGACAGTCTACACCTTAGTCATCTTAAAGTCTTACTTTAGATTAAAGGGACACTCAAGTCAAAATTAAACTTTCATGATTCAGATAGAGCAGCAATTTTAAACAACTTTCCAATTTACTTTCATTAACAAAATGTTCACAGTCTTTTTATATTTACACTTTTTGAGTCACAAGCTCTTACTGAGCATGTGCAAGAATAAACGTATATGCATTTGTGATTGGTTGATGGTTGTCACATGGTACGTGTATGCATTTGCGATTGGCTGATGGCTGTCACATGGTACAAGGGGAGTGGAAATACACATAACTTTTAAACTAGTCAGAAAAAAATCTACTACTCAAGTGCTATTGCATTGTCTTGTTATCTTGCATTTGTTGATTGTGCAAATCTACTGTGTTTACTAGTCCTTTAAGCTGCAAATATCTTCCTGCACCTTTTCTATATCATGCAGCAGGAACGGTAAAAAAGTTATTTTAAAATGAATCAGGGCCTTTCTAAAGAATCCGGCTCCCAGGGCACAATTGCAAAATGCGCCCCCCTCACAGATTCTAAAGTCCCCCTCCTAGACCTTGCATATCACTCTGTCATTTAGAGGTCAGCTCCAAAGTAGCAGTGCACTACTCGGACCTAGCTGAACACATCTGGTGAGCAAATGACAAGAGACAAATGTGTGTTGTGCGGCCAACCACCAGTTAGCTCCTAGTAGTGCATTGATGCTGCTAAGGATATGTACATATGCTTTTCAACAATGGATACCAAGAGAATAAGAATAATAGAATTGTCTTAAACTTTTTTTGGCGTATGCTGAATTATTAAAGTTTAATTTTGACTTTCCTATCCCTTTAAATATGTCATTTTTCTACTACAATGTTCCAAATATATTGATATTATCTAAAAATATCTTTATATCTTTTACTAATTGCCATTATATTTATACTTTTCTCATAGCTATGCATACTAATTTGTTTAATGCATATCAATCCCTCTAAATTGTTATCCAAAATGTATCTACAAAACTTCCAATAAACTTTAAAGTTGAACTCTGCAAAAAAGTCATCAGGTAAGATTTTCTAAAGGATTGCAATATGTCACTGGATGTGTTTGTAACATATTTAGGGGTCTATTACAATTATTTAGAAAAGTTATAACAATTTTGTTTACAAAATTAACTATTAAAGTCTGAGATTTTTGCACATAAATAATTTGATAAATAACAGTAATAGCTGTTTATTTTTCAAATATACTATACACACAGCAAACACAAAAGAAGAGAGAGCGCAGCCACGACTCACGGTAAAAGTATTTAATACATCCTTATTGCGCAAATAAAGATATTGCACTTACAAACGTTTCAATAAAAACAGGCGTCTCTTGGTTCACTTTGGTTGTCGGTTACTGCGGTACGGTTATTCAGTCCTTTTCAACTGTGTGCGTTCGCCCCTTGAACTACCCCAAGTTGCGCTCCTTCCAATTTCTTTATCTTTGTAGCGGTGCTTTTTCACGACTGTCCTTTTTGTGCCGTCTACGCGTTTCTTCCGTCTTCTGCGGACTTTCTCAAGACTCTTGGCAGTGTGTAAGGTGTTCGCGGGGATCCACGATTTAAAAGTCTGTTACTCCTCCCTTCTCCAATGACGTGGCCCAATTGGCTCTTAGTAATTCCTACGCCCACTTGCACAGTTCATCGGGCAATTGTGTGGAAGAAAGGTAACAGTGTTATTAACTTCCTATCTCGTGCATGTCATTCCTTTACATTTACCTCACGCATATAAAGCGCTACAGTGTACCTCTAACATATATATTGAGAAACCCATAAAACATGTTACGATAAATCCTATATAATTAAAACACTTCTAAAACCTAGTGTTATTTCAATGCATTTGTATTTACACTAAATCTATTTACAAACAGCAGCATGAATTTCCTATTGAGTTAACTGTGCAACTATACTCAATGTTTGAATGTCCTAGACCCTAGCTATCATGCAGTTTCTACCTATATTGATCATCTATTTTCAGAAAAGGGAGATTGATCTTTCTTATAACATAAAGGCTTGGAGATCCAAGTCAATATTTAACCCCTTTGGAGCCAGACTTTCTAATATTTGAATCCATTTAGTTTCCTTCTTTCTTAATATAATTAATCTTTGATGTGGATTCGAATCTATGGGCACTGTTTCTAAAATACTTATCTTTAGACTAGCGGGATCTTGTCTATGGTGGGTTCTGAAGTGTTCAGATACACTGTGGGTCTTTAACCCTATACACACAGGCAGTAATAGACAGAGACATGCACACACAGACAGTAATAGACATAGATATGCACTCACAGGCAGTAATAGACATAGATATGCACTCACAGGCAGTAATAGACATAGATATGCACACAGAGACAGTAATAGACATAGATATGCACTCACAGGCAGTAATATACATAGATATGCACACACAGACAGTAATAGACTGAGACATGCACTCACAGGCAGTAATAGACAGAGACATGCACCCACAGGCAGTAACAGACAGAGACATTCACACACAGGCAGTAATGGACAGATACATGCACACACAGGCAGTAATAGACAAAGACATGCACCCACAGGCAGTAATAGACTGAGACATTCACACACAGGCAGTAATAGACAGACATGCACACACAGGCTGTAATAGACAGAGACATGCACACACAGGCAGTAACAGACAGAGACATGCACTCACAGGCAATAGACAGAGACATACACACACAGGCAGTAACAGACAGAGACATGCACTCATAGGCAGTAATAGACAGAGACATGCACACACAGACAGTAATAGACAAAGACATTCACACACAGACAGTAATAGACATAGACATGCACACACAGGCAGTAACAGACAGAGACATGCACACACAGGCAGTAATAGACAGAGACATGCACACACAGGCAGGGATAGATAGGCATACACACATACTCAGGCAGTAATAGGCAGATAAACACACAGAGGCAGGGATAGATAGGCATACACACACTCAGGCAGTAATAGCAGACACACACACAGGAAGGGATAGATAGGCACACACACACACACACACTCAGGCAGTAATAGCAGACACAAGCACTCACATGTGAGTTTGTGAAAACTTGCCATTGTCATTATGGAGTAAATGACACATACACACATCCATCACCATTAAGCATTTTTTTAACAATAAGTAAATAAATAAAAAAAACACACATAACATCAAAAAAGTTTTTTTTATATTCAACAGTCCTTAACAGAAAACCTGTTCCTTAGTATGTGGAAACCCAATTTTTATAAAGCACATTTTTAATTAGCTCAGTAAATCGAAAAAATATGTACATATCATTATGTAAAGACCATGAATAATTTGTCATATGCATAAAACATCACCTCTTTAGTGACACAGATCAGTGAGATAGGAGACCGCTTTCCTCAGGATTCCTCTCCTTTTTACTTTCAGTTTTAGCTCTAAGTAGTTATCCGGTCTTAACATGCCCCCTTTGTGATCTTGTTGCTCCATTAGTATGATTGACATCTAATGCAGCCAATTAACATAACAGCTTCCTTTCAAAGCACTGCCCCTTTAACACAATAAAAAAAAAAATAATGTGCTACCCACTGCTTCCTATTGCGCCCCGGGCCACTGCCTGGTCTGCCCGCCCCTAGAAACGTCCCTAAAATTAATATTGTTTCTTGCCACTTTAAAACGGCTCCCAAGCTCTGCCCACTGATGACATCACAATCTGGGCTGCATAAGGTGTCTAATCACAAAAGGCTCATGAGTTAGATTCAACAGACTGTCAATGCTATTCAGCAGAGTGCCTAGATGTAGCTCATATCATGATATCATCAGAGCGTGGAGCTTGGCAGCCATTTCAAAGTGGCCAGAAACAATATTCATTTTAAAATAACTTTTTTTATCTATTCCTGCTGCATGATATAGAGAGGGTGCAGGAAAATATTTGCAGCTTAATCTAAAGTAAGACTTTAAGATGGCTAAGGTGTAGACTGTCCCCATAATATGTGTATATACACATATTATCACATAAATATACATGTATATAAGCATATACATAATTACTGAGAACACACAGTTCCCATAGACCGCAATGTAAAGGCACTTTTTAGTGTTATTTTTTTTCTAACACCCCACACCGCAACTTTTAACCTCTTATAACTGCTTAGTCCAGTTGTTTTTTAAAAAAATAAAGATGCATTTTTTGGGGGGGCTATTTTGTGGGCAATTGGCGAACATTTAGAAAATCAACCAGAGATCTGATGGCTGTAATGTAATGGCTGGTTATTTATTGCATGCCAGCAAACTGCAAATTATAATTTAGCGCTCCACTTGTAATCTAGCCCTTAATGGCAATAATACATTAACATACGTGTGATAATAGGTTAATCTTGTTCATGTTTGACAGTTTAGAAGTACAGTTTTGGGAAACATTTGTTTTAAAATAGGTATTATAACTAAATCATTATATTAACATAATAACATAGTAAAATATGCTGAAGTATACTAATATATTTTTTAAATGTTATTACTGAAATAATAATAATGCTGATATGGGTCATAATATCCATTCTCTCTTAGAAATGAAAGGACCAGTCAACACAGTAGATTTGCATAATCAACAAATGGAAGATAACATAACAATGGCCTCTAGTTATCAAGCCGTCAACCGCAAATACGCTGGAATTCCACAGTGTATTTGTGGCGAGGCTGATTCGTTATCAAGCCCTACAGCCCGGCAAACGTAGAATATAGTGACGTAACATACAATCCGCCGGACTCAGTCCGACACAGATCGATGTTTACGTCACTACAGATGTTCCGAACGCAAGTTCGGCACAATCTGACTACTTTTGCTAGTTATCAAAGAACTAGCAGGTACGCTCGGCACTATTCCTGGTTTCCAGCGTACCCTGGAGGCGGCGGATCCCATAGGAATCAATGGGAGTCTGACAGCAGCGAAAGCTTATGTTCGCTGCTGCCCGATATCCCATTGATTCCTATGGGAAGTGTCTGCACCTAACGCCCTAACATGTACCCCTAGTCTAAACACATCTAATCTGCCCCCCCTACACCGCCGCCGCCTATACACCGCCGCCGCCTACTTTATACTTACTAACCCCTAAACCGCCGCTCCCGGACCCCGCCGCCACCTACATTATACCTATTAACCCATAATCTGCTGCCCCCTATACCGCCGTCCCATACTTAAAGTTATTAGCCCCTATCCTGCCGATCCCGGACCCCGCCACAAATAAATTAATTGTTTAACCCCTAAACCGCTGCACCCGGAGCCCTCCGCCACCTACATTACATTTATTAACCCCTATCCTGCCCCCCCTACACCGCCCCCACCTACAGTACATTGATTAACCCCCAATCTACCCCCCTACACCGCCGCCAATATATTAAATGAATTAACCCCAAAACCTAAGTCTAACCCTAACCCTAACACCCCCCTAACTTAAATATTATTTAAATTAATCTAAATAAATATTACTATAATTAAATAAATTAATCCTATTTAAAACTAAATACTTACCTATAAAATAAACCCTAAGATAGCTACAATATAATTAATAATTACATTGTAGCTATTTTAGGGTTTATTTTTATTTTTATTTTACAAATACACCTAACACTACACTATCAATAAATTAATTAAATCAATTAACTACAATGATCTAAAATAAAATACAATTAAATAAACTAAACTAAATTACAAAAAGTAAAAAAATATTACAAGAGGTTTAATCTAATTACACCTAATCTAAGCCCCCTAATAAAATAAAAAAGCCCCCCAAAATAATAAAATTCCCTATCCTAAACTAAATTACAAAGTAATCAGCTCTTTTACCAGCCCTTAAAAGGGCTTTTTGCGGGGCATTGCCCCAAAGTAATCAGCTCTTTTACCTGTAAAAAAAAGAAATACAATACCCCCCCAACATTACAACCCACCACCCACACACCCCTACTCTAAAACCCACCCGATCCCCCCTTAAATAAACCTAACACTACCCCCTTGAAGATCTCCCTACCTTGAGCCGTCTTCGAGGGACGCCATCTTGGATGACGTCATTTAAAGGAACCGTCATTCGTCGTTAGTCCGTCATGCTGGAAGGAGGCTCCACGCCGGAGGTCTTCAAGATGGAGCCGATCATCGCCGGAAGGATGAAGATAGAAGATGTCGCTTGGATGAAGACTTCTGCTGGATGGAGGACCTCTTCTGCCCCGATCGGATGAAGACTTCTGCCCGGCTGGAGGACCACTTGTGCCCGGATCGGATGAAGAGTTCGGCCCGGCTGGGTGAAGACGGCTCAAATAAGGGAGATCTTCAAGGGGGTAGTGTTAGGTTTATTTAAGGGGGGATCGGGTGGGTTTTAGAGTAGGGGTGTGTGGGTGGGGGGTTGTAATGTTGGGGGGGGGTATTGTATTTCTTTTTTTTACAGGTAAAAGAGCTGATTACTTTGGGGCAATGCCCCGCAAAAAGCCCTTTTAAGGGCTGGTAAAAGAGCTGATTACTTTGTAATTTAGTTTAGGATAGGGAATTTTATTATTTTGGGGGGCTTTTTTATTTTATTAGGGGGCTTAGATTAGGTGCAATTAGATTAAACTTCTTGTAATATTTTTTTATTTTTTGTAATTTAGTGTTTGTTTTTTTTGTAATATAGTTCAGTTTAATTGTATTTTATTTTAGATCATTGTATTTAATTAATTTAATTCATTTATTGATAGTGTAGTGTTAGGTGTATTTGTAACTTAGGTTAGGATTTATTTTACAGGTAAATTTGTATTTATTTTAAATAGGTAGCTATTAAATAGTTATTAACTATTTAATAGCTATTGTACCTGGTTAAAATAAATACAAAGTTGCCTGTAAAATAAAAATAAACCTTAAAATAGCTACAATGTAATTATTATATTGTAGCTATCTTAGGGTTTATTTTATAGGTAAGTATTTAGTTTTAAATAGGATTAATTTATTTAATTATAGTAATATTTATTTAGATTAATTTAAATAATATTTAAGCTAGGGGGGTGTTAGGGTTAGGGTTAAACTTAGGTTTTGGGGTTAATTCATTTAATATATTGGCGGCGGTGTAGGGGGGGTAGATTAGGGGTTAATCAATGTACTGTAGGTGGCGGCGGTGTAGGGGGGGCAGGATAGGGGTTAATAAATGTAATGTAGGGGGCGGAGGGCTCCGGGTGCGGCGGTTTAGGGGTTAAACAATTAATTTATGTGCAGCGGGGTCCGGGATCGGCAGGATAGGGGTTAATAACTTCATGTAGGTGGCGGCGGTATAGGGGGTGGCAGATTAGGGGTTAATAGGTACAATGTAGGTGGCGGCGGGGTCCGGGAGCGGCGGTTTAGGGGTTCATATATTTATTATAGTGGCGGCGGGATCCGGGAGCGGCGGTTTAGGGGTTAATATATTTATTATAGTGGCGGCAGGGTCCTGGAGCGGCGGTTTAGGGGGTAATAAGTTTATTTAGGTGCGGTGGGCTCCGGGAGCGGCGGTATAGGGGGTAAACAGTATAGTATAGTGTGGGTGCTTAGTGACAGGCTATCAAGAAAGCTGCGAAGAAGCCGATGAGCAGCGAGATCGATGACTGTCAGTTAACAACAGTCCGCTGCTCATCGCTCTGTACTTGGTGTGCGGCTTCTTGACAGCTTTTTTGATAACTTTGGCGAACGTATTCAGGTCCACGGCGGCAATGTTAGGCGAGCTTAGGCGAGCGTATTGGGCCGGCGAATGCAGGAAAATACGGAGCTTCATAACTAGAGGCCAATGTATTAGCACTTAGTCTGAACTTCAAATGAATAGTAGATTTTTTTCTGACAATTTAAAAAGTTATGTCTATTTCCACTACCCCTAAACCATGTGACAGCCATCAGCCAATAACAAATGCATACACATGTTTAAAACTGCATACTCTATCTGAATAATGAAAGTTTAATTTTGACTTGAGTGTCCCTTTAAACAAGCTCCTTCATAAGAATGATTATTTTAATCTGCAGGGGATATTAATCTCAATGTAAAATTAGTCCATACTGAAATCTGTGAATGCTGCATGCTAAGCAGGGAACATATATTTATATAGATTAAGTAATGCTCTGTGGGCCCTCAAATTGTGCCAGACATGAAAGGCTCCTTACTACCTTTAACCCCTTAATGACATGGCTGTACCATGTATGATGCATGTCCTTAAGGGTTTTTGGCCCTGAATTAGCAAAGATCTCACCAAAAGCAGCGAGCGGGAAATGCTATTACAACATACCTTACTACTGGAGGCATTAATCTGTGGTATGTCTCTATTGTTCAGGAGTTAATGTGCAAAACATTTCTGAATAAAAATACACAAATGTATAATGTGTTACATTATTATACTCCTATGAAGACAACTTTTATTCACTTTAGACTACATATTTTATATTTGTGGTTAGTAGTAAATTGAGAAGTACAGTTTTTAAAATTTACACTTTTGCTTCATGTTTGCTATTTAAGCTATGCACAAAGGGTCTCACAATGTCAGTGGTTGTGCTGGACAAGGGCATTCCCTGGGTATGTTCAAAGCTTTTCTTTCAGTTCTCAACATATTCAATATCAGCAAGACCTGCAGTCTTTTAATTTCTCTGCTTGTTAAGTTGCCTTGAAATGTACTAATATGGTAAAAAATGTATGATATTAAAAACTAGAACTAAATACAAGTCAAGTTGCATAGTAGTGTTGGTGGCTATCATTTAAGCCTTTCTTTACCATGAGCATTGCTTCTTTACAGAAGACAAATAGACAATTATAACAGAGAAATATTCTCTACTTGTAGGGACATCTAAGTTTATCTAATTTTCTTTCTGAATTTGCAGACCTCGAGAGTTTTAAAGGGACACTAAAGTCAAAATTAAATCTTAATGATTCAGATAAAACATGCAATAAAAAAAAGCTTGTAATTTACTTCTATCATCAAATTTCACACCGTCTTTATATATATACTTTCTGAGGCGCCAACTCCTATTGAGTATGTGCAAGACTTCACAGTGTAATACTTATGAGTCTGTGATTGGTTGATGACTGTCACATGGTACAGTGGGCAGGGAATTAAAATTACATTTTGAATTTTGGCAGAAAGCAATCTGCTGCTCATTTCAAATGTAGAATAAGTGCTATAACACTGCACTCGTTCTATCTTGCTATTCCAATGTTTTTCTTGCTAAACTGGTAACTATATGTTAGAAAATACAAGTAAAACAGCATTACTCGGGATCTCAAGAGAAACCTTGAATTGCTGCTTTTACAAATTGCTTACTGTAGGAAGTTTTTTGCATTGTCACCTAACAAAATTAAACAAATAAACAAATACATAAAAATTCAATCAATTAAATTACCTGTGTGTTTAAAGGGACATTCCAACCAAAATTGGAATCCACATGGATACATTTCAGTTTTGTATAGAAGCATTTTTGTAATATACATTTATTAGCGAAAATGCTTCTAGTAAAAGTTATAGCTGTTTCAAAAGTGTATTTAAGTATGAATTGTGCACCAGCATTTTGAACACAGCACTTGCTCAGAGAGCCTAAGGTGCTTTTACCATCTGGTAATGACTCAATTTGATCATTGATGACATTATACAAGCCCCACTAATGTTCTGAGCAGCTGCAGTATTTTAAATAATGGTGCACAGGGAATTTCTTGTTAGGCTTCACAAGCACGTGTAGAGAAAAATGATAACTCTAAAACAGTGATAACTTTTACTAAAATCATTTTTGCCAATACATGTATATTGCAAATATGTTTCTATTCAGAGATGTAATTAATCTATGTGCATTTATATGTTGACCGGAATGTCCCTTTAAGGGACATTAAACCAAAATTTTTTCTTTAATGATTCAGACAGAGCATGTAATTTTAAACAACTTTCTAATTTAACGTCTATTATCACATTTTCTTTGTTCTCTTGGTATTTTCTGTTGAAAAGAAGGGAGGTAAAGGGGCCGATTTATCAAGGGTGAATGGCCCCTGATGCCCCTGTTTCCGTGCGAGCCTTTAGGCTCGCCGGAAACAGCAGTTATAAAGCAGCGGGCTAAAGAGCATAAAATCAATATATGTCAAAGCAAGTTGGAGTAGCCTACTCCAACTTGCTTTGACATATATTGATTTTATGCTCTTGAGAAAGGCTTGTTTTGCCGAAACGCGTTGAGCTATATTTTAATTGCATCTGAAGATACCCTTGTGATGGTTTTAATAAAAGGCTGATTTAAAACTGAAATCATGTGAGCATGACCTGTTTGTGCGCCTACCATTTTATTCGAAATGTGCTACACCATTGTGAGCTTTTTATTTTGGAGGTGAAAGAATGCAGGTTTCACAGAGGCAAAGAGCATCTTGCATCCCCTGAGGTGACACAGCGGCGCCACATTCAATATTTCTTGTTTCTGGATACGGTCTGGGAGAACCGGGGCTGGCAGCGAGTATCTGAAGGGAAGTGCTAACATAGCTTCATACTTTACTGCTATGTACAAGTTCACAAGAACTGCTTGTGCAATGATAAATGCTGATAGCGTATCCTGCCGGCATTCTTCTATGTCTGTCGGACATGATGCGCTGAGCGGATCATGTCGGACAGACCGATGATACATCGGCCCCATAGTCAGGAGTGTGCATGTCTTGAGCACTATATGGCAGTAGTTTTTCAAGAATGCTATCCATTTGCAAGAACACTAGATGAGAACACTATTTCCTGCCATGTGCTCCAGACACCTCCTATGTATCTCTTCAACAAACCATGGGAATAAAGCAAATATGATAATTGTATCACACAATAAAATGTTTGGGTTTCATATCCCTTTAAACAATATGCTATTTATGTTATCAGCCATGTTAATAATTGGTACTTATGTTAAAGTTAATCTTTTAAATGCATCATACAAAAGTTTTGAAATAACTTTCCCTTTAAATCTGTGGGGTTTGAGAGTCAACAGGAACAGGGTGGTCCTGTTCTTGAAGTAATGACGACTTGTGAGGATCTTATATATAATTGTTCTTTTGTACATTGCATCTTATGGCTACACATGAATTGTCCAAGAATATGTGTCTACAAACCCATCCTTATAAGTTTTGTATAATCACAGGGCGAAGAAAGGGTTAGGAAAACATCAGTGGATTTGAGAAAAGAAATTATAGATGTTGGTAGCATCCAGAATCTCATTGAAATACGAAAAAAGAGACAAGAAAGGAAGAAGAAGAAATCTCAAGTAACAGTACCAGAGCCTGTGCCAGAACCCCAAGAAATTGTAAGTGTTATTTTTTGTTTGTGTTGTAAATTAAAAAGTTATGGGACATTTTGTATGCATTAGCACGGATATTGATATATAATCAAACTGAGCTCTAGATACATTTGTATAGATGTCCTCTTAAAAGGACACGAGGTACAAAATTAAATTATCATTATTCATATAAATCATGTCATTTTAAACAACTTTCCAATTTACTTCTGTTGTCAAATTTATTTTGTTCTCTGGGTATCCTGTGTTGAAGAGCATATCTAGATAGGCTCTGGAACTTGCATGTGTATTGAGCATTATATGGCTGTAATGTTTCTAATAATGTATAGCATTGCAAAGAATGCTGCAATATAGTGTTTGCAACATGTGCATTGCCTCTTTTGAACCTACCTAGATATGTCCTTCAACAAAGGATACCGAAAGAATTTAATAATATAAGTAAATTAGACAGATTTTTTTTTTGTCTGCTCTGTCTGATTTATGAAGGTTTAATTTTGAATTTCACATTTTTACAGTATCCAATAACTGAAATACTATTTTATATAGGGAAATAATAGGCTATATTATTTAATAAAGAAATATGTATTTGGTGTTTAGAACAGTAAGACATTGTTCAGCAGCTTTTTCATACACATTTCACTTTTGTACTTATCATCGTAACCATCAACCTTTCCTCTGTTTATGAGTTTAAAGGGACACTGTACTATAACATTTGATTACCCTAATGTGATCCACTTGTTATACCTACTGCAGTGTATTAAATGTATGTGAAATTACCATTCATGTTTATTTTTGTATTTTAAATATATGTTTTTGTTGTCAAGGTCATGCCCATAAAGGGCCAGATTACAAGTGGAGTGGTATTTAAATGGATAGTAAACACCAAAAATGTTATTGTTTACAAATATAGGCCTAAATTTGGAGTTTGGCGTTAGCCGTGAAAACCAGCGTTAGAGGCTCCTAACGCTGGTTTTAGGCTACCTCCGGTATTTGGAGTCACTCAAAATAGGGTCTAACGCTCACTTTTCAGCCGCAACTTTTCCATACCGCAGATCCCCTTACGTAAATTGCGTATCCTATCTTTTCAATGGGATTTTTCTAACTCCAGTATTTAGAGTCGTGTCTGAAGTGAGCGTTAGACATCTAACGACAAAACTCCAGCCGCAGGAAAAAAGTCAGTAGTTAAGAGCTTTATGGGCTAACGCCGGTTTATAAAGCTCTTAACTACTGTACTCTAAAGTACACTAACACCCATAAACTACCTATGTACCCCTAAACCGAGGTCCCCCCACATCGCCGACACTCTATTAAATTTTTTTAAACCCTAATCTGCCGACCGCCACCTACGTTATACTTATGTACCCCTAATCTGCTGCCCCTAACACCGCCGACCCCTATATTATATTTATTAACCCCTAATCTGCCCCCCACAACGTCGCCGCCAGCTACTTACACTTATTAACCCCTAATCTGCCGACCGCAAAGCGCCGCCACCTACGTTATACTTATGTACCCCTAATCTGCTGCCCCTAACACCGCCGACCCCTATATTATATTTATTAACCCCTAATCTGCCCCCCTCAACGTCGCCTCCACCTGCCTACACTTATTAACCCCTAATCTGCCGAGCGGACCGCACCGCTACTATAATAAAGTTATTAACCCCTAATCCGCCTCACTAATCCTATAATAAATAGTATTAACCCCTAATCTGCCCTCCCTAACATCGCCGACACCTAACTTCAATTATTAACCCCTAATCTGCCGACTGGAGCTCACCGCTATTCTAATAAATGTATTAACCCCTAAAGCTAAGTCTAACCCTAACACTAACACCCCCCTAAATTAAATATAATTTACATCTAACGAAATTAATTATCTCCTATTAAATAAATTATTCCTATTTAAAGCTAAATACTTACCTGTAAAATAAATCCTAATATAGCTACAATATAAATTATAATTATATTATAGCTATTTTAGGATTAATATTTATTTTACAGGCAACTTTGTAATTATTTTAACCAGGTACAATAGCTATTAAATAGTTAAGAACTATTTAATAGTTACCTAGTTAAAATAATTACAAAATTACCTGTAAAATAAATCCTAACCTAAGTTACAATTAAACCTAACACTATACTATCATTAAATTAATTAAATAAAATACCTACAATTAAACCTAACACTACACTATCAATAAATAAATTAAATACAATTCCTACAAATAACTACAATGAAATAAACTAACTAAAGTACAAAAAATAAAAAAGAACTAAGTTACAAAAAATAAAAAAATATTTACAAACATAAGAAAAATATTACAACAATTTTAAACTAATTACACCTACTCTAAGCCCCCTAATAAAATAACAAAGACCCCCAAAATAAAAAATGCCCTACCCTATTCTAAATTACTAAAGTTCAAAGCTCTTTTACCTTACCAGCCCTGAACAGGGCCCTTTGCGGGGCATGCCCCAAGAAGTTCAGCTCTTTTGCCTGTAAAAAAAACATACAATACCCCCCCCCCAACATTACAACCCACCACCCACATACCCCTAATCTAACCCAAACCCCCCTTAAATAAACCTAACACTAAGCCCCTGAAGATCATCCTACCTTGTCTTCACCTCACCAGGTATCACCGATAGTTAGAGTTAATTTATTTCGTTAGATTTAAATTATATTTAACTTAGGGGGGTGTTAGTGTTAGGGTTAGACTTAGCTTTAGGGGTTAATACATTTATTAGAATAGCGGTGAGCTCCAGTCGGCAGATTAGGGGTTAATGTTTGAAGTTAGGTGTCGGCGATGTTAGGGAGGGCAGATTAGGGGTTAATACTATTTATTATAGGGTTAGTGAGGCGGATTAGGGGTTAATAACTTTATAATAATAGCGGTGCGGTCCGGTCGGCAGATTAGGGGTTAATAAGTGTAGGCAGGTGGAGGCGACGTTGAGGGGGGCAGATTAGGGGTTAATAAATATAATATAGGGGTCGGCGATGTTAGGGCAGCAGATTAGGGGTACATAGGGATAATGTAAGTAGCGGCGGTTTACGGAGCGGCAGATTAGGGGTTAATAATAATATGCAGGGGTCAGCGATAGCGGGGGCGGCAGATTAGGGGTTAATAAGTGTAAGGTTAGGGGTGTTTAGACTCGGGGTACATGTTAGAGTGTTAGGTGCAGACGTAGGAAGTGTTTCCGCATAGCAAACAATGGGGCTGCGTTAGGAGCTGAGCGCGGCTTTTTTGCAGGTGTTAGGTTTTTTTTCAGCTCAAACAGCCCCATTGTTTTCTATGGGGGAATCGTGCACGAGCACGTTTTTGAGGCTGGCCGCTTGCGTAAGCAACTCTGGTATCGAGAGTTGAAGCTGCGTTAAAAATGCACTACGCTCCTTTTTTGGAGCCTAACGCAGCCTTTATGTGGACTCTCAATACCAGAGTTATTTTTATGGTGCGGCCAGAAAAAAGCCGGCGTTAGCTACGCGGGTCGTTACCGACGAAACTCCAAATCTAGGCCATAGATAATCCCTTTATTTACCATTCCCCAGTTTTGCATAACCAACACTGTTATAGAAATATACTTTTTACCTCTGTAATTACCTTATATCTAAGCTTCTGCTGACTGCCTCCTTATCTCAGATCTTTTGACAGACGCATTTCCAGCAATCAGTGCTGACTCTTAAATAACTTCACATACATTAACACAATCGCCTAGATTACGAGTCTTGCGTTAGCCTTAAAAAGCAGCGTTGGGACCTCTCAACGCTGCTTTTTAACGCCCACTGGTATTATGAGTCTGGCAAGTACAGGTGTACCGCTCACTTTTTTTCCGCGACTCGAGCATTCCGCAAATCCAGTTACGTCAATTGCGTATCCTGTCTTTTTAATGGGATTTGCCTAACGCCGGTATTACAAGTCTTGGATAAAGTGAGCGGTACACCCTCTCCTGTCAAGACTCCTACCGCATTTAAAAGTCAGTAGTTAAGAGTTTTATGGGCTAACGCCGTAACATAAAACTCTTAACTAAAGTGCTAAAAAGTACACTAACACCCATAAACTACCTATTAACCCCTAAACCGAGCCCCCCCCACATCGCAAACACTTAAATTAATTTTTAACCCCTAATCTGCCGACCGGACATCGCCACCACTTCAATAAATATATTAACCCCCTAAACCTCCACACTCCCGCCTCGCAAACATTAGTTAAATTTTATTAACCCCTAATCTGCCGTCCCTAACATCGCCGACACCTACCTACTTTTATTAACCCCTAATCTGCCGCCCCCAACGTCGCCGCAACTATATTCAATTTATTAACCCCAAAATCTAAGTCTAACCCTAACCCTAACACCCCCCTAACTTAAATATAATTTAAATAAATCTAAATAAAATTACTACAATTAAATAAATTATTCCTATTTAAAACTAAATACTTACCTATAAAATAAACCCTAATATAGCTACAATATAACTAATAGTTACATTGTAGCCATCTTAGGATATATTTTTAATTTACAGGCACGTTTGTATTTATTTTAACTAGGTACAATATTTATTAAATAGTTATTAACTATTTAATAACTTCCTAGTTAAAATAAGTACAAATGGGGGCATGTCCTGGCAAGGACCCAAGATGGTCGCTAAACTGAGAGCTCTGTAGAGCCAATTTGCAATCTGCCTTGTAATTTGGACACTCAATAGCCATCCCAGTGCCTAATTATATTTTATGACATTCAGAGTACTGTGCCAAGCTGGACTTTATAATTTTTGATCGGAGCAGGACTTCTCAGACCGGACCGTTGAGGTCTTTGGGTGGCTCTCGTGGTGAGAGATCTCAGCACCCCCCCCTCCCCGGGAAACCGGGTAAGCAGAGTAAATTGAGCATCTCTGCAACATTGCTATATTCCCACTCTGTAATTATGGAAGATCTGTATATTTTAATACAAGCTCTCTTTAAGGAATGGGAGAGAAATGTGCTGGGCCGTCTGGATCGCTTGCAGTCCTTAATGGACCACGTGGTGGAACAGAAGAATCCCGTTGAGCCTAAGGCAGTGCAGCCAGAGAGATTTACAGCTCAACAGCAGGGTATCTGCGTGTCATGTTGCCCACTAACACTGAGGAGCAATGAGGTGTGTGGACCGATCGACCTACACGAAGAATGCATCCAAACCCCTATACCCCTGGCGCGGAAGGCAGCGGCCGGTCCCTCCGTGCTGTATATGGGGCCTAATAGTCCACAGGAGATGGATACCTGCGGGAGATCAGAGTTACAGACTGCCACAGAGCATGGTGTCGTGGGCCTCCTAGATACACCCTGGGAGTTCGGGACACTAGATATACCAGTTGAAAGACCTATAGGTTTACAAAGGTGGAGAGTGAATGCGGAGGCTCAAGTGGGACTTACCCTGCAGTGTCCCATTGGAGAGAGCGGTCTCCGGACCGGCCCGGCTCAACATAGTCAGATCTGGCTTAAGGTTTGCAGAGGGAGGCTAGACCCAGCTGTGATTTTTTTCCTATACGGCCTGGGACTCACCAGACTATTGAAAGCCGGTATCGGTTAACGGAGAGGATCTATCCCCTCAGCTGCTGAGCGCAAGCATATGTTTATTCCTACGAACATTGCTGACAAGCAGTACCTGCATTGAATCTATATTACTGTGTGAACATAAGGACTGCATTTACAAATATATTTGTTTCTTTTATATATTCTCCTTGCATTTGGTATGTCTAAAAATGTGTGCACAGCCCGGGATACTGATTGGACTTGAATGTAGTAAGCTGAATGATTTTGACGCTACCTACTTAGAACAGGGTAACGATGTAAGGTACAGTTACGTGGTAGTGCTTTACTACTTTGATATCTCTTTTCCACAATGTGCCTTATAATGTTGTGTTAACTTGTATTTGGCTTCTTAACGGGTGCTTGCTGTGTGGGTAATGTTGGTTCTGATAGGTGGCGGATTTGAATGGATTCTATGCTTTCTCTTCAGTCTTAAGTATGGCTCTTTGTCTGCGCTGCACATGTGTTTAGTTTTGACAATGATTCTAGTTATCTAAATGCCTCTGCATGTTTTTTATACCAGGTCGTGTCATTGTGTTGACATATGTGTGTGTGTATAAGTGTTTGCATGCACGGGTTGTACATACTGTTCAGCATTTATACTGCCCTAAACTTGATGTTTCATATTATGCAGTACTCCATAGAGAATCTTGTTGACATAATGTTAGGATAAGATTGGAGTATATAATATGTGGTATTTTATGGGCGTAGGAGCTGTTCAAAATATCCGTCACAAAATCTCATTTCATACCCTATAGGACTTCTTATGACAAAGCGTATCTTTAGGATTACAATATTTGAATGTCCTGTATATAGTACAAGCGAGTATATTTCTATATTTGGAGGGACCTTAGAAGACCCGTGCAGCTGTGAGCTCTTACATATACCACCAAGGTGTTAAGTTGCACAGTATTTACAATGTCTGATGCATAGTACAATGTATAGGTGCCCAAAAGAGGCCTATAGATCATTTCTTTATAAGATCAGCACATATGTTTATATAGAATGGTATTAATATGTTGGGCCCTAGAGGGTCCCTGTTGTCATAACCCCCTATATTTACCTTATAGTTATTTTTGACACCCGTGGCCCAAGAGTGGCCGCTAACTTTCACATGAGGTATATTCCACATCTGCTTTGATATAGTTTGAGGGGGTTTTATGTTATGATAAGATATACTGTATAGAATTTGAATTATTAATTCTTTCGTTTAACTGTTTCATGTTCTGATGTGAATAATAGGGACACCTAAAGGCCTACTCTTGTTTTTTTTTTTGGAACCTTTACATGTAAGTCAGGCCACATGATAACTATTAGTTAATTTATTTTTGGTTGTCCGAGCTAAAATGTATATATATACAAAATGAGGTGCTACTCATGGCTTATTATATTCTCCTACTGTTTAGGATAGTATACTATTTTTGGTCTCTAAGACATGCCTTCTGTATTGGATATTTAAAAATCTATGTATGTTGACAGGCGTGTTGCCATGAAATCTGTAAAAGTTGATTCTGTATATTATTGCTACCTCAATAAAAACAATTTAAAAAAAAAAAAAAAATAAGTACAAATTTACCTGTAAAATAAACCCTAACCTAAGTTACAATTACAGGCAAATAATAAAGTTCTGGAGTCGCAGTGTTAAAATCAAACTTTTAGCTTTATTATCCTTAAAAAACAGGTATACAGGAATGCTGCCCTTCAGATAACATCAACAAGCTTACGCGTTTCGGCTGTATGCCGTAGTCATAGCTCATGTAACGTAGGTTAGGGTTTATTTTACAGGTAAATTTGTACTTATTTTAACTAGGAAGTTATTAAATAGTTAATAACTATTTAATAACTATTGTACCTAGTTAAAATAAATACAAACTTGCCTGTAAAATAAAAATAAACCCTAAGCTAGATACAATGTAACTATTAGTTATATTGTAGCTATTTTAGGGTTTATTTTATAGGTAAGTATTTAGTTTTAAATAGGAATTATTTAGTTAATTATAGTAATTTTATTTTGATGTATTTAAATTATATTTAAGTTAGGGGGGTGTTAGGGTTAGACTTAGATTTAGGGGTTAATAACTTTATTATAGTGGCGGCGACATTGGCGGTTAAGATTAGGGGTTAATAAGTGTAGTTAGGTGGTGGCGACATTGGGGGCGGGAGAGTAGGGGTTAATGAATAAAAAGTAGGTGTCGGCGATGTTGGGGGCAGCAGATTAGGGGTTCATAGGGATAATGTTGGTGGCGGCGGTGTCCGGAGTGGCAGATTAGGGGTTAATAATAAAATGCAGGTGTCGGCAATGTCAGGGGCAGCAGATTAGGGGTTAATAAGTGTAAGATTACGGGTGTTTAGACTCAGGGTTCATGTTAGGGTGTTAGGTGTAGACACCAATGTGTTTCCCCATAGGAATCAATAGGGCTGCGTTAGGAGCTGAAGGCTACTTTTTTGCAGGTGTTAGGTTTTTTTCATCCGGCTCTGCCCCATTGATTCCTATGGGGAAATCGTGCACGAGCACGTTTAGCCAGCTTACCGCTACCGTAAGCAGCGCTAGTATTGAGGTGAGATGTGGAGCTAAATTCTGCTCTACGCTCACCTTTTTGCTGCTAACGCCGGGTTTAAAAAAAAAAACGTAATACCAGCGTTACTTTAGGTGAGCGGTGAGGGAAAACTGTGCGTTAGTCACGCACACCATTACCGACAAAAACTCGTAATCTAGCCGAATGTTATTTATATGAAACACATAAACTAACGCATATGAGCCTACCTAGGTTTAGCTTTCAACTAAGAATGCCAAGAGAACAAAGCAAATTTGATGATAAAAGTAAATTAGAAAGTTGTTTAAAATTGCACGCTCTATCTGAATTATGAAAGTTTAATTTGGACTTTACTATCCCTTTAATGCTCCCATTTGTGCGTTAACACCGATAGAAGTAAGTTTTTTACACGTGTCGGTTAGCACACATATTACAAGTTTAATTTTTTTTACTTGCACGCTAACCCGATGTGTACAAAAAGCCAAAGTTAGAATATCACGTTAACATATTGCCCCATACAGAAAATATGATTGCCATTCATATTTTCAGTATAGGAGGTGGTTTGTACTGGTAAAAGCAGCTATTTCAAATAACAAAATAAAGACAAATGATCTGTTTATAAACAATACATATACCCCAGCGGGTAAAATGTACCATTGGGAACACATAAAGAGGAGAACATTTGTCCCTTTAAAGGGACAGTCAACACCAGAATTTCTGTTGGTTTAAAAGATAGATAATCCCTTAATTACCAATTCCCCAGTTTTGCATAACCAACACAGTTATAATAATACACGTTTTACCTCTGTAATTACCTTGTATCTAAGCCTCAGCAGACTGCCTCCTTATTTCAGTTCTGTTGACAGACTTCCATTTTAGCCAATCAGAGCTGTCTCCATGGTAAATTCACGTTCATGAGCTCAATGTTATCTATATGAAACACGTGAACTAATGCCCTCTAGTGGTGAAAAACTATCAAAATTAATTTAGATTAGAGGTGACCTTCAAGGTATAAGAAATTAGCATACGAACCTCCTAGGTTTAGCTTTCAACTAAGAAAACAAAGAGAACAAAGCAACATTGGTGATAAAAGTAAATTGGAAAGTTGTTTAAAATTACATGCCCTATTTGAAACATGAAAGTTTTTTTTGGACTTGACTGTCCCTTTAAGAATAAACTGGCATGCTTTTTAATCTGCAATTGATAGACATTTCAGTCACTCCAAGTAGCTTGGGTGCGCCATAGCATCCTGTTACAGTATATTGGCACTTAGCACTTCTCAAAGACACAACACTTTTAAGAAGTGCTGGGCTTTGCTTAATTGTATTTAATGAGTGCACTTTCAGGGATAGTCCCTTTTGAATATTAAATTCCATGACCTTTCTAAACACATACCCATTCCTATTTTTAAGGGACAGTAAATGCCTTCTAATATTTGTTAATCTACAAAAAGATCAATTGGTTAGCAGATGGTATTAGAACAAATTAACACCTTGTTTGTTGCAGTTGTTTTTCAATGGTTAAACTTCATCTACCACTTTCCTTATTTGGAAGAGCCAGTCCTCCAGACCTGAGTCTGCAAACAACATGGCTTGTCAATTTCATTGTGTTAACAAAATCTCCATTCTTGGCTTCAGCAAAAATTATCAGATAAACTGCAAATTAGAAACATATATGTGGCAATGTTAGACTTGTGAAGTAGTCATGTGCTCTTTCAGGACCTAAATAACAGGAAAATGAGGCAAAATAAATTATAAAAGTATAGTGCAATATTATTTTACTATTCATAATTAAGTATTTTATATTACAATCTCAAAGTGTATATTGTCTATTAAACCTGTTAACTGTGAATGACAAGTTAATATTTAATTTAAAAATGTCTTTTCACTACGAGAATCAAGTTAAAGTGATGGTAAACGCTTCCTTTTTTAACATCAGATCTGGAATGTTAGTGAGTTTAATTAATCAGTTGTAATAAAGATGCGTTATAACTTACTTTTTAATATAGTTATGAAATTAAAATACCCCGCACTCCGCCACCCACTTCAAAAGTCAATAGTTCTGTGAGCTAAAGGTTTGAATTGTTGTCTAATCAGCACTCTACTCATATGGCACTTTTGTTGTAGCTAGACAGCAGATTGGAGAACAATCTAAGTAAACTTTTATATGTATATGTAATAATTACATATGGAAAAAGTGAATATATGTTTTGTATTTCATTCTATTCCCACAACAAAAGCAACTATACTCTCTAGATTACTTTTTACTTTAACAAATGCTGTTTATCACAGTACTCATTATGTAATCTAGGAAGGTCCCAGTTAACAGGTAAATAGCAAACAGCACTTTCACACAAAGGGGACGATTTATTTTAGAAGTTAAGAAGCAGCAGTCTTAAGACCGCTGCTCCTTAACTCGTACGCCTCCTCTGAGGTTACGGACATTAGTCCACCAGATCGTATACGATTGGGTTGATTGACACCCCCTGCTAGCTTGTGCAATGTTAAATGTCGTCAGCGTATGCTGTCGGCATTCAGCAATGTTGGGCGGACATGATCCGCGGCCCCAATGTCTTTTTTAAAATACACCCCTTTATTGCTATTCAGTATTGTGTTTTTATTTAGTCTGTGATAGAGGTATCAGGAGTGTATTCACTATTCTATACATGTGGTTACATAGAACTGAACACATGCAAAGTCAACAGATATCTCTACAATTCCTGTCTATTTGATGACATTTTAGTGAATCCAGAAAAGCAGCAAATAACTGACGTCAATAGAACAATTGTTCTTCTTTGGCCATGTTATATGTTGGGAAATGTGTTTTACTACACCTCTATGACAGTAGTCATGAAGGTTGCTTTGCAGTTAAGAGTTCCTTATCTCAATATATTTATATGTCAATAGTGGCTAAAAAAGAATAACTTGATGCGTTGGTTGAAATTTAAAAAATGAGAATGAGTCACTGAAGCAACTCATGTTCCACACAATGGAGAGGAACATAAAACTCAGTTGTTACTTCTAAGCAGTGTACCCCACACCTTTGGAAGACAGCAGATGCCCCCTCCCTCACTGCATGGATGGAAGTCCTAAGTACAACCAGTCTTGTATCTAGAACCCTTTATCTACCTCGGCTCTGATCATTTAGATGTGTATGAGATGATGCTGTCATTATGGCAGATTTTTCTATACTCCTCCAAGGGGCGTTCCCTGCATTTCTGTATGTGAAGGAGAGAAAAGTCCAGTGCAACGCAGCACTGCATAACATGACAGTTTTGTTGCATTTACACTTTGTGCTTTGTATTTTATATTACGTAACATTTCAGATTTATTACATTTAAACTTTGCACTTTCTATTTTGTATTTTATTTTGTATACAGCAGTGTATTTAGGATTGTGATTTTACAAATTCTGATAATGCATTCACAGTTTCTGTGTAACTTTAAAGTGCATGTAAAGTCAACCTACTCGCTCTGCATCATAGTGTGTCATTTCAAAAATAAAAGTGAGTTTCATTCATCAAAATGTGAAAATCGCATTCTAAAAAGAAATATTTCATAATTTACTTTCTATTCTTCTCGGCGATTCCTCCGCCCGCCATTATGGTCCCACATAAATTTGATGATTGACACTTCTCTTTCGGAATATTTTCCTCACCCCCGGGGCGTCAGGCCAGTTGTTCCCTACGTCACGCTAATCTACTGCGCATGCGCGAACTACCCGATATACTATACTTTGTTACGGAGTATTAACGCATGCGCAATGTGATACGAGGTGCCGAGGTTTACAGCGTATTGGTTGCTGAACGCATGCGCGTATTGTCATCCAAATTGTGAACGCATGCGCAAATGAGACCCCTAATCGTGAACGCGATTCAAAATGATGTCATCGAGTGGGCGGTAGATATTTAAATGATGCATGGAGAAAAACAGGAAGAAGATGGTTGGGAGGAGTTCAATGGATAGCACGGAGCTAAGTTTAGATATCAAAATAACGATAAACATTATTTATTTTAAAATAATATTATTGCGGTTTGAATATTTATAAGTGTGTGAACAAGTTGGTAACAATTAATAACCAAAAATTTACATTCACTTTAACAAATTACAATCATATTTTTTATATTTATGTTCATCTTTTACTAATTAGATTGCGCTTTGCATTTCTTCTATTTAAATAAATATGAAAAAAGTCTGTTTCAGTTTCTCATAGAGCTTTATTACTTTATATAGGCCAGACATTGAAAATTCTCTAGTTTGGAGAGAAATTATAGTGCAGACTTCACAGGGTCTGAACTCAATAAATTATCTATGAAAAAGGGCAGAACCTGGAAGTCCCAGAGAGATGAGAGATGTCTTCCATAGAAAGTAATGAGGCTCTCTACGATACAAAATTCAACATGGGATAGAGAATGTAACTGGAGAATACCTGGGGCTGATATATTTCCTCAGTTTGCATCAATTACAAATTAAACTGAAATGTTTTCACTACAATTTTGTATATATTTTAATATATATTACTTTTCTATATAGTAAGTGTATTGTGAATTCTGAGCAAACTTCACATGCATACAGCTGTCAAGATAAATCAGTGAGACCAACTTGTTTAAAATGCTTACATAATTTCACAAGCATTATGAGAGAGCATCAGACATACCCTGGGAACTCCCCTGTTGTTTCCACTTTCTGAAACTGTCAGTTTTAGTTTACAATGGAGCAAATACAAAGTGCAATGTCATTTGTAAAAGATACACAGAAATATAAAACGTCTGATCCTAATTTGATAAAGTAACACAGAAACTTTCAAAACATAATCAGAATTTGTAAAATTCAAAACATAATCAGAATTTGTAAAATAACTGCTGGATCTAAATCTAACTGTATTAAAATATAAATTAGAAAGTGCAAAGCTTAAATGCAATAATACTGAAAGTACCCAATATGAAGTATAAAGTAATATAAAATACATAGCACAAAGTGTAAGTATAACAAAACTCTCATATGATGCAGTGCTATATTGCACTGGGCTTGTCGCTTCTTCATATACAGAAATTAGAGTGATCTTGCAGTGTTCCGCCCTTTTTCTTTTGATCATTCAGTAAGTTTAGTGAGCTTTCAGAGAGAAATTACATAAAATATTTGGGATTTTAATTTCAGAACTTATTTTGTAATTCTCTCCTTCATAACCAGAAAGCTACAGAGCGAGACAAACATCTTTCAAACTGACATTTGTGTTTCTAAAATTCTTTGGGGGACCTCATAGCACTGACGAGATTCTTAGATCAGCTCATCTGAGCAGAGAGGTTTAGAACATTAGGCTATCAGTATTAGCCTTTTTGGTATAGACAAAGAGATAGGATAATGAAGCATGTGTGCATAGAGAAATAGACAAGATAAGGATGCCTGCTCTTCTACAAGCTCAGCCCATTTAAATGGATTGTGGCTTCAATGAGCAGCTATTTCATATATAAAAATATGCATAAAGGGACACATTTTATACTCTGCAGCTGGTATAACAAGTTATTGGAAACACATAAACGGGAAACCAAATTAATTTACTATGTCCCTTTAATCCATTACTGACAAATTATAATTGTTTAAATATCAATGTTAAATCATAAAAGCTTTTGTATTTTGATATTATAATGTTTAAGTTCAAAGGTGCACTAATATTTGTGAATGGCAATGAAACGTAAAGTGCGTTAAAAAACTGAATGGATGTGGTTATTCGTCTCTAGACAGGGCCCGTCAGTGCCGAGACATTTCTCAAGGCTGCTGTTGAAGGCAAGATGAATATAATTGAGAAGTTCTTGGAAGACGCTGGCTCTCCAGATACTTGTGATGAGGTACGTTTAAAATTAGAATGGACGGGACTCGTCTGTTTGGCAAGCAGCTCACACAGTCTACAGAGATGGTGGGGAGATGAGTCTTGGACACCTCTCAGAATTCCATGGTGTAGTCTGAGACGCAGACTGCCGCCCATACATGTGTCTGTGCTTAGTTATGACATGCAGATCAGTGCCATTAACCTAATGTACTGACAAAACAGTAAAAGCCACAAGCACTGCACATATTCCCACTGATCTGATCATCTGAGATCTGACATTTCATAGTGAGGATCGTTTTTTTATTAGCTAATTGAGAGATGGCATAGAGACTTCTTTGAACTGAAATAATTGCTGGGATCTCCCTATCGGCGTTAGATTTGTGGGTAAGCTCAAGGACATACACTTTATACCTTTTGGAAGAGTAAAACAGACATAGCTGTAAAATTCTATGCAGTTTTACAAGGTTGCACATAACCAACTGCTTAATTTATCACCTACCAATCTCTCTGAATATAAATGTATATTTGCGTTCCCCTTCCCCTATCTCAATGAAAATAAACAAGGAAACAACTGCAAAGTGCTTTAGTTTAGCTACAATACACAATAATAAGTAACAAGAGTTAAAGAATCAGTAAACACCAATAAATGTTATTGTTTACAAATATAGATAATACCTTTATTACCCATTTCCCAGTTTTGCATAACCAAAACTGTTATATTTATACTTTTTACCTATGTAATTACCTTGTATCTAAGCTTCTGCAGACTGCCCCTTATCTCAGATTTTTTTACAGACTTGCATTTCAGGAAATCAGTGCTGACATTTGGACTTTACTGTCCCTTTAAATAAATGAAATTTAGCTTGTACAATAGGAATATCTGAGCTTTTCAGATGAGACCACATACAATTGCAGTAAGAAAATGTGCTTTTAAATTTGTACTTCGGCTTGCATATAAAAATATGTTTAACCCCAACAAAGAGGTGAGTAATTAAAGTCATCTCCAGACAAGAGCACAGCCATTACTGAGATGAACATAGACTGGTAAGCCAATGACAAGTGGCATATGCGTGTAGCCACTGATCCTGTTCAGCTCAGAATCACTGCAGTGCATTGTTGCTCCAGAGCTCTGTAGTGTTAAACACATACAGGCCCACTTATCAAGCTCCGTATGGAGCTTGAAGGGCCGTGTTTCTGGCGAGTCTTCAGACTCGCCAGAAACACAACTTATGAAGCAGCGGTCTAAAGACCGCTGCTTCATAACCCTGTCCGCCTGCTCTGAACAGGCGGACAGGAATCGCCAGACATCAACCCGATCGAATACGATCGGGTTGATTGACAGCTCCCTGCTGGCGGCCGATTGGCCGCGAGTCAGCAGGGGGCGGCGTTGCACCAGCAGCTCTTGTGAGCTGCTGGTGCAATGTTAAATGCGGAGAGCGTATTGCTCTCCGCATTTAGCGAGGTCTTGCGGACCTGATCCGCAGTGTCGGATCAGGTCCGCAAGCCCTTTGATAAATGGGCCTGTTAGTGATATGCAAAAAGAAAAAAAAGATAAGAAAATACTCTAACACAGTAAAATATTTTCTTTTGTCCTTTTAATGGAAGATTCTATATAATAAACTATATCCTCCAAGAAGGGTCAGGGAGCATGTGCAGAAGACAGCTTTTATTAGAAATATAATACATTTATGGTGGATAGCAAACACATTCAAAAATCCTATTATAAATACAATAAAAAAATATTATTAAAACATATAATTGTCCAACATGGTTAACAGACCAGTATTCCAGAAGAATAACTCAATATAATGTGAGGGAACTAAGGATTATGTGTAGTTTAATGAAAACGTATTTCATATTTTTGTCTTCTATCTACTTTAAACATTTCCTTGTTTATTCATTATTTTTACATTTCTGAATGAAACACTCAGTTTGGGAACCATTGTATTGCCCTCAGGGTTTCTGCCAACAATTTCTGTATGTTATTTATTAGGATGTACTCTTGTTCATTTATTAGGGCAATGTACAAGATTTCTAGTCCTTTGTGATCTTGTATTTTTGTAAGTGTAATTATATGTATTTGAATACAAAAAATTACCTTTGTATCTCATCTATAATAGTTCAAGAGAACAGCGCTTCATAGAGCATCGCTAGAGGGCCACGTTGAAATTATCAAGAAAGTTTTAGACAGTGGACCAACAGTAAACTTCAGAGATCGGGTAAGATCCATCCTACAATGAAAACGTACGTTAGAAAATAAGTGGCATTTAGTAGTTGTTAGAAAATCACCAGTTAGATACCAGTAGTATATTCTTATTCCTATTGAGCCTGCTTAGATATGATTTTCAACAAAGGATACAGATAGAATTAAGTGAATTTTACTATAGAAGTAAATTGAGAAGTCTATTACAACTGCATGCTCTATCTAAACCAGGAGTTTCATTTTGACTTCTAATTTGGCAAATCTAGTAGTATCTGAAGGTTGTAGATTTGAATTCCAGAAGTACTTTTCGGGGCATATTTATCAAGCTCTGAAAGGAGCTTGATGCCCCGTGTTTCTATCGAGCCTGCAGGCTCGCCAGAAACAGCAGTTATGAAGCAGTGGTCACAAAGACCGCTGCTCCATAACCTGTCCGCCTGCTCTGAGCAGGTGGACAAACATCGCCGGAAATCAACTGGATCGAGTACAATCGGGTTGATTGACACCCCCCTGCTGGCGGCCTATTGGCCGTGAGTCTGCAGGGGGCGGCGTTGCACCAGCAACTCTTGTGAGCTGCTGGTGCAATGCTGAATACGGCGAGCGTATTGCTCGCCGCATTCAGCGAGGTCTGTCGGACCTGATCCGCACTGTCGGATCAGGTCCGACAGACCTTGATAAATATGCCCGTTCATGTCTTTCATTCCTTTTAGGTCTGTAAACTTTTTTTTAATATCCAAGGCCTATGTGCTATGTCCCCTTATTGAAAGCTATATATGTGAACAATACAACAAAGGTTAGCAAATTAACAAACGGTGTCAGAATATAATCATGATGTAGATTCGTCCTTTAATCCTATGTTTGTATACAGGTACTGTGGTATGTCTGAAACACGGCTGTTTCATCAAAGTTTCTGAGTACTCCCTGATAAGACATCTATCTCAAGCCTTTATATTATTCCACAAAAATCCCATCACTAGCAGGAACAGAGTAGCCACCTTGTATTTAAGTTAGCAAATCAGTTCTATGGGATTACACGGGAATGCATGTGATCTGTTCCACCATAGATATCCTCTGAATTGTTAGTGAACATAGGGCAGTGCTTTTGTTGTTGTTCTGCTGTTAACATCTGTGCTCTATGCAGCTGGACTCCACTGCTATTCACTGGGCTTGTCGCGGTGGTCGACTGGAAGTTGTGAAACTTCTTCAGGATAGCGGAGCTGAAATCAATGTCAAGGACAAGGTAAGCATTCTCAGTGCTTATGCAAAAGGTGCTGTATTAAAGGGATATTAAACCTATTTTTTTTTTCTTTCAGGATTCAGATAGAGAATGAACTTTTAAGCAATTTTCTAATTTGCTCCTATTTTCAATTTTTCTTTGTTCGCTTGTTATCTTTATTTGAAAAGCAGCAATGTAAGTTTAGGAGCCAGCCAATTTTTGGTTCAGCACCTAGGTATCGCTTGCTGATTGGTGGCTAAATGTAGTCACCAATCAGAAAGCACTACCTAGGGTGCTGAACCAAATATGAGCCGACTCCTAAGCTTAGATTCCTGCTTTTCAAATAAAGATACCAAGAGAACAAATACAATTTTATAATAGGAGTACATGTGTAAGTTGCTTAAAATTGCATGCTCTATCTAAATCATGAAAGAAAAAAACTGGGTTTCATATCCCTTTAATACACAAGAATGCAGCAGAAATCGCATTTTTAAACTGAGCATATGTTAAAGGGACACTGTACCCAAATTTTTTCTTTCATGATTCAGATAGAGCATGCAATTTTAAGCAACTTTCTAATTTACTCCTATTATCACATTTTCTTCATTCTCTTGGTATCTTTATTTGAAAAGCAAGAATTTAAGTTTAGATGCCGGCCCATTTTTGGTGAACAACCTGGGTTGTCCTTGCTGATTGGACAGCACCAATAACCAAGTGCTGTCCATGGTTCTGAACCACATATTGGCTGGCTCCTTAGCTTAGATGCCTTCTTTTTCAAATAAAGAAAGCAAGAGAATGAAGAAAAATTGATAATAGGAGTATATTAGAACGTTGCTTAAAACTGCATGCTCTATATGAATCACAAAAGAAAAAAATTGGGTTCAGTGTCCCTTTAAGTAATACTTTGCCAAGTGCCATAATAAAGGTTTCATATATTTTCCTTTTTTATTTAATTTTCTGCATATGGCTTGGTATAAAATGATGTTTTGTTTTACAGAATGAACAAGAATTTTTATTTGCAAATTAGGTCTGTCATTTGTTCATTTAATTTAAATAGTTCATAGAAGGGATGCTAAAATCGTACATGGTCTAAAAAAATAAAACAAGGAAAGACTTCATGATTTTAACATGTTCATCTTAAAGGGATAGTCCAGTCAACATTTAATTTTCCTGATTTAGATAGAGCATGCAATTCTATGCAACTTTCTAATTTACTACTATTATCATTTTTTCTTCATTCTCTTGGTATCTTTATTTAAAAAAGCAAGAATGTAAGCTTAGGAGCTGGCCCATTTTTAGCTCAGCACTTGGGTAGCACTTGCTGATTAGTGTCTAAGGGGCCGATTTATCATCGGTCTGTCCGACATGATTCGCTCAGCAGAGGTCTTAAGACCGCTGCTTCATAAATGCTGTTTCTGACGATCCTGAAGGCTCGCGCGGAAACAGGGGCATCAAGCTCCATTCGGAGCTTGATAATTCGGCCCAGAAATGTAGAATTACATGCTGTGAGGCCCATTTATCAAGCTCCGTATGTAGCTTGTGGGCTCGTGTTTCAGGCGAGTCTTCAGACTCGCCAGAAACAGCAGTTATGAAGCAGCGGTCGGGTTGATTGACACCTCCCTGCTGGCAGCCCGTTGGCCCGAGTCTGCAGGTGGCAGCGTTGCACCAGCAGCTCTTGTGAGCTGCTGGTGCAATGATGAATATGGAGAGCGTATTGCTCTCCGCAATCAGTGAGGTCTTGCGGACCTGATCCGCACTGTCGGATTAGGCCCGCAAGACCTATGATAAATAGGTCTCTATATCTGAACCATGAAACTTTAATTTTGTCTAGAATATCCCTTTAAGCAGAGAGAAGGAGAGGAGATAAGAGGTGGAAGAAATCTTCAATAATGTCAAGGGACTAGATAAAGCTGGAACCAAACACATTTTTCAGAAAAAGAGCAATACCAGAACAAGGGATTAAATGAAGGGTATTAGGTTCAAGAGTAATTTGTGGAAGCACTTCTTCATAGAAAGGGTGACTGATTCATGGGCCAAAAATTAATCAAAGGTCTTGCGGACCTGATCCGACATCGCCTGCTCAGAGCAGGCGGACAGGGTTATGAAGGAGCGGTCTTTAGACCGCTGCTTCATAAGTTGTGTTTCTGGCGAGTCTGAAGACTCGCCAGAAACACGGCCCTTCAAGCTCCATACGGAGCTTGATAAATGGGCCTGATGGAATAGAATTCCAATATCGCTGTTAAGGACAAGAACATTAAGGGAACTCAAAAACGTCTGAAATATGCATAAAGCTGTCCTAAAATCAATAATGTTTACACTTCAAAATAAAATATGGGCAGACGTAATGGACTTCTTTCTTCATATCTGCAATAAAAATCTATATTTCTCTATACAAATGCTGTCAAATTTGTCTGTAAAATATCCACAACCTTTACAGTATTTGTCTTGTTTTTCAGTTACTAAGCACACCTTTGCATGTTGCTACTCGCACCGGGCACGCTGATATTGTGGAACACCTGATTGCTACTGGGGTGGATATAAATGCCAAAGACAGGGTATGTAACAACCAGTCAGTTGGGGGAAAAAAAAAATTCTTTACTATCAATGTTCCAAATTCCCTTGCCTTTTCTAACCAATAATATACGGCCATTACATTTCAGAAAGAATTATATGTCTTTAATTGGAGGTTGTATAGACACACTTTTTATACGTAATACGTTTTATAAGAATAGTATTGAGGTTATTTCCCACCTCGCTCTAGTCCCTCCCTCTAGTCATGTTGAAATCAATCATTCACTACATTCCAGTGCTGATGTGTTTGCACATGTGCAGTAAGTCTCACCTGCAGTGTAACCTAGGTTCCATAATGGCGACACCCATGATTAGAGGAAGGTAGCGGACTGAAATCATCCCGATCCGATCGGGATGATTGACAGCCCCTGCTAGTGGCCGATTGGCTGCCAGTGAGCAGGGGGCGGCATTGCACAAGCATTTCACCAGAAATGCTTGTGCAATGTTAAATGCTGACAGCATTTGCTGTCTGCAGTTAGAGAGGTTGAGCAGACATGATTCGGTACAGCAAATCATGTCCACTCGACCATTAATAAATCTACCCCATAGTCTATATCAATAATTATTTAATATATTAAAGAAAAAGATCAGCATGCAAAATAAAGGTTTAAAAACATTTTAAAGTATTATTGTGTTTGCATTGTTTTCAATTTGCATTGTCAGCGCTAATATCTGCAGGATTACTTTAAATAACAGAAAAATAAATAAACAACAAACAAACAAAATATATTCTGAAACTACAAAGCAAAGTCCCCCCCCCCAAACTTTGTATAATTAAACATTATGGGCCACATTACGAGTGGAAATGTTTGCACGTGAGCGATAAGGTTTATCGCAGGGGTTTGAGCTCGTCGAACTTACCGCTCAAATTACGAGCTGACAGTTAAAGCTATCATTTGAGCGCAATTGCGATTTACGCTAGAATGATTACCGTGACTTTGGAGCTTTGGTTAACTGTTTCACGAAACTAAAAAGTTGCACAAAACACATAGAAAATACATTACAAATTATAGTTACACTCATAATAACACCATCTAATAAATATTATTAAAACAATATTACACCCAAAAGTTTATAAGGGCTCAAATATATGAGGTCTCAGGTGTTAGAAAAAAAAGACAGGCAAAGGGCTTTAACATAGAGATACATATAAATACATGTCTAAAGATGTATATGTGTGTAACTATGTATATATGTCTATATATGTGTACATATGTATTTATATGTGTATATATGTATTTACAGACATATATATACATATAAACACATACATACATATGTACACATATAAATACATGTCTAAAGATGTATATGTGTGTAACTATGTATATATGTCTATATATGTGTACATATGTATTTATATGTGTATATATGTATTTACAGACATATATATACATATAAACACATACATACATATGTACACATATAAAGACATATATACAGGGAGTGCAGAATTATTAGGCAAATGAGTATTTTGACCACATCATCCTCTTTATGCATGTTGTCTTACTCCAAGCTGTATAGGCTCGAAAGCCTACTACCAATTAAGCATATTAGGTGATGTGCATCTCTGTAATGAGAAGGGGTGTGGTCTAATGACATCAACACCCTATATCAGGTGTGCATAATTATTAGGCAACTTCCTTTCCTTTGGCAAAATGGGTCAAAAGAAGGACTTGACAGGCTCAGAAAAGTCGAAAATAGTGAGATATCTTGCAGAGGGATGCAGCACTCTTAAAATTGCAAAGCTTCTGAAGCGTGATCATCGAACAATCAAGCGTTTCATTCAAAATAGTCAACAGGGTCGCAAGAAGCGTGTGGAAAAACCAAGGCGCAAAATAACTGCCCATGAACTGAGAAAAGTCAAGCGTGCAGCTGCCAAGATGCCACTTGCCACCAGTTTGGCCATATTTCAGAGCTGCAACATCACTGGAGTGCCCAAAATCACAAGGTGTGCAATACTCAGAGACATGGCCTAGGTAATAAAGGCTGAAAGACGACCACCACTGAACAAGACACACAAGCTGAAACGTCAAGACTGGGCCAAGAAATATCTCAAGACTGATTTTTCTAAGGTTTTATGGACTGATGAAATGAGAGTGAGTCTTGATGGACCAGATGGATGGGCCCGTGGCTGGATTGGTAAAGGGCAGAGAGCTCCAGTCCGACTCAGACGCCAGCAAGGTGGAGGTGGAGTACTGGTTTGGACTGGTATCATCAAAGATGAGCTTGTGGGGCCTTTTCGGGTTGAGGATGGAGTCAAGCTCAACTCCCAGTCCTACTGCCAGTTTCTGGAAGACACCTTCTTCAAGCAGTGGTACAGGAAGAAGTCTGCATCCTTCAAGAAAAACATGATTTTCATGCAGGACAATGCTCCATCACACGCGTCCAAGTACTCCACAGCGTGGCTGGCAAGAAAGGTTATAAAAGAGAAAATCTAATGACATGGCCTCCTTGTTCACCTGATCTGAACCCCATTGAGAACCTGTGGTCCATCATCAAATGTGAGATTTACAAGGAGGCAAAACAGTACACCTCTCTGAACAGTGTCTGGGAGGCTGTGGTTGCTGCTGCACGCAATGTTGATGGTGAACAGATCAAAACACTGACAGAATCCATGGATGGCAGGCTTTTGAGTGTCCTTGCAAAGAAAGGTGGCTATATTGGTCACTGATTTGTTTTTGTTTTGTTTTTGTCAGAAATGTATATTTGTGAATGTTGAGATGTTATATTGGTTTCACTGGTAAAAATAAATAATTGAAATGGGTATATATTTGTTTTTTGTTAAGTTGCCTAATAATTATGCACAGTAATAGTCACCTGCACACACAGATATCCCCCTAAAATAGCTAAAACTAAAAACAAACTAAAAACTACTTCCAAAAATATTCAGCTTTGATATTAATGAGTTTTTTGGGTTCATTGAGAACATGGTTGTTGTTCAATAATAAAATTAATCCTCAAAAATACAACTTGCCTAATAATTCTGCACTCCCTGTAGAAGTGCATTGAAGCCCTTTGCAGTTAAGTAGATCAAAAACATATTTTGCAATATTCATATTTAATAAAGGTTTTAACTATGTATTTACTCTAAATATTTCACATTCCAATGTTCTGCACATAGCAGAATATGTTGTAAGTATTTCTAAATAGATATTCCTATATATATCTGTATATAGCTATACCGATATATATATATATATATATATAAATATATGTATGTGTGTATATATATATATATATATATATATATATATATATATATATATATTGTACCAAAAAAACATCAGCTATATGCAGAAATATTTATTTATGAATAAATAAGACATATTCTGTTATGTGAAAAACATTGGAATGTGAAATATTCATGTTTTTATGTCAGGTTAGCACACATAAGAATATGAGATTGAGTTTGCGCGAGAGTGGGGTGTTAGGGTTTTTTCCACTTTTTTTCCCCCATTGATTTCTATGGGGGAATACGTGAATGTGCATGCAATATTCTAACTTCAGCTTTTTGCGCTCGTTGGGTTAGCGTGCAAACGAAAACAGTTTACTTTCAACTCGTATTACGAACGCAACCCTATGAGCGCAAAAAGCTTACTTCTAGTGCAATTAACGCTTGAGCGGGAGCATTAATCAGCACTCCACTTGTAAATTGTAATCTGGACCTTTATAAGGAACTGAAGTTTGAATTTGATGTCAGTTTCATCAAATAAATTCTTAATCTGATCTACAGTATCACATTAATCAGTCTGCCATAATCTTGGTATATCAGTACTGTCACCATCTAGTATTTTTCTATCTAGTATGAAGACAAAATCTAGTAATCTTTTCAGATGAAAAGCAAAAACTTAACAGCAATTCAGAATTATGGAAATATATGGAAACATTTTTAAACCTAATGTGTATCCAGTTTATTTAGAACAAGCTCAAATGCAGGCAAATATTTGCTAACAATTTTATTTTTGTCTTAAAATTATCCCAAATTCTTGTGTTAACATTACAGTATACAGTTTCCTTTTTATGATACTGAATACAGCCCAAAGAAATTTTGTTTTGTTTTTGTTAAAAAAAGAATGACTTGTATTTGAAATATACTTTGCTTATTTACGCTGAAAGTAAGTTACATTTTGATTTGGATGGCATATTTATTAAAAGCCTTAATAGTATGTTGCGTGTTTATAAAATAACATTTATTTTTTTCTTTTTGTTCTCAGGAAGGTGACACAGCTTTGCACGATGCTGTCAGGCTTAACCGGTACAAAATTATCAAAATGCTTATCATATATGGTGCCAACATGATGACGAAGAATGCAGTGAGTATTCTACTGAATGATTCTAGTATACCTGTCTGTCTGATTCTCTATCTATGTATCATCTATCTATCTATCTATCTATCTATCTATCTATCTATATATATATATCTGTCTGTCTGTCTATCTACTGTACCTATCATCTATCTGCCTATGACAAAAAATATTGGTTGAACATATGTTTTCATTCAAACATACAAAGAACACTACAAAATTAAGCTCCTGATGTAAACAAATAAGTACAAAATTGAAATCACGCGATCGTACATGCAATTTCGTGATTTCAATTATGGGATCGGGTCTTAGGGGAGTGCCTATAGATCCTAATTAGGAAACCATAGCTGCTTCAGTAAAGCAGAATGGCTAGGACGTTCCAGCGCGGTTAGGACGGCATGGAACGGCGCTAAGGGGTTAATAGGTCTTCAACGGGACTTAAAGGGATATGAAACCCAAATGTTTTCTTTCATGATTCAGATAGAGCATGCACCCAAGAGAATGAAGAAAATTTGATAACGGAAGTGAATTAGAAAGTTGCTTTCTAAATCATGAAAGGAAAAAATTGGGTTTCATATCCCTTTATATGAAAACACAGCAACAGAATTTAGACATCCTATGTATCATGTCGCAGGGATTCATTAGATTTAGTTTTTTCTGTTATTTTAGATCCAGATATATTAATGTTAATCATTTTATTTTGAAGAGATATGAAAGTACTGACACTGCCAGCTACATGACTGATAGCATGTAATATCTGCTTAAAGGGACATGAAACCCAAAGTGTATCTTTCATGATTCAGATAGAGTATATAACTTTCCAGTTTACTGCTTTTTACTAATTTGCTTTGTCCCTTGGGGGTCAATTTATTAATGTGCAAGTGGACATGTTACGATATAGCATACGCTGTCAGCATTTATCATTGCACCTGAAGTTCTTGTGAACTGCTGGTGCAATACCGCCCCCTGCAGATTTGCGCCCAATCGGCCGCTAGCAGGGGGTGTCAATCAACCCGACCGTATTCGATCGGGTTGATTTCTGTCCGCCGCCTCAGAGCAGGCAGACAGGTTATGGAGCAACCCTTTGGTATCCTTTGTTGAAAAGCATATCTAAGTAGGCTCAGGAGCTGGGAGTTAGCTACTGATTGGTGGCTGCACATATATGCTTCTGTGATTTGCTTACAAATGTGTTCAGCTAGCTTGCAGTAGTGCATTGCTGCTTTTTTAAGAAAGGTTACCAAGAGAATGAAGCAAAATTGATAACAGAAGAAAATTGGAAAGTTATTTACAAATGTACGCTAAATGTATGCTCTATCTGAATCAAGAAAGAAAATTTGTGGGTTTCATGTCCCTTTAACAATCAACATCTGCAATTGTCTGTAAAACAGCTGTATTTTTACAAAATAAAAAGGGAATATTATGATTTACAAAGTTTGGCTAATATAATGTTATATAATTCTGCACTATGTGCAGAATTATATAACATTATTTTTAAGGTTTACTGTCCCTTTAAGGATCTTCTAGACATACTTTTAAAGAAGGCTACCAAGAGAATAGAAAATATCTAATCATGTATATATAGATATATATTGTACCAAAATACCATCAGATATCTGTAGAAATATGTATTTATAAATAAATAGAACATATTCTGCTAAGTGAAGAACATTGGAATGTGACATATTCATATTTTCATGTCGGGTTAGCGCACTTGATATTGGATAGTGATATGTTTCCTTCCTGTACATTGCAGAATGGTAAAACTCCTACAGATCTTGTACAGCAGTGGCAAGCAGACACAAGGGAGGCATTACTGAAAAGGACTGCAAATGGCACAGAGAAGCAAGTGTGAATATAGAAACACTGGCATCAAAGACACCGACAGTGAGACATCAGAATGTGGTTGCAAATGTCATCTGTAAGCTATTTTTGTAAATGGAGATGGATAGTTTTCTTTTTTTTTTAATTTTGTATAGGCATTTCTTTATCTGTGTTTTATTGTACATTATTCTTGGAAAAATGAATTAGTTAGGCAAATAATGATGTGTGATATAACTCACAAATGTATGTAGCAAACTCTGTAGTGACTGTAATATTCACAACAGCAGTACCGTAAAATAAAGCTACTAAGCTCTGCTTGCAGTGTGTCACAGCATTAAAGGGACAGTATACACGCATTTTCATATAACTGTATGTAATAGACACTACTATAAAGAACAAGATGCCCAGATACTGATATTAAAACCCATGGTAAAACGGTTTAAAGACTTACTTAGAAACTCTCAGTTTAGCTCTGTTGAAAAGGTAGCTGGAAACCCCACTGCAAGTGGGAAATAAGACCCTCCCCCCCCTCCCCTTCTTTTGCTTATGAAAAGACCCTTTACACAAACAGGAGCAAGCTGGAGTAGGTAGCTGACGGTATTCACATAAAACTTTGGGGCTTGGTTAGGAGTCTGAAAATCAGAGCAATGTTATTTAAAAATAAGCAAAACTATACATTTAAAAAAAAAAAAAAAAAACTTTATGGGCTATATAAAAAGATCATCTACAAAACATATATGCAAAGAAAAAATAAGTGTATAATGTCCCTTTAAGTGCTACTACGGTCTATAAATAAGTGCATATTGTGAATGCCTTATCTTAACATAAAAATGACACATGCATGGGATGATTTATTTATTGGCTCTACAAAAAATATAACTAGATCAGGTTGTCCAAACTAAGGCCCCTGTTCTGTAACATTTTCCTACCTTGTTACGTTGTCCTACCTACGTAACGCGTACGGCCAAGCCTACATCTAGATAGAGAACTTTCACATCCGCCATATTTGTTTCATAAGGAGGGTGATGTTAAAATAGTGATCGGATTCTGTATAATTTTCCGACCACGTTATATTTGGCTGTTTTGAGTGCAGAGCTCGCTCAAACATAAATAATTAAAACCTAAACACAAATTATTATGTATGGTATTAGCTTGTGATGATAGCGTTCATTTTATAAATGTATTTTTCAGGCTACGTAACAAAAAAGAATGGAAACATATCTGTACCCTGAAAAAATACATTTATAAAATGAACGCTATCATCACAAGCTAATAACATACATAATATTTATTGATTATGTTTTATGTTTGAGCGAGATCTGCGCTCAAAACAGCCAAATATCACCATCCGATTAATATTTTGACATCAGCCTCTGTTTCAAACAAAAATGGCGGATATGAAAGAGCTCCATCTGGCCGTACGCCTTACGTAGGTAGAAAAGCATAACACAGTAGGTAACTATAACAGAACACCCCTAGCCAATCACACTTAAGGGGACATGAAACCCAAAACATTTATTTTGTCATTTAGACAGAGAATATCGTTTTAAAAAAAAGTCTCCAATTTACTTCTATTATCAAATTTGCTTTTTTGCCATGATATTCTGTGTTGAAGAGATATCTAGGTAGGCAGGAAATAGTGCTGCCCTCTAGTGTTCTTATAAATTAATAACATTCTTTCAAAACTGCTGCTATATAATGCTCCAGAAATGGGCCGCCTCCTAAGTGTAGGTCCATGCTTTTCAAAAAATGATACCAAGAGAATGAAGTAAAATTGATAATAGAAGTAAATTATAAAGTTGTTCAATATCCCATATTCTATCTGAATCATGAAAGAAACTCATTTATGTTCCCTGTGTACAGATTCAGGGAATGATTTTTGGCCAGTGGGGATATTCAGGTTTTAAAGTAACGGAGTTTGATTAGACTGAAGTATACATTGTGGTTTTGAATAATGATAATTCCAAATGTTTTAACCGACCCTGCGAGTGAAAAATAAATAAGTAAATAGATAAATAAAAACTCTGAAATGGCCCTTCTTGTGAAAAAGTTGGACAACCTTGAGTTGAAAATCATTCCCTTTTACGCGTTTTGATGCTTTGTAAATAAAATGAAATGAATGGTCTGACAATTTTCTAACAGTAGCTTGAGACTGCAGACATTGTATGTAAGCAGAATCTAAGAATGACTGTTACATGCAGTTTTTAAAAATAGCAAAAAGAAGGTATACCTGGCTATTCTGTACAAAAATGTTATATATGCCTATGTGGGTGAGGTCAGTTCTATAAATATTCTTTGCTGAATGCTGCCTAGACAGGATTTTTTTCCCCCCACAGGAGATTACAGTCTATATACAATTACAATCCTGTTGCTAAAAGAAGCCCATGTAAAGACATGAATTGTCACTTTTTTAATACCAAATCCCATCTACTCAACATATCATAATCATCTCAGAAACTTTTAACTAATAGCTTTCCTGTTGTTCAAATACTGGCTTATAATAAGGTATTGGAGGGAGTAAGTTTAACACTAGCTGGCTGTGTTGGTACCATTTAAAGGGCCATTATACATGTTACTTTATCAATATCAACCCTGCAAGTCTATGTATTGGAAAGGGAATAAACACATAGTTAAAATAGCACTCGAGAGTCGTCCGCTGGTTCTGAGCAGGTATGGCCAATATGCTAATGAGCAGTGGTAGGAAAACAGTTGGGTTGTGTGAATGCCACTGCTGATTGGCTAAACAGCCATTTCCCATGGGGCCAGCAGTTCTCTGTAGCTCTAAGCAGTTTGTTAACTATGTGTTTAACACCTCTGTGGGGGACAAAGTCGAATTACAGCATGTAATAATGGCCCTTTAACACTATTTTAAGACAGGAGACACATGGTTGAGACTTGGTGATCGGAGATAAAGAATCTAGTTGTTTAGGGTATTCAAAGCTGCAGAGGGGGCAGTTGGCTGGACATGGGCGTTTCATAGGCGTATCTAAAATTGTCTCTCTAATCCGAGGGTAATTATGTAAAGGTTTTTGCACTACAGATATCACATTATTTTTTTTGCCAGCTAGAAGGTGGCAAGCTTTTCTCAAAACACTGAAAATACTTAAAACACTAATAGACAAACACATACATAGGAAAATATAGGCAGCTGTAAAATGCTTTACGCAAAAAGCAGCGTAATGGGATTTATATTGGCTGCAGGATTTACGTTATAAAGTGCGCCTCCTGCTCACTGCTAACTTTGCTCTGTGGTGCAGTGTCCCTTTTCAGTGAGCTACATTACTTTCAATAGGAGACATCTCGCTACTTGCAGCGACTGCCCCTTGTTTACGATAATTCCACCATAGCAGTGTCACGTCTGAAATGACAAGGTTTAGACCATCGGGCCCTAAATATCACATGATCAATGAGAAAAGGCATTTTTTTAAGCAAATGCCAGGTTTAAAATAACAAAAAGCAAGGATGCACCCCAAAGAAAAGATTCAGATCCATGAAACCCTTTATTAGAAAGATGAGGTATCTGTCACAGGGTTGATGGAAAAACATTTGCAACTCTGTGTTTAACTCTTGTTAAAGTCTTACGTGGAGTTGCAAGCACTGCAGCTACTAAGCTGGACAGAGCCAGTGATTAGCTCACCAGCTGCTTCCTGCTTGTGACCAGCAGGTCACTGCGGCTCCTGAGGACTTTAAGTGTATGTTTAACCCCTTTGCAGGGGTTTAATTAAACACATAGATTTGCAGTGTCGATAGTGCAAAAACTGCATGCACTAAAATGTCCCTTTAAAAAATCATGAAACCACAAAATGTTCCTTTGTGATTCAGACAGAGCATACAATTCCAATTTACTTATATTATTTAATTGCTTAGTCTCTTGGTATCCCTTGTTCAAAATCATACCTAGGCAGGCTCAGAAGCTGGGAGCTTTATTGATAATCAAAGTAAATTGGGAAGTTGCTTAAAAATCTATGCTGTATCTGGATCAAGAAAGAAAAATAAAATTGGGTTTCATGTCCCTTTAAAGTGATGGTAAATCCTAGCGTTTGTGAAACACTAGGATTTACCATTGGAACAAATAAAGGGGACTTTCAGTCATGAAGTATAAAATACTTAGTGCTGAAAGCTCCTTTATTTGTTTGCTGCATTCGCCACACTGAGCTGCTAAGCAGCCCACGGCAGAACGCTATTTGGCTGAGAGGTGACTATTCCACCCCTTAGTTAAAGGGACATTAAACACTAAATACATGCTAGATAGAATGATGCATGCAAATAAAAGATTAGTCTATGACAAACATGTAGATGTATTTTTTAAAGTTTCATTAGTTGTTTAAAAAGTGACAAAATAAGTGTAAAATTTTAGTGTCTATAAAACACTGGGAGCTGCCATGTTGTAACTTGTGTTACCTTCTCTGCTGTGGCCAATTAGGGACCGTTATAAATAGGTCACTAGAGTGTGCAGCCAATGGTTGTGCTGGATTTAACAATTTTCTGCACTTCCATTTCTAACAGGAACTGAAAAGCTCACAATTTCAGAATGGAATTACAGGCAAAGAGGACAAAATAAATAATGAAAGTATATTGCAGAGTTGTTTTATATATACAATTTATCATTTTATATTACCATCTCAAAGTGTTTAATGTCCCTTTAATAGCCGTGCGCAAATCCAGCACCAAACCGGATTTCCCGCATGGCTATTGGCTAAGAGGTGGAAACGTCTCACCACTCAGCCAAATAGCGTTCTGCCGTGGGCTGCCTTAGCAGCTCATTGCGGCAAACACTGCAAACAAATAAACGCTAGGATTTACCATAACTTTACTCTCTGCAAAGGGGTTTAACCCATGTTAAAGTCCCGCTAGTGAGCCATAGAGAATATCAGGTGAGCAGGGGTTAAACACATGTGTAGGTGAGTAGAGAAAAGCCACAGAATAAGAGCGTGCCATTTTTGCACTCAAATGTCAGTTAGTATTAACAAATACTTTTGTGTCTATTTAATTTGACTTGTTATTTCTGACTTCCATACTCAGGTTAGATCAAATAATTGTAATTGCAGAAATTCTTGACATCCGGTGTGATCTGAAGTTCTGAAGTTCTTATTATTAATAAAATAACATCCAAACAGTTGGAAGAAATGATTCATTTGAATCAGAAGCTAAAATTACTTCAACGTGAATATTTGATTAAATCTAATTGTATTTTATACGTACATTTATTTTAGCTATATTTTACTGTATGGAGATTGTTAAATACTAAAAAAATACTGTCAAATTGTTCTTACTGTTTTACAAAGAAAGCATTAGTTTAAATTGCATTAAAGGGACATTAAACACTAAATAATTTCTAGATAGAGTGATGCATTCAAATAAAAGATTAGTCCTAGAATAACATGTAGATGTATTTTAAAAGTTACATTAGCTGTTTAAATATTAGACAAAATACATGTTAAGTTTTAGTGTCTATTAATCTATGGGAGCTGCCATGTTGTAACTTAGGTTACCTTCTCTGCTGTGGCCAATTAGGGACAGTTATAAATAGGTCACTAGAGTGTGCAGCCTATGGCTGTGTGGGATATGTTCTGCACTTCAATTTCTAACAGGAACTAAAAAGCTCACTATTTCAGAATGGAATTACAGGAAAAGTGGATGAAATAAATAAAGTATATTTCAGTTTTTTTTTTATATATTACCATCTCAAAGTGTTTAATTTTATTTTTAAAATGTAAATGCTAACCAGTTTATTCTAATAGACTTCTGTGTCAAAAAGTGGGAAAAAAATTCACAAGAGAACTTACCATATTCTGAAGAGATTATTACATACACTGAAAGCTAAATAAATAAATCTTTCCAGGACTAAAATTTGTGATTGCATCTATAGCACTTTTACCTTGTACATATATAGCTGCAAATAAATGTATATGCACTTCCTTAGGTGTTAGAATAAGCATTTTATTTATCAACTGTGGCATTATATAGATATTTACATACTGTATGTATTGCTATTTCCCAATTTATGTTCTACACTGTAATTAATGTATGTAAAGCTAGTAGAATTATACTGTTCTGTTTATTTGCAACCTTTTATCTGCAATCACTAATAAAACTAAATACTACAAGGTTTTGTTTTCTTTGTATTCCTTTCAAAGATACACATAATTATGTTGATAAATGAACCATATTGAATGGTCTTCCATTTGCAGTTTATGTTAAAAACTTTTATGAATAACAAGTCTATATATCCTTGCAGTTAGCCTGCTTGCCTCACACACAACACCATTTTAGGATGAAGTTCTGTCAGTGGTTAACTTTTTTTTTTGTCAGAAAGTTAACTTCAGACAGGCCATGTGAGGGCTCTATTAAATATTAACTGCAGGAGCTCCCCTCTCCGGCTCAGACAGCTGTGGCTGGGCAGTCGGAGCAGCAAACATGTTGGTCGGTGTGTTCCCTGCCTGCATGCGGGCTCAGAGCTGGGCTAGGCCTCTCTGTAGAAGCCTCAGTCAGCCCTCTAAGCAGCACGATCTGAACATTGCTGGGATTTACCCGCCCATCTCAACTCCTTTTAATAAAAGCGGGGAGGTAGATTATGACAGGCTGAGAGAAAACCTTCGCAAATACTGCAATATCCCTTTCCGTGGTAAGTATCAGCACAGGCACGGTTAGCACCGGTGTCCAACGTCTTTACCTACTTTGTTTACTTTTAGATTACAATTCATTGAGATGCAATTCAGGTTGCTGAAGATTTTTTTTAACTTTTGTGTAGCAATTACTGTAGTATTTTTATTTATGAAATGTAAACTTCCTCTCAAAAATGCCAATAAATTAAATCAGACCTGTGCTGGAATCATTTGTCTTGTCATAAATGTATACGTTATTTTTTTACATAAGTGCATACTTCTACAAACTTTTTTTTTTAAAACCCTTTCTTGCCTGAAACATTTTGTTAACATGTGCTAAAGTAATTTATCCTTTAGCACTAATTGCTTTTTAAATATTAAAGGGACAGTGTACTGTAAAATAGCGTTTCCCTTAAAGGGGCAGTATACACCAATTTGCATTTAACTGCATGTAATAGACACTACTAAAAAAGAATAATATGCACAGATATTGATATAAAAAGCCAGTCTAAAACCTTTTAAAAACTTACTTAGAAACTCTTAGGACATCCATTGAAAGGGGCTGATAGCAGAACCTCCCCCCTCCCCTGCATATGAAAAGACCCATTATACAAACAGAAGTAGTCTGAAGTCTGTAAACATTAATATACATCTAAAACTTTGGGGCTAAAGTATTTGTCTGCAGGGTTTGGCCCCGGCAGAACAATATTTTATCACTGAGGTGATTTTAGGCAATAGCGTGCTAGCTATCCAGCATAATGCCAGCTGGCCCTCATGGCTATTGGTAAAGAGGTGGAAACGTCACTTCACTGAAAAATAGTGTTCTGCCTTGGGCTGCCTGAGGAGCTCAGCGCGGCGAGCGCTTCAGACAAATAAAGGAACTTTCAGCATGAAGTATTTTATACTTCATGACTGAAAGTCCCTTTTATTTGTTCCACTAGTAAATCCTAGCTTTCAAAAACCCTAGGATTTACTATCACTTAAAATGCACATAGATGAATTACATCTTTGGATAGAAACCAATTTGCAATAAACATGTACTGGCTTATAGTAAAAGTTATGACGATTTTAGCATTTGTCTCAGCACGTGCATGTGAAACATAGCTAGATATTTTCAAGTGATTGTAAAGTTGAGGTGTTTGCTATACATATTCTAATTATATATAAAATTGTCACAATTTATTTTTTTCTGAGTTGTGGTCACCCAAAGTGAGAAACTCAACTGACAATGTATACTGCTGGGGTTGTGTTCCGTCAACAAGTTTGTAGACATTCATGGTGAAATCGCTTTTAGCTTACTGTGGCTTTCATAGTGGAAAAAATATCCTATGGTATATTAGTCTGTCTGACTGTCCTAAAAACAGTTCAGGCCTGAAATACCAGGCAGTTCTTAAAGGGACAGTCTAGACAAAAATAAACTTTCTTGATTCAGATGCATGTCATGTCATTTTAAACAACTTTCTAATTTAATTTTATCATCAATTTTGCTTTGTTCTCATGGTATTCTTAGTTGAAAGCTAAACCTAGTTAGGCTCATATGCTATTTTCTTAGCCCTTGAAGGCCGCTTCTTAACTGAATGGATTTTGACATTTGTTCACAGGGTGTTAGTTCATGTGTACTATATATATAACATTGTGCTCACACCCTTGAAGTTACCTAGAAGTCAGCACTGATTGGCTAAAATGCATGTCTGTCAAAAGAACTGAGATAAGGGGGCAGTCTACAGAGGCATAGATATAAGGTAATCACAGTGGTATAAAGTATATTAATATATCAGTGTTGGTTATGCAAAATTAGGGAATGGGTAATAAAGGGATTATCTATCTTTTTAAACAATAACAAATTTGGTGTAGACCGTCCCTTTAAATAAAGTAGGGAAGACAACCAACCATCTCAGCACAAAGATAGAGAAGCACTCAAACCAGTGAATAAACAATAGCAAAATATCTTGCTCTATGGCTAGGTTACCACTCCAGAAGCAGCCTATTTTTGCCTTTCACAGTGAAGAATTTTTCTGCAGTATTTCAGTCCAGCCCCATAATACCAGGCAACCCATGTCTGAACGAGAGACGGTGCATTTTAAGGTTTGAGAACTGGAAATAGTTACATTTTCAGAGCAAAATTACATGAAAAGAAACAAAATACATAATGAAAATATATTGCAAAGTTGTTTCATGATGCATAACTAAACATTGTATATAAAAATCTCAAGGTGATTACTGTCCTTTTAAAGGGCACACACCATTTTACTGACCAACCGGCTAAAATGTAAGGCACAATTAAAGGGACATGAAACCTAAAAAAAATTCTTCCATGATTCCCGTAATATTTTAAAAACCTTTCCAATTTACTTACATCAAATTAACATTGTTCTCTTGGTATCTTTTGTTGATAAGCAGGTAGGAAGGTGTAGGAGCGGTGCACATTTCCGGAGCAATATATGGCAGCAGTTAAATAACTGTGTTATACATTTGCAAGAACAGTAGGAGGCAGCAGTGTTGCCTGTCTTGTACTGCTCCAGAAATGTGCACGCTGCTTATCTAGATATCTCTTCACCTAAGAATACCATGGGAACAAAATTTAATTTGATAATAGAAATAAATTGAAAACGTTTTTTTTAATTATATGTTTAGTTTGAATTGTGAAAGAAAATGTTTGAGTTTTATGTCCCTTTAAATTAAAATGAACTAATATTACAAATTTTCAAAGCACGTTGCACAAATTATAATTAAACCAATTTATGTAAAATTATGCAATTAATATTTGTGCTTTGGTTACCGTAAAGGGACATTAAACACTATTTCATGCACCTCCCTCTAATAATACAGTGAGTGCAGAATTATTAGGCAAATTAGTATTTTGACCACATCATCCTCTTTATGCATGTTGTCTTACTCCAAGCTGTATAGGTTCGAAAGCCTACTACCAATTAAGCATATTAGGTGATGTGCATCTCTGTAATGAGAAGGGGTGTGGTCTAATGACATCAACACCCTATATCATGTGTGCATAATTATTAGGCAACTTCCTTTCCTTTGGCAAAATGGGTCAAAAGAAGGACTTGACAGGCTCAGAAAAGTCAAAAATAGTGAGATATCTTGCAGAGGGATGCAGCACTCTTAAAATTGCAAAGCTTCTGAAGCGTGATCATCGAACAATCAAGCGTTTCATTCAAAATAGTCAACAGGGTCGCAAGAAGCGTGTGGAAAAACCAAGGCGCAAAATAACTGCCCATGAACTGAGAAAAGTCAAGCGTGCAGCTGCCAAGATGCCACTTGCCACCAGTTTGGCCATATTTCAGAGCTGCAACATCACTGGAGTGCCCAAAAGCACAAGGTGTGCAATACTCAGAGACATGGCCAAGGTAAGAAAGGCTGAAAGACGACCACCACTGAACAAGACACACAAGCTGAAACGTCAAGACTGGGCCAAGAAATATCTCAAGACTGATTTTTCTAAGGTTTTATGGACTGATGAAATGAGAGTGAGTCTTGATGGGCCAGATGGATGGGCCCGTGGCTGGATTGGTAAAGGGCAGAGAGCTCCAGTCCGACTCAGACGCCAGCAAGGTGGAGGTGGAGTACTGGTTTGGGCTGGTATCATCAAAGATGAGCTTGTGGGGCCTTTTCGGGTTGAGGATGGAGTCAAGCTCAACTCCCAGTCCTACTGCCAGTTTCTGGAAGACACCATCTTCAAGCAGTGGTACAGGAAGAAGTCTGCATCCTTCAAGAAAAACATGATTTTCATGCAGGACAATGCTCCATCACACGCGTCCAAGTACTCCACAGCGTGGCTGGCAAGAAAGGGTATAAAAGAAGAAAATCTAATGACATGGCCTCCTTGTTCACCTGATCTGAACCCCATTGAGAACCTGTGGTCCATCATCAAATGTGAGATTTACAAGGAGGGAAAACAGTACACCTCTCTGAACAGTGTCTGGGAGGCTGTGGTTGCTGCTGCACGCAATGTTGATGGTGAACAGATCAAAACACTGACAGAATCCATGGATGGCAGGCTTTTGAGTGTCCTTGCAAAGAAAGGTGGCTATATTGGTCACTGATTTGTTTTTGTTTTGTTTTTGAATGTCAGAAATGTATATTTGTGAATGTTGAGATGTTATATTGGTTTCACTGGTAAAAATAAATAATTGAAATGGGTATATATTTGTTTTTTGTTAAGTTGCCTAATAATTATGCACAGTAATAGTCACCTGCACACACAGATATCCCCCTAAAATAGCTATAACTAAAAACAAACTAAAAACTACTTCCAAAAATATTCAGCTTTGATATTAATGAGTTTTTTGGGTTCATTGAGAACATGGTTGTTGTTCAATAATAAAATTAATCCTCAACAATACAACTTGCCTAATAATTCTGCACTCCCTGTAGGTGCTGCCATTTTAGAACCCAGGTTACACTGCAGGTATCTGAAGGAGAGTTACTGCTCATGTGCAAACCCATCAGCACTGGAATGTTGTGAAAGATACATTTCAACATGGCAGCACCCATGACTGGAGGGAGGCAGGGAATAACCTCAATACTATGCTTATAAAATGTATTTAGGGCTAGATTAAAAGTGGAGCGCTAATTTATCCCGCGCCCGTAAACAGACAAATTTGCCCGTTTACGTGCGCATGATAAATAACCAGCCATTACAAGTGGCTGGTTATTGCTACAGTGAGCTTTTGGTAGCAATTAGCCCTCCAAAAATTGACCAGAGGTCAGACCTCTGGTTAATTTTAAAAATATCCCCCAAAAGCCCCTAAAATAATATGTTTTCCTTTCTTAATAAAATAAAATTGTAGCATCTTTATTTTTGTTAAAATAAAACTGCACAAAGTAGTTTTTAGGGGTTAAAGTCTACACACTTATCTGAGTCACTTAGCAGTCATTTATCAATATACCTGGTACACTTCGTGATCACCACTAATTGCAAAATCACTATTGTTACTTAAACACTCAACATATTCTACAGTAACTTAGGCCATGGTAGCGGTGATACAGTCATCAGACTTAGTGCCAGCTATACTTCTATTTCAGTTCCTAAAACTCCATTCCAACAAGGCACTGGGATTCTTATTTTACACTTGGAAGGAGTTATCTGCAGTTCTGTTTTAACGTCATTAACTGTAACAATGTTATAATTTACAGAGAAGTGGAGGATATTAAAAGGGTACTTGAGGCACTGTATAATGTAGTAGCTCTGTATATTTGGCTTAAAGTGAAAGTAAAGTTACCTGGTTTGCGATCCTCAGTAGCAGTCTTTGTGCATTTTTAAATTTATCTGGAATCAAAGTTATCGGCGTAATTACAATAAACTATCCAAATTCAACCGGTAATTTTTTTTTTCACTCCTGGTCACGTTTTTTTCAACAGCCAATTAAAAATCTAGCCGTTAGGCGGCTGTGAAACCACGTCATCCGCCTACTTATTAATCTATGCATGCGCAAATATTTGTCTAGACACTAAGATATCAGGAGCGCGCTCCCATTTCGCGCATGTGCATTTTATTTCTCTGGGCATAAACAGTTTTTGGCGAGAAGCGCATGCGCAGTCGATGGAGCCGTACCGGATTCATGCATGCGCAATGCAAATAGTCACTATGAATGCGCTTTTGAGCTACGTATAGAGCGGGTGGGACTGCTCTATACGTCAGAACACAGAAATATAGGAAGTAGAGGATGGGAGGAGTTGGAATGAAAACGGTAGGAAATTAGATTTTTATTAAAACTTTGAATTCTTGATTATGAAAATAAAGTTAGCGATCTTAATATACTAAGGTAGTAGAAAAAATTAATGTGTTTGAAAGGGACAAACTTTACTTTCACTTTTTTTTTTTAAGCTGGGCCCCCACCCCACCCTTGGGGGCCCAGTCGCAATTTGCGACCTCTGCACCCCCTGTAGTTTTGCCCCTGCTTCTTGTTATTGCTTACCATTTTGTTTTTTTGTTTTTTAAAGTTTTTATTTTTAAACTTTTTCACTCCCAGCGGTCTTTGTCCAAAGACACATGATGTTTCAGATAGTAATTATGAAGAGAAGTTATTAATATTTTCACCACCTGCCCAGAAGCAGAATTTTTTCCCCCTTTTTTTTCTGCAGATCTATATGAAATTAAATTGTGTTGATTAACTGCAGAGTAAAGAGATTTTTAAAGTTTTATAATATATTGCAGCAGTTGAAAATTGCATTGCAGATTAGCTGCAGAGAAAAAATTCAATTTTAAGTTTTTAAAATGTCTCTTGAATACATTTGTTTCCTTTGCTCTTAGTCTAATCTCATAATTCTAAGGTAAAATGTAGTTATAAAAAAGGTGCATTGCTTACAAAACCATCTTACATTTAGGAGTCACAGCTTTGCAGACTAAGAAGAACTAGGGATCAGGGCTGGGAAATCCCTGAGAGCAAGTTATCAATTAATGAGCTGTTGCTTTGCATAGCTGCTCCATATTTGACTGTTCCCTTCAAACAATGCTTTGCTCTGGCTGCACTGTGTTTAAGAAAATGTAGATGGTGCAGCCAGAGCAAAGCTCTGTTTGAAAATAACAGCCTAATATGGAGCAGTGCTGCAAAGTGAAAGTGCTAACAGTTCCTGCATGTGTCCCATCTCACATCACAGATTGTTATGCTTTGGTGTTCAACTGTGGGGACATTTATAAAAGACTTAATTAGCACTGGGCTCTGATTGACATGCTTATGGTATATTACTGAAGGAGCATATTAGATTATTACTTCTGAGTTATTTAAATCAGTATAACATAGAAGCAATTGTTATCCGATATGGCCATACTATTATTGACTAGACTCACATCATGAAGGTGATTTCCAATAAGCCGAATGGGAAGAAGTTCATGTTTGTATGCCTTTGTATGCCTGTTTTCTCTATAATGGGTATACAGATTTCTGTCTAAGGAGGATCACTCCTTGTGACAGGTTCACTAATTATTGCGGTGGTCTGGTTGAGTGGAAGATTCCAGTTGGATGCAACAAGGTACAACACTGAGCCCAGGATTGCAGACAGGTTTACAGTTATTGGTAAAACTGCACATATCTACTAACAGCACTTGCTTTGAATTTTTAAAATGGTTTATCTCTATAGATTTAAAACCCCTTATTTGACTGTTTATTCTGCTAATAGGGAAGTTATAAATCTCACCTTAGACAATGCTGCAAATAAATTTCTAAGATATTGGTCCCTAGTGTATGCTGGATCCCCATCATATCTACCCGTGACAACATAATAAGAGGTCGATTTATCAACCTCCTCAGCAGGCTTTCGCCTGCCTACGACTGCAGGTTCTCACAAGAGAACCTGCACGCCATATTTAACAAGCAGCGGTCATCAGGCCGCTGCTTCCCTACCCTTTCACCACCTCTTAGGTGGCAAATTTCAATCTCCCCGGTCTCATCCGACCAGGGAGATTGACAGCTCCTGCCAACGCATGATTGGCTGTGCGTGGGCAGGGGGCGGGATTGCGTGCAAGCGCAAAAATAGTGCTCATGTGCAATGCTGTATTCTACCACGGGAATTCAGCACGCCAGAGGCAAGCTGCAGCGGACAGGGGCGCATATGTGTACCCCTGTTCGCCTCAGCTTGATGAAAAATTGCCCCCTTAGTATTACAATTATATCTGCACACAAATCACATTCAAATTCCAGAAGTGAATTATCAACAGTTAATCTTTATACAGGTACAAATTCCCAAATCTGAATTCTAAAATCCAAACTTAATCTGATATACAAACTTTTTCATTAATATTTTTTTAAAAATGACTATTTTCCGAGCTGCAAGTCACAATCTTCTCTGCCTGTTTCTATTTTTTGTGTGTGTGTTCTAAAATGCAAATAATAGTCTATTTAAAACAACAAATTACTATTCTGATTAAAGTACTGTACTCTCTTACACCTAGATTTAGAGTTTTGCGTTAGAAGGGGTGCGTTAGCTGCGCATGTTTTTTCCCCCCGCACCTTTTAAACAACGCTGGTATTTAGAGTTCTCTGAAGGGCTGCGTTAGGCTCCAAAAAGGGAGCGTACAGGCATATTTACCGCCACTTCAACTTTCAATACCAGCGTTGCTTACGGACGCGGCCAGCTTCAAAAACATGCTCGTTCACGATATCCCCATAGGAAACAATGGGGCAGTTTGAGCGGAAAAAAAACCTAACACCTGCAAAAAAGCAGCGTTCAGCTCCTAACGCAGCCCCATTGTTTCCTATGGGGAAACACTTCCTAAGTCTGCACCTAACACCCTAACATGTACCCCGAGTCTAAACACCCCTAACCTTACACTTATTAACCCCTAATCTGCCGCCTTGCTATCGCTGACCCCTGCATTTTATTATTAACCCCTAATCTGCCGCTCCGTACACCGCCGCAACCTACATTATCCCTATGTACCCCTAATCTGCTGCCCCTAACACCGCCGACCCCTATATTATATTTATTACCCCCTAATCTGCCCCCCCAATGTCGGCGCTACCTACCTACACTTATTAACCCCTAATTTGCTGACCGGACCTCGCCGCCACTATAATAAATGTATTAACCCCTAAACCGCCTCACTCCCGCCTCAAAAACCCTATAATAAATAGTATTAACCCCTAATCTGCCCTCCCTAACATCACAGACACCTAACTTCAAGTATTAACCCCTAATCTGCCGACCGGACCTCACCGTTACTATAATAAATGTATTAACCCCTAAAGCTCACCGTTACTATAATAAATGTATTAACCCCTAAAGCTAAGTCTAACCCTAACACTAACACCCCCCTAAGTTAAATATAATGTTTATCTAACAAAATAAATTAACTCTTATTAAATAAATTAATCCTATTTAAAGCTAAATACTTACCTGTAAAATAAACCCTAATATAGCTACAATATAACGAATAATTATATTGTAGCTATTTTAGGATTTATATTTATTTTACAGGCAACTTTGTATTTATTTTAACTAGGTACAATAGCTATTAAATAGTTAATAACTATTTAATAGCTACCTAGTTAAAATAATTACAAAATTACCTGTAAAATAAATCCTAACCTAAGTTACAATTAAACCTAACACTACACTAACAATAAATTAATTAACTAAACTATCTACAATTATCTACAATTAAATCAACTAAACTAAATTACAAACAAATAAAAAAAGATTACAAGAATTTTAAACTAATTACACCTACTCTAAGCCCCCTAAAAAAATAAGAAAGCCCCCCCAAAATAAAAAAATGCCCTACCCTATTCTAAAATAAAAAGTTAACAGCTCTTTTACCTTACCAGCCCTTAAAATGGCCTTTTGCGGGGCATGCCCCAAAGAAAACAGCTCTTTTGCATTTAAATAAACATACAATACCCCCCCAACATTACAACCCACCACCCACATGCCCCTAATCTAACCCAAACCCCCCTTAAATAAACCTAACACTAAGCCCCTGAAGATCTCCCTACCTTATCTTCACCACGCCGGGTATCACCGATCCGTCCAGAAGAGGGTCCGAAGTCTTCATCCTATCCGGCAAGAAGAGGTCCAGAAGAGGGTCCGAAGTCTTCATCCTATCCGGCAAGAAGAGGACATCCGGACCGGTAGACATGTTCATCCAGGCGGCGTCTTCTATCTTCATCCATCCGGCGCGGAGAAGGACCATCATGAAGCAGCCAAAGCGGATCCATCCTCTTCTTCCGGCGACTCCCGACGAATGAAGGTTCCTGATCGGAACAGCCAATAGAATGTGAGCTCAATCTGATTGGCTGATTGGATCAGCCAATCGGATTGAACTTGAATCTGATTGGCTGATTCAATCATCCAATCAGATTTTTCCTACCTTAATTCCGATTGGCTCATAGAATCCTATCAGCCAATCGGAAATCGAGGGACGCCATCTTGGATGACGTCACTTAAAGGAACCTTCATTCGTCGGGAGTCGCCGGAAGAAGAGGATGGATCCGCGTCGGCTGCTTCAAGATGGTCCCGCTCCGCGCCGGATGGATGAAGATAGAAGACGCCGCCTGGATGAACATGTCTACCAGTCCGGATGTCCTCTTCTTGTCGGATAGGATGAAGGCTTCGGACCCTCTTCTGGTCGGATAGGATGAAGACTTCGGAACCTCTTCTGGACGGATCGGTGATACCCGACGTGGTGAAGATAAGGTAGGCAGATCTTGAGGGGCTTAGTGTTAGGTTTTTTAAGGGGTGTTTGGGTTAGATTAGGGGTATGTGGGTGGTGGGTTGTAATGTTGGGGGGGTATTGTATGTTTATTTAAATGCAAAAGAGCTGTTTTCTTTGGGGCATGCCCCGCAAAAGGCCCTTTTAAGGGCTGGTAAGGTAAAAGAGCTGTTAACTTTTTATTTTCGAATAGGGTAGGGCATTTTTTTATTTTGGGGTGCTTTCTTATTTTTTAGGGGGCTTAGAGTAGGTGTAATTAGTTTAAAATTCTTGTAATCTTTTTTTATTTTTTGCAATTTAGTGTTTTTTTTTTTTGTAATTTAGTTTAGTTGATTTAATTGTAGATAATTGTAGATAGTTTAGTTAATTAATTTATTGTTAGTGTAGTGTTAGGTTTAATTGTAACTTAGGTTAGGATTTATTTTACAGGTAATTTTGTAATTATTTTAACTAGGTAGCTATTAAATAGTTATTAACTATTTAATAGCTATTGTACCTAGTTAAAATAAATACAAAGTTGCCTGTAAAATAAATATAAATCCTAAAATAGCTACAATATAATTATTCGTTATATTGTAGCTATATTAGGGTTTATTTTACAGGTAAGTATTTAGCTTTAAATAGGATTAATTTATTTAATAAGAGTTAATTTATTTTGTTAGATAAACATTATATTTAACTTAGGGGGGTGTTAGTGTTAGGGTTAGACTTAGCTTTAGGGGTTAATACATTTATTATAGTAGCGGCGAGGTCCGGTCGGCAGATTAGGGGTTAATACTTGAAGTTAGGTGTCGGCGATGTTAGGGAGGGCAGATTAGGGGTTAATACTATTTATTATAAGGTTTTTGAGGTGGGAGTGAGGCGGTTTAGGGGTTAATACATTTATTATAGTGGCGGCGAGGTCCGGTCGGCAGATTAGGGGTTAATAAGTGTAGGTAGGTAGCGGCGACGTTGGGGGGGGCAGATTAGGGGGTAATAAATATAATATAGGGGTTGGCGATGTTAGAGGCAGCAGATTAGGGGTACATAGGGATAATGTAGGTTGCGGCGGTGTGCGTTCGGCAGATTAGGGGTTAAAAAAATTATTAGAGTGGCAGCGATGTGGGGGGACCTCGGTTTAGGGGTACATAGGTAGTTTATGGGTGTTAGTGTACTTTAGAGCACAGTAGTTAAGAGCTTTATAAACCGGCGTTAGCCCATAAAGCTCTTAACCCCTGACTTTTTTTTTGCGGCTGGAGTTTTGTCGTTAGAGTTCTAACGCTCACTTCAGCCAATACTCTAAATACCAGCGTTAGAAAGATCCCATTGAAAAGATAGGATACGCAATTGGCGTAAGGAGATCTGCGGTATGGAAAAGTCGCGGCTGGAAAGTGAGCGTTAGACCCTTTCCTGACTGACTCTAAATACCAGCGGGTGGCCAAAACCAGCGTTAGGACCCCCTAACGCTGGTTTGGACGGCTAACGCAGAACTCTAAATCTAGGCAATAGAATTAAACACCCCCACCCCCTCCCCCCCCCTTCACCCGTGTAACACCCCCTCCTCCCCCCACATGTGCCCTAAACGTCACTAACAAATATAGATTAGACACACTCTCAATAATTAGACCACTGGACTACTTTATTTATTTTTAATTTTATATTTTATTTTATTTTATGTTAATGTATGTTATTCTTTACTCTGTTACTTAATCATTTGGTTACACCTCAAGTTTTACTGTTTTCAATTATCAAGCTTCTATGCGCATCTCGTATAGAGATGCACACTGTTTTGTATGCATAACGCTCATGAACTGCATTCTATGAACAACAAGGACTGACTAAAATGCAAGAACTTTACTCTTTTACTGAGTGTATTATGTATACAAAAGTATTAAAAATTGTATAAAACTACTGTTGCTAGGTTGCATGTATAAGCTGTATAATGATATGTAAAAATTGCCCAAATGACATTAGATATTGTTGTTTACTCTTGGTCCCAATGTGAATCAAATTGATTTAATTCATGATTTAATTCACTAGTCAGTACGTCTGATTTAAATCTGTTTAAATCATGGTTTTCATTTTTAGAACAATAACTTTTCAGTTTATTTTTCCAGTTATATCAGACCATTACTGATTAAGTTATATATCATTAGATATGCATAGATAGATCATTGACATTAATGAAATTATTGGGAGGCGAACTATCTCCAGTTTAATAGGTTTATTATTTATATTTGATCAACTTTTCAGCTGTAGTTTATTGGAAGGAGAAAGAATAATGATTACCTTAATAATAACAATTTAAATAGTTTTATTTACCTAAATAAAAATAACCATTACCTTAATAATAACAATTTAAATAATTTTATTTTACTAAACAATAACTTTATATTTCATTTTTAATGCTTCCCCCTCCCTCCTCACACTTAGGTCCTTGTGCAGATCTATTTCACTCCAAACAATCTTCTATTCATTGAGCTTCTTGAAACTTAGTATCGGTTGATTCTGTGTATATCGATTTGAAGGGGAGCAATGGCATTACATTGACAGTAAAGTCAAAATTATTATTATTATCGGTTATTTGTAGAGCGCCAACAGATTCCGCAGCGCTAAAATTAAACTTTCATATTTCAGAAAGAACATGCAATTTTTAACAATTTTCCAATTTACTAATTTGCTTTGTTATTTGGTATCCATTGTTGAAAAGCATACATAGGTAGGCTCAGAAGCAATGCACTACTGTGAGCTAGCTGCTTATCACTGTCTCACCCAACGTGTTCAGCTATTCCCCAGTAGAGCATTGCTCTTCTTCAACAAAGGATATCAAGAGAATAAAGCACATTTGATAATATAGGTAAATCTGAAAATGGTATGCTTATGTCCCTTTAAGGTCTATTTCTCAGCTCTTTATGTTTATTTTAATACATTTTTGCTGTGAAGAAGGGGCATGTTATTTCTGCAGACACAAATTCACAGTTTTGAAAACTACAAAACCAGCAATATGTGATGATATCTTCTAGATAGAAAAATTGTCCAAAATTATCTGGCAGAAACCTCTGGGAGAGCATGACAGTGTGAATGGATTAATGTAATTAATTTACCCCAAAAAATTAACATTACAGACATGAATATACAGCATCTTGCTATATAATTAAAGGGATAGGAAAGTCAAAATTAAACTTGCATGATTCAGAAAGAGCATGTAATTTTAAGACACTTTTAAATTCACTTCTATTTTCAAATGTGCTTCGTTCTCTTGGTATCCCTTGTTAAAAAATGGATAACAAGAAAATGAAGAAAATTTGATAATAGAATTAAATTGGAAAGTTGTTTAAAATTGTATGTTCTATCTGAATCATAAAAGAAAATTTGGGGGTTTACTATCCCTTTAAAAAATAATCTTTATTTCAGGATAAATAACATTAAGCTTATAATGTATCTTAAATGACCATTAAATGTATCTTAAATGACCATTAAACTTGACATTTCAACAATGCATAAAATGTTTCATTATTGCAAGTGAAACATTATTGCAATATACATTTATTATTTATTTTGTTGCCTTTTGCTGTGAAATACCTCTACAAATTGTGCTTGTTTGACTTTCTTCCAGGGAGGTTTGGGTTAATACTTTTAGGCAATTTATGCAAGCTTTTGTTTACTTCACCTCCAGAATCTCAGCAGTCACATGTTTGTAAAGGGTGGATTATCAGTTTTGCATCAGCAATCATGCTAGGCGCAGCATTTTTTGAAATAGTAAGTAAATTGAATTAGTGCTATTAAGGAAAAAGATAAGGTCAGACTTACCCAGTCACTCTCAACTGCACATGTGCATAAAAGTTTGTGCTATATCTGAATATTAGTTTGTGATTGTTTACCAAGGGTTCTTTTGTTCTGGGGGACAGGGAACTCGGTGAAATGAATAAACATAAAGCAATATACTAATTGACAAAATAAAGCTGCAGTTTTCATTGCAAAATTATTCTCAGATATGAAGGTCCAAAATCCTGTAGTTTACAATTTGTGTTTAGTGGTCCTCTTTAGATACTGTAGATTTTTCCTTAAAAAAATCATTGCTTTATTCAATTTTTTTCACCCTGCTTGGTCCCATCCCTGCACCAGCTGTCTCATTTTACAGATGCAAATATTCCAAAATCAAAACTATTCCAAAATCCAAAACGTTTCCAGTCCCAATCAGTTTGGGTGAAGGGGTTTGTACCTGTATTCTTTTGCACTCAGCTACCTCCTTTCCTTATTAGTATCTCTACTTACTTTAATCTCTCACTTTCTCTCCCATTTTATTAAAAATAGAAATGTTGTTATGTGTCACCTTTTTATGGGGATCTAAGTCACAAATGACAGATTGCTTGTTATGGAAGCTGTATGTGACTTTTTGATGCAGCTGCTCTGTGTTGACGAGAGCACTTCTGTCTTCACGCTACCGATATTTTGTATGTGCTTCAAAGTCCCCACTTTAGCTTTGGTAGATTAGATAAGCTCTATTTTCCATACATTAACAGTCCTTTCACTAAGGATATTATTAGTCTACTTATATGTTGTATACTGTGTTAAACATTTACCTGTAAATGGAACTGTCCCAAAAAAACTCTATTACCCTTAGGAAGACTTTCACCAGGGTCATAATACACATATTTACCGAAAGATTACTCAACCAGTGAAAAATAGCTCAGTAGCTTCACAGAGAAGAACTTTCCTGAAGTATATCTGTCTGATCCTCCTTAAAAAGGATAGAAAAACAACAAGCTACTGCGTTTTTCATTCCTGGTTGAGCCTTTCTTTTTCTGTAAATATATCTATTATGAACACGACAAAAGTCTTCCTGAAGGCTTGGGGGCCGATTTACCAACAGTCGGACGGACATCGCTGAATGCCAACAGCATACGCTATTGGCATTTAACATTGCGCAAGCAGTTCTGGTGAATTGCTTGTGCAATGCCATCCCATGTAGATTCGTGGCCAATCGGCCGCTATCAGGGGGTGTCAATCAACTCAATCTTAAGACCGCTGCTTCTTAACTCCTGTTTCCGGCGAGCCTGAAGGCTTGCGCAGAAACAGGGGTATTCAGGGCCATTCGGCCCTTGATAATTCGGCCCCTAAATTTGCTGTGAAAGCTTTTGAGGGGTGGAGAGAAATGGAATTGAATGGATGGCTTGTGCAATTTAATGATAATTTGAAGGGAAAAGTTGTCACAATGTGTATGAGAAGGATATTCTCCTTCCCAACAGGAAGCTGCAAGAGGATCACCCACAGCAGAGCTGTCTATATAGCTCCTCTCCTAACTGCCACCTCCCAGTCATTCTCTTTCAGCTCTCGACAAGGGAAGTCGCATAGAGAGATGTGGTAACTTAGTGTAGTTTATCTTCAATCAAAAGTTTGTTATTTTTAAATGGTACCGGAGTTGTACTGTTTTTTACCTCAGGCAGAAATTAGAAGAAGTGTTTTGCCTGAGGTTTTTGATGATCTTAGCAGGTTGTAACTAAGATCCACTGCTGTTCTCACACATAACTGAAGAGTATGGGAAAAACTTCAGCTGGGAGAACGGCCTGCAGATTCAACTGCCTTGAGGTATGTTCAGTATATTTTTTTCTAGAGAGATAATAAGAAGTCTAGAAAATGCTGACAGTGCCTGATATATTAGAGGTAAGCCTGATTGCAGTGATTTAATAACGACTGGCATCATGCTTGCAGTTAAGGGTAATTTTCATGTTAATTGCTCTAATTACTTAGTATGTGAAACGTTTACATGTATTATAAGGAACGTTTTTTACTAAGGGTGATAAATCTTTATTTGGGGCCTAGTTTTTCCACATGGCTGTTATTTGACTCCTAGGAGTAGTTTTTTAGGCCCTCTGACTTTCAGTGCATGGTGGGAGGGGCCTATTTTCGCGCTCTAATTGCGCAGTAACTTTTCAACTCTGAGACATCCAGCTTCCCTGAAGGAGTCCCCTGACATATTGGACCTCTCTAAAGGGTTTTTGTGCCTACAAAAGTCATTTTATGGGAAGGTAGGAGCCACAGTAGAGCTGTGGCAGTTTGCCTGTGACTGTTATAACGGTTTTACCATTTTTTGGCTTCGTTTTTGAGCCTGAGGGGTTAATCATCCATTTGCAAGTGGGTGAAATGCTATTTTACCCTAGTACATACACTGTTAAAATTTCATAGAGTTAACTGCTTTTTTCACTGTTTTGCAGTTTTTGTGTTTGTTTTTTTCTCTTAAAGGCACAGTACCGTTTTTTATATTCTGCTTTTTTACATTAATTAATGTGTTTTCAAAGCTTGCTGGTCTCATTACTAGTCTGTTAAACATGTCTGACATAGAGGAAACTCCTTGTTCATTATGTTTAGAGGCCATTGTGGAACCCCCTCTTAGAATGTGTACCAAATGCACTGATCTTACTATAAGTTATAAAGATAATATTCTGGCTTTAAAAGATTTATCACCAGAGGAAACAGACAAGGGGGAAGTTATGCCGACTAACTCTCCCCACGTGTCAGAACCTATGACTCCCGCTCAAGGGACACCCGCTCAAGAGGCGCCAAGTACATCTAGCGCGCCCATAGCGTTTACCTTACAAGACATGGTGGCAGTTATGGATAATACCCTTACAGCGGTATTGTCCAAACTACCAGGGTTACAAGGAAAGCGAGACAGCTCTGGGACTAGGAAAAATACAGAGCACTCTGACGCTTTAGTAGCTATGTCTGATATCCCCTCACAATATCCAGAAGCTGAGGAAGGAGAGCTTCTATCTGTGGGTGATTTTTCTAACTCAGGGAAGATAATTCAACCTGATTCTGATATGTCTACATTTAAATTTAAGCTTGAACACCTCCGCGTGTTGCTCAGGGAGGTTTTAGCTGCTCTGAATGACTGTGACACCATTATGGTCCCAGAGAAATTGTGTAGATTGGATAAATACTATGCAGTGCCTGTTTACACTGATGTTTTTCCAATACCTAAGAGGTTTTTGGAAATTATTACTAAGGAATGGGATAGACCAGGTGTACCGTTCTCTCCCCCTCCTGTTTTTAAAAAGATGTTTCCCATAGATGCCGCTACACGGGACTTATGGCAAACGGTCCCTAAGGTGGAGGGAGCAGTCTCTACCCTAGCTAAGCGTACAACTATCCCAGGACAGTTGTGCTTTCCTAGATCCAATGGATAAAAAGTTAGAGGGTTACCTTAAGAAAATGTTTATTCAACAGGGTTTTATTCTCCAGCCTCTTGCATGCATTGCCCCTGTCACTGCTGCTGCGGCCTTCTGGTTTGAGTCTCTGGAAGAGGCTCTACAGGTAGAAACCCCATTGGATAATATACTTGACAAGCTTAAAGCTCTTAAGCTAGCCAATTCATTTGTTTCTGACGCTGTTGTTCATTTAACCAAACTAACGGCTAAGAACTCAGGTTTTGCTATTCAAGTGCGTAGGGCGTTATGGCTTAAATCCTGGTCAGCTGACGTTACTTCAAAGTCTAAACTTCTCAACATTCCCTTCAAGGGGCAGACCCTATTCGGGTCCGGACTGAAGGAGATCATTTCTGATATTACTGGAGGAAAAGGTCACGCCCTTCCTCAAGATAGGTCCAACAAATTAAGGACCAAACAGACTAATTTTCGTGCCTTTTCGAAACTTCAAGATTGGCGCAGCATCAACTTCCTCTAATACAAAACAAGAGAGAAATTTTGCCCAGTCCAAGCCGGTCTGGAGACCTAACCAGGCTTGGAACAAAGGAAGGCAGGCCAAAAAGCCTGCTGCTGCCTCTAAGACAGCATGAAAGATCAGCCCCCGATCCGGTAACGGATCTATTAGGGGCAGACTTTCTCTCTTCGCCCAGGCTTGGGCAAGAGATGTCCAGGATCCTTGGGCGTTGGAAATTGTGTCCCAGGGGTATCTTCTGGACTTCAAAGCTTTTTCCCCAAAAGGAAGATTTCACCTCTCACAATTATCTGCAAACCAGATAAAGAGAGAGGCATTCTTACATTGTGTTCAAGACCTCCTAGTTATGGGAGTGATCCACCCAGTTCCAAAGGAGGAACAGGGGCAAGGCTTCTATTCAAATCTGTTTGTGGTTCCCAAGAAAGAGGGAACCTTCAGACCAATCTTAGATCTCAAGATCCTAAACAAATTTCTCAGGGTCCCATCCTTCAAAATGGAGACTATTAGAACCATCCTACCTATGATCCAGGAGGGTCAATTTATGACTACCGTGGACTTAAAGGATGCTTATCTTCACATTCCGATGCACAGAGATCATCATCGGTTTCTCAGGTTCGCCTTCCTAGACAGGCATTACCAGTTTGTAGCTCTTCCCTTTGGGTTAGCTACGGCACTAAGAATCTTTATGAAGGTTCTGGGGTCACTTCTGGCGGTCCTAAGGCCGCGGGGTATAGCAGTAGCCCCTTACCTAGACGACATTCTGATACAGGCGTCGAATTTTCAAATTGCCAAGTCCCATACGGACATTGTTCTGGCATTCCTGAGGTCTCATGGGTGGAAAGTGAACGAAGAAAAGAGTTCTCTATCCCCTCTCACAAGAGTTTCCTTCCTGGGAACTCTGATAGATTCTGTAGAAATGAAGATTTACCTGACAGAGGCCAGGTTGTCAAAACTTCTAAATTCCTGCCATGTTCTTTTTTCTACTTCTCGCCCTTCAGTGGCTCAGTGTATGGAAGTAATCAGCTTAATGGTAGCGGCAATGGACATAGTGCCGTTTGCCCGCCTACATCTCAGACCGCTGCAACTCTGCATGCTCAGTCAGTGGAATGGGGATTACACAGATTTGTCCCCTCTACTAAATCTGGATCTAGAGACCAGGGATTCTCTTCTCTGGTGGCTATCTCGGGTCCATCTGTCCAAAGGTATGACCTTCCGCAGGCCAGATTGGACAATAGTAACAACAGATGCCAGCCTTCTGGGCTGGGGTGCAGTCTGGAACTCCCTGAAGGCTCAGGGATCGTGGACTCAGGAGGAGGCACTCCTTCCAATAAACATTCTGGAACTAAGAGCGATATTCAATGCTCTTCAGGCTTGGCCTCAGCTAGCTGTTGTCAGGTTCATCAGATTTCAGTCAGACAACATCACGACTGTAGCTTACATCAACCATCAAGGGGGAACAAGGAGTTCCCTAGCAATGTTGGAGGTTTCAAAGATAATTCTATGGGCAGAGATTCACTCTTGCCATCTATCAGCTATCCATATCCCAGGAGTAGAGAACTGGGAGGCGGATTTTCTAAGTCGACAGACTTTTCATCCGGGGGAGTGGGAGCTCCATCCGGAGGTATTTGCACAGTTGATTCAACTTTGGGGCAAACCAGAACTGGATCTCATTGTGTCTTGTCAGAACGCCAAGCTTCCTTGTTACGGATCCAGGTCCAGGGATCCCAAGGCAGCACTGATAGATGCTCTAGCAGCGCCTTGGTCCTTCAACCTGGCTTATGTGTTTCCACCGTTTCCTCTGCTCCCTTGTCCTTAATACCAAGATCAAGCAGGAGAGAGCTTCGGTGATTTTGATAGCCCCTGCGTGGCCACGCAGGACTTGGTATGCAGATCTGGTGGACATGTCATCCTTTCCACCATGGACTCTGCCGCTGAGACAGGACCTTCTACTTCAGGGTCCTTTCAACCATCCAAATCTAATTTCTCTGCGTATGACTGCATGGAGATTGAACGCTTGATTTTATCAAAGCATGGTTTCTCCGAGTCGGTCATTGATACCTTAATACAGGCACGAAAGCCTGTCACCAGGAAAATCTATCATAAGATATGGTGTAAATATCTTCATTGGTGTGAATCCAAGGGTTACTCATGGAGTAAAGTCAGGATTCCTAGGATATTATCCTTTCTCCAAGAAGGATTGGAGAAGGGGTTGTCAGCTAGTTCCTTAAAGGGACAGATTTCTGCTCTGTCTATTCTTTTGCACAAACGTCTGGCTGAGGTTCCAGATGTTCAGGCGTTTTGTCAGGCTCTGGTTAGAATCAAGCCTGTTTTTAAACCCGTTGCTCCGCCATGAAGTTTAAATTTAGTTCTCAAAGTTCTTCAAGGGGTTCCGTTTGAACCTTTGCATTCCATAGATATTAAGCTCTTATCTTGGAAAGTTCTGTTTTCAGTAGCTATCTCCTCGGCTCGAAGAGTTTCGGAGTTATCTGCTTTACAATGTGATTCCCCTTATCTCGTTTTCCATGCAGATAAGGTAGTGTTACGTACCAAACCTGGTTTTCTACCCAAGGTGGTATCTAATAAGAATATCAATCAGGAGATTGTTGTTGCGTCACTGTGTCCTAATCCTTCTTCAAAGAAGGAATGTCTATTACACAATCTTGACGTGGTTCGTGCTTTAAAGTTTTATTTACAAGCTACTAAAGATTGTCGTCAAACATCTGCATTGTTTGTTGTCTACTCTGGACAGAGGAGAGGCCAAAAGGCTTCGGCAACTTCTCTTTCTTTTTGGCTAAGAAGTATAATCCGCTTAGCTTATGAGACTGCTGGCCAGCAGCCTCCTGAAAGAATTACAGCTCATTCTACTAGAGCGGTAGCTTCCACATGGGCTTTTAAGAATGAGGCTTCTGTTGAACAGATTTGTAAGGCGGCGACTTGGTCTTCGCTTCATACTTTTTCTAAATTCTACAAATTTGATACTTTTGCTTCTTCAGAGGCTATTTTTGGGAGAAAGGTCTTACAGGCAGTGGTGCCTTCCGTTTAAGCGCCTGCCTTGTCCCTCCCTTCATCCGTGTCCTATAGCTTTGGTATTGGTATCCCACAAGTAATGGATGATCCGTGGACTGGATACACCTTACAAGAGAAAACAAAATTTATGCTTACCTGATAAATTTATTTCTCTTGTGGTGTATCCAGTCCACGGCCCGCCCTGTCATTTTAAGGCAGGCGTTTTTTATTTTTAAACTACAGTCACCACTGCACCCTATAGTTTTTCCTTTCTCTTGCTTGTCTTCGGTCGAATGACTGGGAGGTGGCAGTTAGGGGAGGAGCTATATAGACAGCTCTGCTGTGGGTGATCCTCTTGCAGCTTCCTGTTGGGAAGGAGAATATCCCACAAGTAATGGATGATCCGTGGACTGGATACACCACAAGAGAAATAAATTTATCAAGTAAGCATACATTTTGTTTTTAACACACTCACCAAGCCCTCTTGTCAGGCAAAAGCTTTTTAAGGGACATAAAAAACAAAAAATGTCATTCATGACTCATACATTTTATACCCTGCAGCTGGTATAACAAGTCAGTGGGATCACATTAAAGGGGAAACCAGTTTTACAGTACATTACACTGACCCTTTAAAACATCTAATCTAAACTCATTTTGTCAGCCATGTCTGTTCATCACTAGCCAATCATTGATGTCTTTTTTTTTTTTTTACACATTTTGTGCATAATTATTTAAGAAACCGTCCATTTCATCAAGATAAAATAAAATATTTTAATTCCGTAATGCAATGACTCCCCTAGGATTCGTAGTCCAAGGATCAAATGGTGAATATGCTTACTTGACTAGGGAGGAAAGACTGGAAGTAGTACGCAGAGTTCGACAGGAAGTGCCAAGGGAGAAGCTTCTTATCGCTGGTTCAGGATGTGAATGTAAGTCACATGGTTAATAGGTGCATAAAAACTGTCCCGGCATTTATAGAAGAAATAATAGTAAAAAAAATATTATTTATAGTAGAAATAGTATAAACAGAAATGTGTGACACAACTCCTTTGCTATTTAAATCTATTGAAATAATGACATATATAAATAATAACTAATTACTTGTTTAAAAAATAATTATTTTATCCTAAGCTACTCAAGCTACAATTGAGATGACTCTAGAAATGGCTGAATCTGGAGCAGACGCAGTCCTTGTGGTGACACCATCATATTATCGTGGCAGAATGACCAGTACTGCTCTTATTCATCACTTCACTAAGGTAATAATATTTTGAGGAATACATTTGATACCACGCAATAGATCTTTCATTGTGTTGTTCTTTGTTACAATGAAGCATTCTATGTACTTAAAGTGATGGTAAATCCGAGCTTTTAAAAAATACTAGGATTTACCACCACTAAAAATAAAGTGGACTTTCAGTGATGAATTTCTAAAAAAAGGTGGTAAACTTACTGCCCACGGCACAGCACTCTTCTCTCAATGAGGTGACGATTCCACCTCTAAACCAATAGCCGTGCTAGTCATCTGACAGTGTTCTGTATGCTAGCATGGCTATAAGTTTAGAGGTGGAAACGTCACATCATTGTTAAAAAGCGCTGTGCCGTGACTTTAGCAAGGAGCCGCAGCACAGAAAGGGTGAGTTTAGCACCCTTTATTTTAGAAACTCATCACTGAAAGTCCAGTTTATTTTTAGTGATGGTAAATCCTAGCGTTTTTTTAAACGCTCAGATTTACCATCACTTTAATTGCATAGTTCAATGCTTATAATCCAATAATATATAGAGAGAGTATTACAAGTTATACTTGTGGCTACTTTCATACTGGGAGGACAGCTTCCTGCCATCTTAAAAAAAGCCCAGAAAATATTCCCTGTTACTATAATGCATAGGATAAGATCTTAAAGTGATAGTAAACTCTCCCCTTTGGATTAACCGATCCAGAATTTTAGCAATATTTTAGATGACGTTTAATTCATTAGTTGTAATGAGGATGAGCTATAACTTTCTTTTTTATGTAGATATGAAATTCAAATACCCTGTGCTCCAGCCGCCCATTTAAAAAGTCCTATTTTTGTGAGCTAACGGTTTGAACCATTCTCCAATCAACACTCTAGCTACAACAAAAGTGACATATGGCTAGAGTGCTGTTTGGTGAACAGTTCAAACCGTTAGCTCACAAAAAATATGACTTTTGAAATGGGTGGCCAGCGTGGGGTATTTGAATATTATTATTAGACAATATTATTTTGCAGCATTCACCATTAAATAGGTCCCTTCTAGAGTGGGCAAGGAATGTAGCTACCTTTTTTTATTGTAGGTCATAAACGAAATTGCAAGCCCTGGCTGAAGTTATAGGGTGCTTATAATTTTAGTTATGTATATACAGCACACATGCACTTATAAGCAATCCCATTGTGGCATCATGAGGAGGTCTGTCATATTCGGTCACCCAGTAACATAAAAGTGATTAAAACATGTCTTAAGATATACTAGAGTTTAAACTCTAATTGACCTCAGCTCTCTGTCTTGATAGAGGACACTGTTTTATGTCACCCTGTGTTGACATCTTACCGATAAAGATCACTGTAGTGAGAAGCCCGAATGGCCTCCTGTATCTGTTGTACCAGATGTAGGTAATAAAACTATTCATCCCAAAAAACTCGCCTTTTTTAGATAATCCTGATAAGAAGTTGTAAATAGCAGGCATCCAAATACAGGACACAAAAAGAAAAGAAAACATTAACCCCATACAATATAAAACCATAAGTAAAATTGTAAAAATTCATGCTCTATCTATATCATGAAAGTTTAATTTTTACTTAATCATCAATAACAAATGTACAAATATAAGAAGAAATATATATTGTCATACTTATCACCCATGGTGTCCACTTTCAAAAAGATTACAAATGTCTGAATTTCTTAAACAAATTAAACTTTCATGATTTAGATAGAGCAGCAATTTTAAACAACTTTCCAATTTACTTCCATTAACAAAATGTACACTTTTCGAGTCACCAGCTCCTACTGAGCATGTGCAAGAATTCACAGAATATACGACTATGCATTTGTGATTGGCTGAGCGCTGTCACATGATACAGTGGGAGTGGAAATAGACATAACTGAAATCTTACAGAAAAAAATCTACTACTCATTTGAAGTTCAGACTAAGGGGCCGATTTATCATCGGTCTGTTCGACATGATCCGCTCAACGGATCATGTCCGACAGACATCGATGAATGCCAACAGCATACGCTGTCAGAATTTATCATTGCACAAGCAGTTCTGGTGAACTGCTTGTGCATTACAGCCCCCTGCAGACTCACTGCCAATCGATTGTATAGGATCGGGCGGATTGATGTCCGCAGCCTCAGAGCTTGCAGACCAGTTATGGAGCAGAGGTCTAAAGACCGCTGCTTCATAACTGCTGTTTTCCATTCGGAGCTTGATAATTCGGCTCCTAAGTGCTATTGCATTGTCTTTTTATTGTGTATTTTTTTTAATTATGCAAATCTACTGTATTGGAAAGGCAGCAAATAAATGCACAGTTCCTTGTTTTTCATCAGAGATTATTTGCATATTCCCTGTATGGAAATACTTCCAATTCCTGAACAGCAGTTCCTGTTTCTTTGGTGGGCAAAGAGCTGCATGAGAGCAGAGATGTACAGCTCTTAATCTCTTGCTATCAAAAAATAGACAATAACTGCTGTACAATAGGATATACAGTATATTAGCAGCCATAGCATACTGTTGCTATAAATGTATTAAGGTTCCTTGTCACTGCTATTACTTGAGAGCTTCTTCTATACGGCAGTGGTCCAAATATTTGGCTGCAAGAGTTTGGTTGAGGCAAATCTGTTCTTGTGGCAGGGCTGACACTATGCTATGGCTTCATCTCTGTCACCTAGGATTGATGATAGAGTCTCATATTGTTCTGTTCTATTATTATTTAATTCTAAAGTTTAAGCAGCCACTGCAAGACAAACCATTTCTTACAATTGTGGTACAAATGTGACATAAATTAGACATGTTGAAACCAAAGGTATTTGCCACCCCCACAACATTAGCATTGGGTAACAGAGAATCTATGAGACTTCTTTAATGATTGCTGAGTCATATAAACGCTACAATACTTGTGTACTCGTAGCATATATTTTTTCATAATTATCTATTCTGTTTCAAAACCACAAATTTGGTGTTTAACGCATTTAATAAAAAATATATGCCATGATTTTTAAATGACTCTCATGTTTGTTTGTGTGTATAAACAAAAGTAAATTTTAAAGGGACAGTCAACCCAAAAATTACTATTACTTATTTAGATTAGTTAATTAACGATTTTTACAGCCAACTGTAGCCCAATTTTCATCTAAATAAACTTTGCCAGTAAACACACTTACTAGTTCTTATCTGGCCATTTTGAAATGGCCACCTGACCCCTCCTTCTCTGACGTCTCCCAAAGCTTCCAATACAGGATCCTGTCGATCCTGCGCGTTCTTATGTCTCCCACATGCGCAATGAGCCGTAAGAGGGGTATGTCTCCATAGCAGCATGCAGACGCTTTTTTATAATGTTAGAAGTCTTATTATACTAGAACAAGCCTTAGCTATACAAATCATCCCCGTACATTTAGAGGGGTGGATGAAACGTGCAAAAAAAACCAGTAAGGGCTCTCTAGCGCTCTACAGTGATGTGTCCAGTAACATTGATCCAGAGTCAGACAAAGTCTGAAGTAAAATAGATGCAAAAATGTTTCCCCTTCCTTATAGCAAAAGAACCCTCATATGCAGTCAGTGGGATGTGGGCGCTTATTTAATTAGTTAATTTTGCATAAGTTTTGCCCCAAACCCTTCTGCACCAAGGGTGTGTGTTTCTGCCTATGTGTTTGTGTGCGTCTCTACTTTTTCCATTCACAGCACATGCTGCACTCTCTGATTGGCCAGTTGCCTTCTGGTGGGCGGAGCTTGACAGGCAGCTTCACTGTGATCAGGATCACGTAGCGTCTACTATGAGCAAGTGACTGTCCCAGAAGAGTTAATAAGAAAAATAAAGCGCTTCCCCCGTGCGGTGCCACTTTCTGTGTGTTGCAGGGTGGGGGAGTTTTTTGAGCATCAGTCTTCAGGCAAAGGACATTTTTACACAGGGAAGCTGCCTGTCAAGCTCCGCCCACCCAAAGGCAACTGGCCAATCAGAGAGTGCAGCATGTGCTGTGAATGGAAAAAGCAGAGACGCACACAAACACATAGGCAGAAACACACACCCTTGGTGCAGAAGGGTTTGGGGCAAAACTTATGCAAGTTGAACTAATGAAATAAGTGCCCACATCCCACTGACTGCATATGAGGGTTCTTTTGCTATAAGGAGGGGAAAACTTTTTTGCATCTATTTTACTTCAGACTTTGTCTGACTCTGGATCAACGTTACTGAACACATCACTGTAGAGTGCTAGAGAGCCCTTACTGTTTTTTTGCACGTTTCATCCACCCCTGTAAATGTACGGATGACGGATGACTTGTATAGCTAAGGCTTGTTCTAGAATAATAAGGCTTCTAACATTGTAAAAAGTGTCTGCATGTTGCTATGGAGACATACCCCTCTTCCAGCTCATTGCGCATGCGGGAGACATAGGAACGTGCAGGATCGACAGGATCCTGTAGTGGAAGCTTTGGGAGACGTCAGAGAAGGAGGTGCTAGGCGGCCATTTCAAAATGGCCAGATGAGAACTAGTAAGTGTGTTTACTGGCAAAGTTTATTTAGATCAAAATTGGGCTGTAAAGTTGGCTGTAAAAATCATTAATGAACTAATCTAAATAAGTAATAGTCATTTTTGGGTTGACTTTCCCTTTAATGCTAAAAACATTGTGACACAATAGATAAGATCCTTCATATAGTGTTGTTTATCTGTTTTGAATCACAAAATGAACTTTGAGAATCATGACACTGGTCAATATATTTATGTCTATAGAATTGTTTTAATCACGTTTATGGCTTATGAACTTATAATAAGATTTATTAGATTACAAAAAAAGAAGCTGTTTTTACCATTTCTGTGTATATTTACTGTAGGTGGCAGATTCGTCGCCTGTTCCGGTGGTTTTATACAGTGTGCCAGCAAACACTGGGCTGGATCTACCCGTTGAGGCTGTAGTTTCTCTGGCTAAACACCCTAACATTATCGGTCTCAAGGACAGTGGAGGAGATGTGAGTCACTTCCTTACTATAACAGGATTTTCATTAATTTCAAATCTACCTGTAAACTTTGGCCTGACAAATACTAGAATTTGTTTAATATTGTCCTAAATATTTCTATATTAAAACCGTTACCTTGCTTTTTTTTAAGAGAAAAATCATTAAAGGGACACTGAACCCAAATTTTTTTGTTTCATGATTCAGATAGAGCATGCAATTTTAAGCAACTTTCTAATTTACTCCTATTATCAATGTTTCTTCGTTCTCTTGCTATCTTTATTTGAAAAAGAAGGCATTTAAGCTAAGGAGCCAGTCATCATTTGATTCAGTACCCTGATTATTGATGCTGTCCAATCAGCAAGGACAACCCAGGTTGTCTAAACTGACATTCTTGCTTTTCAAATAAAGATACCAAGAGAATGAAGAAAATTTGATAATAGAAGTACATTTGAAATTTGCTTAAAAATGCATGCTCTATCTGAATCACGAAAGAAAAAATGTGGGTTCAGTGTCCCTTTAAAGTTTCTTTGCTGCAGCTAAAAGAGGGTATTTAAAATGTTTTACATTTTTATTTTTTATTTATTTGTTTTTTTAAAAAAATTTTTTTCCAAGTGCTTTTAAATTTTGCCACTGTCAACGAATAAAGCAGTAGAAGTTCTGCTTGTCAGCCAGTGAAAAAGGAAAAAATATGGGTTAACTGCGCTGTGAAACGCTATTAAGCCTGTGAAAACAAGAGGAATCTCTCAACCTCTAAACAAATACTGAAGTGAAAAAAGGAATAGTATGGATTCTAGAGGAAACCATAAAATTCGAATAACACAGGCGCTATAAAGCTTAAAATTGTGTGGTGAAAAAATAATAAAAATTAGTATTATAAATTGTGTACAAACACGTGTAAATATATATTAAATTCTGTGCAAACACAAAATAGCCAATAAATGTTAGTAAACAAAAAAATGATGTGCAAGATTCTGCATATATTTAATAACAAAATAAAATAAAATGTGAACAAGTTTGAAAACGAAATACAAAGTGGCAAATGCGCTGATCAGATGCAGTTACATGTGCAGTATACAAATGGCAACAGTTGCTGAATAAAGCAATTATTAAAAACAACAGGGGATGAAATAAGAGATCTCTTGAATCCAAATGGTCATCCGAAGAAGCGGTCCTAGTTGAGCCCAGGTTGAGGATATTTCAGTCAGGCTGGAACGAGACGAGAGACCGATGAAACGGCAAAAGAGGCACCAATATAAGGTTAGCAATTATACTTACACCAGAATCGGTGATGCGAACATGTGAACTCTTCTCAGTGGCTTAATCTCTGGACAGCAGGAACAGCAGCTTGAACACACCGTACAAGAGTGGCGATGAAATAAAGCCAGGTATTGTTTTACAAACACCTTTGCACGCAGGTAACTGATATCCGTACCTACGAAAGCCTAAGAGGGACAAAAAACAAGCAAACACAGAGCAACGTGTTTCAACCCGGAAAGGGTCTTTTTCAAGCTCACAAAAAAGTTCCAAAGTGTACTATATATAGCCAATATAGCAATACTATTGGTTAGGAAATACTAATGGGCGTATGCAGTTTTTTTTGTCAGCCAGTGAGCAATCAGTCCTTATGGCTTTTTACCATGCAAGAAATCATTTAAAAATGTTTAAATACTTTACTTTCATATGTATGATAACATTTTTAGTGTGTACTGTTCCTTTTATTGTATATCTGGTTGTTAAATGTTCTATAACTGTGCTAAACACAGCTATAAAAATCTAGGTATCAACTAGAATAGAAACATCAAGTACAGATAAATCGCTCCATTCCAGTATACAGTATAAGAATTTCAGAGCAACAAATATATATTTTTTGGCTTCTTTTTTTTCTAAGGCCTTTCCAATCCATTTGATAATCTGAACTTTTGCAGTGATGGGAAACCTTGAAGAGACAGATCAGTGGCAAAAATAATTTAATTACAAAAAATGATGTGAAGTTATTCACTATACAAAATGGTTGCCTAATGTTTTAGTTGCAGATTATTTTTCACTTAAAGAGACATTTTAATCAACTTTCCAGTTTATTTCTATTATCTGTTTTGCTTAGTTCTCTTGGTATTCTTTGTTAAATCATAATCCAAGGTGAGCTCAGGAGTGTGCACTTGTTATACATTGTTGCAAACACTGAAGCCATAGGATCCTAAAGACACACTACTACACTCTTATCAGCCATCTTAGGATAACTCTTCAACAAAAAATACTAAGATAACAAAGCAAATTTAATAATAGAAGTAAACTAGATTTTTTTTTTTTAAATTGCATGCTCTATTTAAGTCATGAAAGTTTAATTTTTACTTTACTGCCCCTTTAACTAATAATATCAGTTCACAAACCACACAAGTGTCCTGGATCCTGCAGGATTGCCATGGGATGGGAGTGACAGAAGGAATCTTCTTGCAGGGAGCAATATGTCTAAAGCGAACAAGAAAGAGCTTGAAAATAGACCAAACTTTATCACTAGATATTCAAATCAATACTACCTAATTTGCAACATAGTTAGGAAATATTTACCGATCCTTTATGGAGATGACTTACTGAAGGATGTAGTTAAAAGAGGGTTTAGGTTCACATATAGAAGAAATCTTAATATGGTATCACCAAGCCAATTACGTAAACCTGTTAGCCATAGTTCTTGGCTGAGACACAATGGGACATATAAATGTGGTAAAGATTGCAAGGCCTGTGAACATATCAGGATAGGCAGTTTTTTAATTCATATGTGACCAATCAATTGTTTGATACTAGAGGATGTATAAATTGTTCTTCAACATTCGTGATTTACCTTATAGGTTGCACGTATCATAAATTACAGTACGTGGGTATGACTACCTGTGATGTTCGTACTCGGATACGTGAACACCTAGGGTATATCAGGAATAAGATAACTTGCTCTGACCTTGCTAGACACTTTATTGAAGTCCATAATGGAAATGTGTGCAATTTTGAATGGAATGCCATAGAAACTATAAGATGCCCTCGAAAAGGTGGAGATAAATGGCCTATTTTGGCCAGGCAAGAGGTCTATTGGATCAATAAATTGTGCACGCTTATGCCAGATGGCTTTAACTCAGAAAATGACCTTATTAACTTTTGGGAGACATAAGCATTATAAATATGTAAAATAAATATTTGTTATGTTTTATCGGCTTATCTAATGTACATAGGTTTTTCTCTTATGGATTTGAACTCATCAATTTATGTAGTTATATGCTAGAAATGTCAAAAATACTGATTGAACTACTCTCCTATATAAGTAATCAAGTGAAATAGGATTAACTTCAGTGGGCATGTATATGTATTCTTGATGAGCGTCCAGGGTATGAACCTTATTTTATATAAATTTTTCATGTATTAATTATGTTCTCCTTTGTAAATAATACCTTTAAGCAATATTCCTGTATAATATTTCTGTATCTGCCTATTTTTTAAATTTAAATGTTGTGAGTTGTTTCCTTTAACTAAGGTGAGGAAGGAAAGAGAGGGTGTGTGGTTTTATCCTCCAATGGGTGATCTGCGATTGGTATAAATGGAAGTAACACCTGTGAGAAAGTATGGTCTATGATTACGGCTATGTCTTGCCGAAACGCGTAAGACCGGTTCTTCTACTCTTTTACCCCACCTTGATGCCCATGTATTTTTAACTTATGGAATAAAGTCTACTTGATTTTACTTTTGGAAAGCTGTTTCCTGCGGATTCCTTTTTTGCCATGGGATGGGAGGTGTGGTTTGCTTCCCGCCTGCAGCTTCTTGGCTTCCTGGTTTTGAGGTACAACCACTACTGCCCACAAGATCCATAACCTGCCAGTCCCAGCAAATGCTGGGAGGTATTAATTCATGATGTGTGCCGTTAAATTGACATGGAAGCCAATAATATAATGGGACTGAACTTCATACTTGCCAGTCAGCCTCAAAAAAGTCTAATGTAGTTTTTTTTTTTGTTTGTTTGTTTTTAAATAGCTCTTTGTAACGTTCAGAAATGAGCTCTTTATGCTAATTATCTGAGTTTAACAGCCCAATTTGTTGAACTTTTCCCAAGTAATACATATTTAAAGAACAACATTTACTCTATAATAGGGTCGGGTAAGAACATCTAAACTTTGAGATCCCCCTTATTCACGGTCCCCTTAAATGCAGAAATGACAGGTGGCTTTGACAAAAATTATAAATGACTCCATGAATGGGATTATACTGTACCCGTAGCAAATTTTATAGGCAAAGGCAAACTTATTAAGACATTGACTTGCAGATACTGGTGGTGGACAATACACGAGATGGCTGAAATATGCACAATTGGCCCATTTTATACAGAACTCCCCATATAGATAAAACCTCCTGAGGGCACTGACTCCTTTTGAGACTTTATGTTATAAAGAGGAACCACTCAAAAGCCCATTATCCATATCTCGTAGCCTCTTACAATCCAATAATAGTGATACTCTTCCCACATACACATCCAGATGGGACACGGTACCTAGGTATACCTCTAGAGATGAAAGATCGGAAGAGAATCTTCCAAAACCTCACCACAAATATTAGAGCTCAATTATAAGCTTATATTACATTGGAACTTGACCCCAACATGACTGAATGTCATTCATCCTGCATCCTCTTGAAGGTGTTGGAGGGGATGTGGAGAGTGTGGCAGTCTAATACATATATGGTGGCAATGTGGCCAAATTAGATCTAATTGGCTAGACATTGAAACTCATTTCTGGTCAGTTCTTGGAAGCTATTTCACATTGACCCCTCCAAACAGCTTTACTAAATGACCTCCCAAAAATCCATTGTAAATTCTGAACTCTCTTGCTACAGATGGAGCTAAATGGAGCCAGATCACTAATCGCCCAAAACTGAAAGACAACAACCATCCCTACAAAATACTCATGGGTTGACAGGGTTTCCAAAATATTACTGCTTGAAGAAAATGGTTTCTTAAAGTGTAATAAACTAGCCTTTTTCTCAAAAGATAATTTCTCTTGTAAGGTGTATCCAGTCCACGGATCATCCATTACTTGTGGGATATTCTCATTCCCAACAGGAAGTTGCAAGAGGACACCCACAGCAGAGCTGTAATATAGCTCCTCCCCTAACTGTCATAGCCAGTCATTCTCTTGCAACTCTCAACAAGCTAGGATGTTGTAGGAGAGAGTGGTTAAATATAGTTAGTTTATTTTTCTCCAACATAGGTGTGTCCGGTCCACGGCGTCATCCTTACTTGTGGGATATTCTCTTCCCCAACAGGAAATGGCAAAGAGCCAGCAAAGCTGGTCACATGATCCCTCCTAGGCTCCGCCTACCCCAGTCATTCTCTTTGCCGTTGTACAGGCAACATCTCCACGGAGATGGCTTAGAGTTTTTTAGTGTTTAACTGTAGTTTTTATTATTCAATCAAGAGTTTGTTATTTTAAAATAGTGCTGGTATGTACTATTTACTCTGAAACAGAAAAGAGATGAAGATTTCTGTTTGTATGAGGAAAATGATTTTAGCAACCGTTACTAAAATCCATGGCTGTTCCACACAGGACTGTTGAGAGGAATTAACTTCAGTTGGGGGAACAGTGAGCAGTCTTTTGCTGCTTGAGGTATGACACATTCTAACAAGACGATGTAATGCTGGAAGCTGTCATTTTCCCTATGGGATCCGGTAAGCCATTTTTATTCAGACAGTAAATAAGGGCTTCACAAGGGTTTATTAAGACTGTAGACATTTTCTGGGCTAAATCGATCATATTTACACATATTTAGCCTTGAGGAATCATTTAATCTGGGTATTTTTTGTAAAATAATATCGGCAGGCACTGTTTTAGACACTTTATTCTATAGGGGCTTTCCCTAATCATAGTCAGAGCCTCATTTTCGCGCCGGTATGGCGCACTTGTTTTTGAGAACAGCATGGCATGCAGCTGCATGTGTGTGGAGCTCTGATACATAGAAAAGTCTTTCTGAAGGCATCATTTGGTATCGTATTCCCCTTTGGGCTTGGTTGGGTCTCAGCAAAGCAGATTCCAGGGACTGTAAAGGGGTTAAATATAAAAACGGCTCCGGTTCCGTTATTTTAAGGGTTAAAGCTTCCAAATTTGGTGTGCAATACTTTTAAGGCTTTAAGACACTGTGGTGAAATTTTGGTGAATTTTGAACAATTCCTTCATACTTTTTCGCAATTGCAGTAATAAAGTGTGTTCAGTTTAAAATTTAAAGTGACAGTAACGGTTTTATTTTAAAACGTTTTTTGTGCTTTGTTATCAAGTTTATGCCTGTTTAACATGTCTGAACTACCAGATAGATTGTGTTCTGACTGTGGGGAAGCCAAGGTTCCTTCTCATTTAAATAGATGTGATTTATGTCATAAAAAATTTAGTAAAAATGATGCCCAAGATGATTCCTCAAGTGAGGGGAGTAAGCATGGTACTGCATCATCCCCTCCTTCGTCTACACCAGTCTTGCCCATACAGGAGGCCCCTAGTACATCTAGCGCGCCAATACTCCTTACTATGCAACAATTAACGGCTGTAATGGATAATTCTATCAAAAACATTTTAGCCAATATGCCCACTTATCAGCGAAAGCGCGACTGCTCTGTTTTAGAAAATACTGAAGAGCATGAGGACGCTGATGATATTGTTTCTGAAGGGCCCCTACACCAGTCTGAGGGGGCCAGGGAGGTTTTGTCTGAGGGAGAAATTTCAGATTCAGGAAAAATTTCTCAACAAGCTGAACCTGATGTGATTACTTTTAAATTTAAGTTGGAACATCTCCGCGCTCTGCTTAAGGAGGTGTTATCCAATTTGGATGATTGTGATTATCTGGTCATTCCAGAAACACTATGTAAAATGGACAAGTTCCTAGAGGCCCCGGGGCCCCCCGAAGCTTTTCCTATATCCAAGCGGGTGGCGTACATTGTTAATAAAGAATGGGACAGGCCCGGTATACCTTTCGTACCTCCCCCCATATTTAAAAAATTGTTTCCTATAGTCGACCCCAGAAAGGACTTATGGCAGACAGTCCCCAAGGTCGAGGGGGCGGTTTCTACTCTAAACAAGCGCGCCACTATACCCATAGAAGATAGTTGTGCTTTCCAAGATCCTATGGATAAAAAATTAGAAGGTTTGCTAAAAAAGATGTTTGTTCAGCAAGGTTACCTTCTACAACCAATTGCATGCATTGTCCCTGTCACTACAGCCGCGTGTTTCTGGTTCGATGAGCTAGAAAAGGCGATTATTAGTAATTCTTCTTCTTATGAGGAGATTATGGACAGAATTCGTGCTCTTAAATTGGCTAATTCTTTCACCCTAGACGCCACCTTGCAATTGGCTAGGTTAGCGGCGAAAAATTCTGGGTTTGCTATTGTGGCGCGCAGAGCGCTTTGGTTAAAATCTTGGTCAGCGGATGCGTCTTCCAAGAACAAATTGCTTGACATTCCTTTCAAGGGGAAAACACTGTTTGGCCCTGACTTGAAAGAGATTATCTCTGATATCACTGGGGGCAAGGGCCACGCCCTTCCTCAGGATAGGTCTTTCAAGGCCAAAAATAAACCTAATTTTCGTCCCTTTCGCAGAAACGGACCAGCCCCAAGTGCTACGTCCTCTAAGCAGGAGGGTAATACTTCTCAAGCCAATCCAGCCTGGAGACCTATGCAAGGCTGGAACAAAGGAAAGCAGGCCAAGAAACCTGCCACTGCTCCCAAGACAGCATGAGATGCGGGCCCCCGATCCGGGACCGGATTTGGTGGGGGGCAGACTCTCTCTCTTCACTCAGGCTTGGGCAAGAGATGTTCTGGATCCTTGGGCGCTAGAAATAGTCTCCCAAGGTTATCTTCTGGAAGTGATTCATCCTGTTCCATTAAGAGAACGAGGGATGGGGTTCTACTCCAATCTGTTCGTAGTTCCCAAAAAAGAGGGAACGTTCAGACCAATCTTAGATCTCAAGATCCTAAACAAGTTTCTCAAGGTACCATCGTCCAAAATGGAAACCATTCGAACAATCCTTCCATCCAGGAAGGTCAATTCTTGACCACGGTGGATTTAAAGGATGCGTATCTACATATTCCTGTCCACAAGGAACATCATCGGTTCCTAAGGTTCGCATTCCTGGACAAACATTACCAGTTCGTGGCGCTTCCTTTCGGATTAGCCACTGCTCCAAGGATTTTCTCAAAGGTACTAGGGTCCCTTCTGGCGGTGCTAAGACCAAGGGGCATTGCTGTAGTACCTTACTTGGACGACATTCTGATTCAAGCGTCGTCCCTTCCTCAAGCAAAGGCTCACACGGACATAGTCCTGGCCTTTCTCAGATCTCACGGATGGAAAGTGAACGTGGAAAAGAGTTCTCTATCTCCGTCGACAAGAGTTCCCTTCTTGGGAACAATAATAGACTCCTTAGAAATGAGGATTTTTCTGACAGAGACCAGAAAAACAAAACTTCTAAGCTCTTGTCGGATACTTCATTCCGTTCCTCTTCCTTCCATAGCGCAGTGCATGGAAGTGATAGGTTTGATGGTAGCGGCAATGGACATAGTTCCTTTTGCGCGCATTCATCTAAGACCATTACAACTGTGTATGCTCAGTCAGTGGAATGGGGACTATACAGACTTGTCTCCGAAGATACAAGTAAATCAGAGGACCAGAGACTCACTCCGTTGGTGGCTGTCCCTGGACAACCTGTCACAAGGGGTGACCTCCCGCAGACCAGAGTGGGTCATTGTCACGACCGACGCCAGTCTGATGGGCTGGGGCGCGGTCTGGGGATCCCTGAAAGCTCAGGGTCTTTGGTCTCGGGAAGAATCTCTTCTACCGATAAATATTCTGGAACTGAGAGCGATATTCAATGCTCTCAAGGCTTGGCCTCAGCTAGCGAGGGCCAAGTTCATACGGTTTCAATCAGACAACATGACGACTGTTGCGTACATCAACCATCAGGGGGGAACAAGGAGTTCCCTGGCGATGGAAGAAGTGACCAGAATCATTCAATGGGCGGAGACTCGCTCCTGCCACCTGTCTGCAATCCACATCCCAGGAGTGGAAAATTGGGAAGCGGATTTTCTGAGTCGTCAGACATTGCATCCGGGGGAGTGGGAACTCCATCCGGAAATCTTTGCCCAAATCACTCAACTGTGGGGCATTCCAGACATGGATCTGATGGCCTCTCGTCAGAACTTCAAGGTTCCTTGCTACGGGTCCAGATCCAGGGATCCCAAGGCGACTCTAGTAGATGCACTAGTAGCACCTTGGACCTTCAAACTAGCCTATGTATTCCCGCCGTTTCCTCTCATCCCCAGGCTGGTAGCCAGGATCAATCAGGAGAGGGCGTTGGTGATCTTGATAGCTCCTGCGTGGCCACGCAGGACTTGGTATGCAGATCTGGTGAATATGTCATCGGCTCCACCATGGAAGCTACCTTTGAGACGAGACCTTCTTGTTCAAGGTCCGTTCGAACATCCGAATCTGGTCCCACTCCAGCTGACTGCTTGGAGATTGAACGCTTGATCTTATCAAAGCGAGGGTTCTCAGATTCTGTTATTGATACTCTTGTTCAGGCCAGAAAGCCTGTAACTAGAAAAATTTACCACAAAATTTGGAAAAAATATATCTGTTGGTGTGAATCTAAAGGATTCCCTTGGGACAAGGTTAAGATTCCTAAGAGTCTATCCTTCCTTCGAGAAGGATTGGAAAAAGGATTATCTGCAAGTTCCTTGATGGGACAGATTTCTGCCTTGTCTGTGTTACTTCACAAAAAGAGCTGTGCCAGATGTTCAAGCCTTTGTTCAGGCTCTGGTTAGAATCAAGCCTGTTTACAAACCTTTGACTCCTCCTTGGAGTCTCAACTTAGTTCTTTCAGTTCTTCAGGGGGTTCCGTTTGAACCCTTACATTCCGTTGATATTAAGTTATTATCTTGGAAAGTTTTGTTTTTGGTTGCAATTTCTTCTGCTAGAAGAGTTTCAGAATTATCTGCTCTGCAGTGTTCTCCTCCTTATCTGGTGTTCCATGCAGTTAAGGTGGTTTTACGTACTAACCTGGTTTTCTTCCAAAAGTTGTTTCTAACAAAAACATTAACCAGGAGATAGTCGTGCCTTCTCTGTGTCCGAAACCAGTTTCGAAGAAGGAACGTTTGTTGCACAATTTGGATGTTGTTCGCACTCTAAAATTCTATTTAGATGCTACAAAGGATTTTAGACAAACATCTTCCTTGTTTGTTGTTTATTCTGGTAAAAGGAGAGGTCAAAAAGCAACTTCTACCTCTCTCTCTTTTTGGATTAAAAGCATCATCAGATTGGCTTACGAGACTGCCGGACGGCAGCCTCCTGAAAGGGTCACAGCTCCTTCCACTAGGGCTGTGGCTTCCACATGGGCCTTCAAGAACGAGGCTTCTGTTGATCAGATATGTAGGGCAGCGACTTGGTCTTCACTGCACTCTTTTACCAAATTTTACAAGTTTGATACTTTTGCTTCTTCTGAGGCTATTTTTGGGAGAAAGGTTTTGCAAGCCGTGGTGCCTTCCATTTAGGTGACCTGATTTGCTCCCTCCCTTCATCCGTGTCCTAAAGCTTTGGTATTGGTTCCCACAAGTAAGGATGACACCGTGGACCGGACACACCTATGTTGGAGAAAACAGAATTTATGTTTACCTGATAAATTACTTTCTCCAACGGTGTGTCCGGTCCACGGCCCGCCCTGGTTTTTTAATCAGGTCTGATAATTTTTTTTTCTTTAACTACAGTCACCACGGTATCATATGGTTTCTCCTATGCAAATATTCCTCCTTAACGTCGGTCGAATGACTGGGGTAGGCGGAGCCTAGGAGGGATCATGTGACCAGCTTTGCTGGCTCTTTGCCATTTCCTGTTGGGGAAGAGAATATCCCACAAGTAAGGATGACGCCGTGGACCGGACACACCGTTGGAGAAAGTAATTTATCAGGTAAACATAAATTCTGTTTCTTCAATCAAAAGTTTGTTATTTTTAAATAGTACCGGAGTTGTGCTATTTTATCTCAGGCAGTAAATAGAAGAAGAATCTGCCTGAGGTTTCTATGATCTTAGCAGGTTGTAACTAAGATCCATTGCTATTCTCACATATGTATGAGGGGATTACACAGATGAGGTAACTTGAGCGAGAGAATGGCGTGCAGTTTATTCTGCTATCAGGTATGTGCAGTTATAATTTTTTCTAGAGATGGAAAACACTAGAAAATGCTGCTGATACCGGATTAATGTAAGTTAAGCCTGAATACAGTGATTTAATAACGACTGGTATCATGCTTACTCCCAGGGGTAATACCCTTATGATATTGCAATATAAACGTTTGCTGGCATGTTTAATTGTTTTTATATATGCATTGGTGATAAAACTTTATTGGGGCCTAGTTTTTTCCACATGGCTGGCTTAAATTTTGACTAGAAACAGTTTTACTGAGGCTTTCCACTGTTATAGTATAAAAGTTACAGTTGGTGCAGTTAAAATTACAAACTGTGACATCCACAGTATGCTATAGGACATCTCTAAAGGGCTCAAAGGCTTTCCAAAGTCGTTTATTGGGGAAGGTAGGACCACAGCTTGCTGTGGCAGTTGGTTGTGACTGTAAAAAACAAAAAAACAAACAAACAAACAAAAAAAAAACAAACGTCTATTTCGTTTTTTTGATCCGTTTTTTGAACTAAGGGGTTAATCATCCATTTGCAAGTGGATGCAATGCTCTGCTAGCCTATTACATACACTGTAAAAATTTCGTTTGATTTACTGCATTTTTTCACTGTTTTTCAAATTCTGACAAAATTTGTTTCTCTTAAAGGCACAGTACCATTTTTTATATTTGCTTGTTAACTTGATTTAAAGTGTTTTCCAAGCTTGCTAGTCTCATTGCTAGTCTGTATAAACATGTCTGACATAGAAGAAACTCCTTGTTCATTATGTTTAAAAGCCATGGTGGAACCCCCTCTTAGAATGTGTACCAAATGTACTGATTTCATTTTATGCAATAAAGATCATATTCTGTTTTTAAAAAAATTATCACCAGAGGAATCTGACGAGGGGAAAGTTATGCCGACTAACTCTCCCCACGTGTCAGACCCTTTGACTCCCGCCCAAGGGACTCACGCTCAAATGGCGCCAAGTACATCTAGGGCGCCCATAGCGTTTACTTTACAAGACATGGCGGCAGTCATGGATAATACACTGTCAGCGGTATTAGCCAGACTACCTGAACTTAGAGGTTAGCGAGATAGCTCTGGGGTGAGACAAAATGCAGAGCATACTGATGCTTTAAGAACCATGTCTGATACTGCCTCACAATATGCAGAAGCTGAGGAAGGAGAGCTTCAGTCAGTGGGTGATGTTAATGACTCAGGAAAGATACCTGATTCTAATATTTCTACATTTAAATTTAAGCTTGAACACCTCCGCGTGTTACTTAGGGAGGTTTTAGCTGCTCTGAATGACTGTGATACCATTGCAGTGCCAGAGAAATTTTGTAGACTGGATAAATGCTTTGCAGTGCCGGTGTGTACTGATGTTTTTTCCAATACCTAAAAGGTTTACAGAAATTATTAATAAGGAATGGGATAGACCAGATGTGCCGTTCTCTTCCCCTCCTATTTTTAGAAAAATGTTTTCCAATAGACGCCACCACACGGGACTTATGGCAGACAGTCCCTAAGGTGGAGGGAGCAGTTTCTACTCTAGCAAAGTGTACTACTATCCCTGTCGAGGACAGTTGTGCTTTTTTAGAGCTAATGGATAAAAAATTAGAAGGTTACCTTAAGAAAATATTTATTCAACAAGGTTTTATCCTATAGCCCATTGCATGCATTGCCCCTGTCACTGCTGCTGCGGCGTACTGGTTTGAGTCTCTGGAAGAGGCTTTACAGGTAGAGACTCCATTGGATGACATACTTGGCAAACTTAGAGCACTTAAGCTAGCCAATTATTTTATTTCTGATGCCATTGTTCATTTGAATAAACTAACGGCTAAGAATTCTGGTTTTGCTATACAGGCGCGCAGAGCGCTATGGCTTAAATCATGGTCAGCTGACGTGACTTTAAAATCTAAGCTACTTAACATTCCCTTCAAGGGGCAGACCCTATTCGGGCCTGGTTTGAAGGAGATTATTGCTGATATCACGGGAGGAAAAGGTTGTGCCCTTCCTCAGGACAGGTCCAAATCTAGGGCCAAACAGTCTAATTTTCGTGCCTTTCGAAACTTCAAGGCAGGTGCGGCATCAACTTCCTCTAATAATAAACAAGAGGGAACTTTTGCTCAATCCAAGACGGTCTGGAGACCAAACCAGACCTGGAAAAAAGGTAAGCAGGTCAAAAAGCCTGCTGCTGCCTCTAAGACAGCATGAAGGAACGACCCCCTATCCGGTAACGGATCTAGTAGGGGCAGACTTTCACTCTTCGCCCAGGCATGGGCAAGAGATGTTCAGGATCCCTGGGCGTTGGAAATTATATCCCAGGGATATCTTCTGGACTTCAAAGCTTCCCCCCCAAAAGGGAGATTTCACCTTTCACAATTATCTGCAAACCAGATAAAGAGTGAGGCATTCTTACACTGTGTACGAGACCTCCTAGTTATGGGAGTGATCCATCCAGTTCCAAAGGAGGAACAGGAACAGGGTTTTTACTCAAATCTGTTTGTGGTTCCCAAAAAAGAGGGAATCTTCAGACCGATTTTGGATCTAAAGATCTTAAACAAATTCCTCAAAGTTCCGTCGTTCAAGATGGAAACTATTCATACCATCCTACCATTGATCCAGGAGGGTCAATATATGACTACAGTGGATCTAAAGGATGCTTATCTTCACATTCCGATACACAAAGATCATCATCGGTTTCTCAGGTTTGCCTTTCAAGACAGGCATTACCAGTTGTAGCTCTTCCCTTTGGATTAGCTACAGCCCCAAGAATCTTTACAAAGGTTCTAGGGTCGCTTTTGGCGGTCCTAAGGCCGCGGGGCATAGCAGTAGCCCCTTATTTAGACGACATCCTGATACAGGCGTCAAACTTCCAAATTTCTGAGGTCGCATGGGTGGAAAGTGAACGAGGAAAAGTGTTCTCTATCCCCACTCACAAGAGTTTCCTTTCTTGGGACTCTGATAGATTCTGTAGAAATGAAAATTTACCTTGACGGAGTCCAGGTTATCAAAGCTTCTAAATTCCTGTCGGGTTCTTAATTCCATTCCGCGCCCCTTGGTAGCTCAGTGTATGGAAGTAATCGGCTTAATGGTAGCGGCAATGGACATAGTGCCGTTTGCACGCTTACATCTCAGACCGCTGCAACTATGCAGGCTCAGTCAGTAGAGCGGGGATTACACAGATTTGGCCCCTCAACTGAATCTGGACCAAGAGACCAGGGATCCTCTTCCCTGGTGGCTATCTCGGGTCCATCTGTCCAAAGGTATGACCTTCGCAGGCCAGATTGGACTATTGTAACAACAAATGCCAGCCTTCTAGGTTGGGGTGCAGTCTGGAACTCCCTGAAGGCTCAGGGATCGTGGACTCAGGAGGAGTCTCTCCTTCCAATAAATATTCTGGAACTAAGAGCGATATTCAAGGCTCTTCAGGTTTGGCCTAAGTTAGCAACTCTGAGGTACATCAGATTTCAGTCGGTCAACATCACGACTGTAGCTTACATCAACCATCGAGGGGGAACAAGAAGTTCCCTAGAGATGTTAGAAGTTTCAAAAATAATTCACTGGGCAGAGATTCACTCTTGCCACCTATCAGCTACCAATATCCCAGGTGTAGAGCACTGGGAGGCGGATTTTCTAAGTCGTCAGACTTTTCATCCGGGAGAGTGGGAACTCCATCCGGAGGTATTTGCACAACTGATTCTCCGTTGGGGCAAACCAGAACTGGATCTCATGGCGTCTCGCCAGAATGCCAAGCTTCCGTGTTACGGATCCAGGTCCAGGGATCCCAAGGCGACACTGATAGATACTCTAGCAGCGCCCTGGTCTTTCAACCTGGCTTATGTGTTTCCACCGTTTCCTCTGCTCCCTCGACTGATTGCCAAGATCAAGCAGGAGAGATCATCAGTGATTCTGATAGCACCTGCGTGGCCACGCAGGACCTGGTATGCAGATCTAGTGGACATGTCATCCTTTCCACCATGGTCTCTGCCTATGAGACAGGACCTTCTACTTCAGGGTCTTTTCAACCATCCAAATCTAATTTCTCTGAGGCTGACTGCCTGGAGATTGAATGCTTGATTTTATCAAAGCCTGGCTTCTCCGAGTCAGTTATTGATACCTTAATACAGGCACGAAAGCCTGTCACCAGGAAAATTTACCATAAGGTATGGCGTAGATATCTTTATTGGTGTGAATCCAAGGGTTACTCATGGAGTAAGGTCAGGATTCCTAGGATTTTATCTTTTCTCCAAGAAGGTTTGGAAAAAGGATTGTCAGCTAGTTTCTTAAAGGGACAGATTTTTGCTCTGTCTATTCTTTTGCACTAGCGTCTGGCAGATGTTCCAGACGTTCAGACATTTTGTCAGGCTTTAGTTAGAATCAAGCCTGTGTTTAAACCTGTTGCTCCACCATGGAGCTTAAACTTGGTTCTTAAGGTTCTTCAAGGAGTTCCGTTTGAACCTCTTCATTCCATAGATATCAAACTTTTATCTTGGAAAGTTCCTCGGCTCGTAGAGTCTCTGAGCTATCTGCCTTACAATGTGATTCTCCTTATCTGATTTTTCATATGGATAAGGTAGTCCTGCGTACCAAACCTGGGTTCTTACCTAAGGTGGTATCTAACAAGAATATCAATCAAGAGATTGTGGTTCCATCCTTGTGTTACACAATCTGGACGTGGTCTGTGCTTTAAAGTTTTACTTACAAGCTACTAAAGATTTTCGTCAAACATCTGCTTTGTTTGTTGTCTACTCTGGACAGAGGAGAGGTCAAAAGGCTTTGGCAACCTCTTTTTCTTTTTGGCTAAGAAGCTTAATCCGCTTAGCCTATGAGACTGCTGGACAGCAGCCTCCTGAAAGGATTACAGCTCATTCCACTAGAGCTGTGGCTTCCACTTGGGCCTTTAAAAATGAGGCTTCTGTTGAACAGATTTGCAAGGCGGCGACTTGGTCTTCGCTTCATACTTTTTCAAAATTTTCAAAATTTGATACTTTTGCTTCTTCTTCTAAGTTCCTGCCTTGTCCCTCCCTTCATCCGTGTACTTTAGCTTTGGTATTGGTATCCCACAAGTAATGGATGATCCGTGGACTGGATACACCTTACAAGAGAAAACACAATTTATGCTTACCTGATAAATTTATTTCTCTTGTGGTGTATCCAGTCCACGGCCCGCCCTGTCATTTTAAGGCAGGTAATTTTTAATTTTAAACTACAGTAACCACTACACGCTATGGTTCCTCCTTTCTCGGCTTGTTTTCGGTCGAATGACTGGCTATGACAGTTAGGGGAGGAGCTATATTACAGCTCTGCTGTGGGTGTCCTCTTGCAACTTCCTGTTGGGAATGAGAATATCCCACAAGTAATGGATGATCCGTGGACTGGATACACCACAAGAGAAATAAATTTATCAGGTAAGCATAAATTGTGTTTTTAATTGGGATGAATCTCTTCGAGCACCAGAGAGTAACACACAGCAACCATAACCTCTCCTTTATCTGATCTTCTTTTTTTTTAAGATAAAGATTTTACACATATAGCTATTGTTATCTAAGCTGGCTGTGTCTGGGGGTTGGTACACCCCTTCCCATCACTCCACTCCTCCCCTTTACTATCACTTTTCCCCTGTTATTAAAGCTTTTAAAACACTAAACAACTTATTGTACATTTATCAATGTCCATGTGATTGTACTTATTTGTATTTTTATTTAGAATATAGCACAATCCCACCAAGCCGGTGTTCAGTCTATACCATTACTCTACCTGTTCTGGAAAACCTTATATGGAAGTTAAGACATAGGGGCCGATTTATCAAAGCTTCAACTGATAATACGATGTAATCTGCTTGAATCTCGCGTCATATTCAACGCAAATTGAATCTGCCGTAATTAACAAAGCATCAACATTGTCAAATGTTGAAATGTGTGACGTAATATACGCTCACGCAATCTCATTTCGATGCAGATCGATGCTTGCGTCATTCCAAATGTTTCACATTCGACTCTATTTGACCCTCTTCCCAATTTATCAAACATTCAACAGGTAGGCTTGCGTCTTTTCCACCGCAGCTTACCTATCGTTCAAACCGCTACTCTTGAGGCCACGAATGCCATAGAAATCAATGGGAGTCTGAAAACCCAGAAAGGTTATGTTAGATGCTGCAAGAGAATATAAAGCTTATTACATAATTATGTAAATTAGAAAGTTTATTACAATTGTATACTCTTTCTAAATTACACAGACAACAAAGGTGCATGTTCAGTATCTAAATAATATGTTAAGTAATAATATTATAATCAGATGTAATTTCAAGGGACAGATTTATTTCAAAAGTAGTTTTAATGACAGGTAATGTCTGTCTGGCAGCAGAACTAGTAGATATAGGGATAAAAAATGAAATAAATACATTACATACTATACCTAACTTCCTTTTTTGATTAATCTAATTTCACCATGTTTAACACATGTAATACAAGTCCCACTACATTTCGCACCAAATTTGACGCAATACTCAAACTCCTAAACAACCAAAAAACTAGTGACATTTTCCACCACTTTTCATTGGGAAATGCATAATCACATGATTTATGACATCAGCCAATCTGATTGAATTATAAATGTTATACTATCACTAACAAATTAAATTGCTCGATACTTGTGTCATTGATCACTCATCAGAACTTGTAAGTGCCATTTGTTACATTGTGTTTTTATACTTTGAAAGTATGTATATGTGGAATTAGTATTAAAGTTAAACATTGATGATGATAGGACACACAGTGTAATATTTTTGACAATTATTTTAAAAATCAAATGATGTTTGATTCAATTTAATCTTAAGCTGATAGCATAAAGGGATATACTTCTTCCCTCTCTCTCTGCTTCACTAACCCCTACCCTACCCTAACTCATCTATTTAACCAATCTCTCACCAATGGCACATTTCCTGATACATTCAAGCATGCGTCAATCATACCAATCCTAAAAAAGCCCTTGCTTGACCCCTCCACACCTTCTAACTATCGGCCGGTCTCCTTACTTCCCTTTGCTTCAAAATTATTGGAACGACTGGTCTATAATCAGCTAAATCAATTTCTCACAACTCCTTACTTGATCCACTACAATCTGGTTTCCGCCCTAAACACTCAACAGAAACTGCTCTTGCTAAAGTAACAAATGCCATGTTATCAGCTAAAGCAAAAGGCAACTACTCCTTACTAATTCTTCTTGACCTATCCTCTGCTTTTGACAAAGTCGACCATCCTCTCCTCGACTCCTCCTAAGACTCCTCCTAAAAATACTACATTCATTTGGCATCCGAGACACAGCCCTCTCCTAGTATGCCTCATATCTCTCAAACCACTCGTTTTCAGTTTCCTTTAACAACATATCTTGCAATCCTATGCCTCTCTCAGTTGGAGTACTGCAAGACTTTGTCTTGGGCCCCTTACTTTCCTCTCTCTATACATCCTCCCTTAGAAAACGTATAGCCTCCTTCCAGTACCACTTATATGCTGATGATACCTAAATTTATCTTTCCTCTCCTGATATCTCTCCCTCTTTACTCAACCAGATTTCCAACTGCCTCTCTGCAATTTCCTCTTGGATGTCTTCACACTACCTCCAACTCAATATGTCCAAAATTGAGTTGCTTCTTATTCCCCCCTCTTCGAGACATCCAATACCTATAATTTCTCTGATGGTTGGAGACTCTATTATTAACACCTCACCCCAGGTCCGCTGTCTTGGGGTCACACTAGACTCAGAGCTCATATTCAACCCACATATACAAGCACTTACCAAATCCTGCTGTTCACACATACGCAACATTTTCAGAATTCGTCCCTTCCTTACTCAAAAAACTGCAAAAATAATTATTAATTCCCTCATTTTGTCACCCATTGATTATTGCAATCTAAATGGCCTTCCAAAACACTGCCTCTCCTCCCTCCAATCTATTATGAATGCTTCTGCTAGATTCATCTATCTAAGTTGCCGATCTACATCAGCTGCTCCGCTCTGCCAGTCTATACACTGGCTCCCCATACACTCCAGAATACAATTTAAAGTATTAACACTAACTTACAAAGCACTCAACAGTCTAACTCCCAACTATATTTCCTCTCTCATCGTGAAATATTCCCCATCCCGTCCTCCTCGATCAACCTCTGACCTAAGTCTCTCCACTCCTGTTATCTCTACGTCCCACTCCCGCCTCCAAGACTTCACACGTGCTGCTCCTGTCCTCTGGAACTCTCTACCCCGCTCCATAAGACTGTCTCCAACCTTGTATAGCTTCAGTCGCTCCTTGAAAACCTACCTATTCAGAGAGGCTTACCATCTCTCCTCCATCCCTCATCCAAACCAAACTAATACATGAACTGCCTGACTCACTGCTGCAACTACAACAGATGTGACAAGCTACCCCAACCTTATGTCTCTGCACCCTAAACCTGTAGACTGTGAGCTCTCCGAAGCAGGGCCCTCTTCCTCCTGTACTAGATTTGTTTAGTTTTGTTATGTTTTGTATTTTATCACAAATTCTTGTCATTGTATACCCCTATCATTGTACCCAGCGCTACGGAATTTGGCGGCGCTATACAAATAAATGATAATAATAATAGTCCACCTAACATTAAACTGTCATGAATCAGATACAGCAGAAATGAAAATCACCTCTTTACTGTCATGATATTTTCAGTGTTTTTCTTACTTATATGCCAGCCCATTTTATAACACCTGTTTACGGGTGGTGTTTAAAACTACACTGCAATCAGGAGGGGTTACACAGGTGTAGAGAGAAAACTGGCCCATCTCTTAAAATATCCATTGTTTGCATATAAATACCTATGATACCCTGATTACATGTTATATTTGCAATTACTCTTCCTCAGAATAATAATATATTTACACTATATACATATAGTGGTATAAATAAACACAGAGATATGAAAGACAACATTGTTTAGAACAAAATAAAATTTAGGGTCATGTAAATATGTTTGGAAAAGATTTCTGACATAACACACATAAATATAAAATATGTGCAAAGATATATGTACAAATTCTAGCATTAATAATCATTTAAAAAAAAGAAAAAAACACGAGATAGTCATATAATGATTTTTATAAATACAAACACACATATATTTAGTATAACAAATAAATAAAACAAAAAAATATAACTTTTTATGAGATATTATTGTTTGTTCAGGTATAAATCTAGCTATTTCTTGGACATTAAGAGATGGAAAAAAAAAATTAGCTTTAGAGAAATGTGCTTGTTCATGGACAGTAATGATATGGTATAAATAAAGTTGGAAAAAACAGAATATCCACAACATCGATGACTCTTATTTATCAACAGTCTGATGCTCATTGCTCCGTACTTGATGCGCGTGTTTTTGACAGACTTTTTAATAAATAAGGGCATCGTATGTGGATTTGCGGCAGCGATGTCTGGCGAGCGTATTGACTTCAGCGAATGCACCAAGATAGATTGACGCTTTGATAAATCGGCCCCTAATAGTGAGCATATGATTCTCTTTTTTTTCTTTAGGATCTTGGCTATGAAGATACAAGAAATACCTATATTGTGTAACATTGTAATATGTTATTTTTTTTACTTCTCTTGTATAGTTTACAGTTTAATAAATACATTTAAAAAAAAGAACAGCATTTAAAGGGATACTAACCCCAATTTTTTTCTTTCATAATTCAGATAGAACATGCAATTTTAAGCAACTTTCTTATGTACTCCTATTATCAATTTTTTGTAATGTAAGCTTAAGAGCTGGCCCATTTGCATGCAAGAAAATTTTTGGGTATAGTAACCCTTTAACTGGGAAATATCAATTATAGATATTTAGATTTATAAAAGTCTGTGATTTAAACTTTTGATTGTCAGATTTTGCTCATTACCGCACTCCAATACCAGCGCTGCTTAAGTCAGCGGTAAGCTGGTGTAACATGCTCGTGCATGATTTCACCATAGGAATCAACGGGGAGAGCCGGCTGAAAAAAAGTCTAACACCTGCAAAAAAGCAGCGTAAAACTCAGTAACGCAGCCCCATTGATTCCTATGGGGAAATAAAATTTATGTTTACACCTAACACCCTAACATGAACCCCGAGTCTAAACACCCCTAATCTTACACTTATTAACCCCTAATCTGCCGCCCCCGACATCGCTGCCACCTATATTATACTTATTAACCCCTAATCTGCCGCTCCAGACACCGCCGCCACCTACATTATACTTATTAACCCCTAATCTGCTGCCCCAACATCGCCGAACCCTTTATTATATTTATTAACATCTACTCTGCCATCCCCAATGTCGCCGCCACCTACCTACACTTATTAACCCGTAATCTGCCGCCCCAACGTCGCCGCCACTATAATAAACATATTAACCCCTAAACCGCCGCACTCCCGCCTCGCAAACATTAGTTAAATATTATTAACCCCTAATCTGCCGGCCCTAACATCGCGCCACCTACCTACATTTATTAACCCCTAATCTGCCGCCCCCAACGTCGCCGCCACTATATTAAAGTTATTAACCCCTAAACCTAAGTCTAACCCTAAACCTAACACCCACTAACTTAAATATAATTAAAAGAAATCAAAATAAATATTCCTATCATTAACTAAATTATTCCTATTTAAAACTAAATACTTACCTGTAAAATAAACCCTAAGCTAGCTACAATATAACTAATAGTTACATTGTAGCTATCTTAGGGTTTATTTTTATTTTACAGGCAAGTTTGTATTTATTTTAACTAGGTAGAATAGTTATTAAATAGTTATTAACTATTTAATAACTACCTAGCTAAAATAAAGACAAATTGACCTGTAAAATAAAACCTAACCTAAGTTACACTAACACCTAACACTACACTATAATTAAATTAATTCCCTAAATTAAATACAATTAAATACAATTAAATAAAATTAGCTAAAGTACAAAAAAAACCAACACTAAATTACAGAAAATAATAAACAAATTACAAGATTTTTAAAATAATTACACCTAATCTAATCCCCCTAACAAAATAAAAAAGCCCCCCCAAAATAAAAAAAAAAAGCCCTACCCTACACTAAATTACAAATAGCCCTTAAAAGGGCCTTTTGTGGGGCATTGCCCCAAAGTAATCAGCTCTTTTACCTGTAAAAAAAATTACAACCCCCCCAACATTAAAACCCACACAACCAACCCTACTCTAAAACCCACCCAATACCCCCTTAAAAAAACCTAACACTAACCCCTTGAAGATCACCTTACCTGGAGAAGTCTTCATCCAACCGGGCCGAAGTCCTCAATGAAGCCGGGAGAAGTCTTCATCCAAGCCGGGCGAAGTGGTCCTCCAGACGGGTAGAAGTCATCATCCAGACGGCATCTTCTATCTTCATCCATCCGGCGCGGAGCGGGCCCATCTTCAAGACATCTGACGCGGCTTAGGGTTTATTTTATAGGTAAGTATTTAGTTTTAAATAGGAATAATTTAGTTAATGATAGTAATTTTTATTTAGATTTCTTTTAATTATATTTAAGTTAGGGGGGGTTAGGGTTAGACTTAGATTTAGGGGGTAATAACTTTAGTATAGTGGCGGCGACGTTGGGGGCGGCAGATTAGGGGTTAATAAATTTAGGTAGGTGTCGGCGATGTTAGGGAAGGCAGATTAGGGGTTAATAATATTTAACTAATGTTTGCGAGGCGGGAGTGCCCCTCGCCTCCTGGTGACCCTCCGGTTGTCACCTTGGAATATGCAGCACAAGATGGCGATGCTGTTATACTACGCAGCCCTAATTGGAACCGGAGCCTGACAAAACCAGCCTTAGCTGTGGCAGTCCTCACCCAAGCAACAATACTTGGAAAAAGCACCAATCCCACATCAGCCGCCTACTATCCAGATATTGAACACTCTGAGAGCAGAAAGTGGGATTGACTTGTCCCAGCTATAGGTGACTAATCAGTTGGATAATGTTAGAATTTTAGTCCATTAACACTGTCTCGCTGTATGTACTAGGCATATGACAGAAGCTCTCTGATATAGGATGTTATTGTTAATCCTCGTAGGGATAGAAAAGTTTTGGTGTACTAGCAGTAATGTTTGACAATATTTTGTTTGCCAGGACCTTTAATGTTCATGTACAATTTAATAGACCATAACATTTGTTGCATAGGTATGGTAAACATGGACAAGCAGATTCCTGTATTTACCTCCAATGTGGTATAAATTTATTATGCATATCCACCTGAGTGCTGCAGTGTCTTCAGCATAGCGAACTCACATAGTTTTTAGAAGTACATCAAGCTCAGCTTACAGTATACTTATTGCTATTGGTTGTTCTTTATAATCCAGTGTCTCTTTCTGGGGTTTGTGGGGGGGCCCCTGTGGAGACCATTAAAGGGACATTAAACACTAAATACATGCTAGATAGAATGATGCATTCAAAGAAAAGATTAGTCCATGACTAACATGTAGATGTATTTTTTAAGTTTCATCAGTTGTTTAAAAAGTGACAAAATAAGTGTAAAGTTTTGGTGCCTATAAAACACTGGGAGCTGCCATGTTGTAACTTGTGTTACCTTCTCTGCTGTGACCAATTAGGGACCGTTATACATAGGTCACTAGAGTGTGCAGCCAATGGTTGTGCTGGATTTAACAGTGTTCTGCACTTCCATTTCTAACAGGAACTGAAAAGCTCACAATTTCAGAATAGAATTACAGGCCAAGAGGACAAAATAAATAATGAAAGTATTTTGCAGAGTTGTTTTATTATATACAATTTATCATTTTATATTACCATCTCAAAGTGTTTAATGTCCCTTTAAGCTAATACTCAAATATTGTGAGTTAGCGGGTTCAGTGAATCAATAACCCTAGATGTGATACTGATATACTAAAGCTGCCTGAGCTAGCGGTGCGCGGCCGGGGCTGCAGGAAAGACAAAAAATACACACAACATATAGAGAGTGTTTTACCTCGCCAATGGATTGACACCCATGGGTACACATACATTAACTACACTGCTACCTGCTCACACTTATCCTTAATGCGGAGCAACAATATTTAATCTTAGACTGAGCCTATATACTAAACTACATAAATGCGAAGTTCGCCTTCTTATAATTAGTATCACACACAATCTCTTTCAAATGCTATAGAAATACTCATTAAGTCCTTTCATCAAATCAATGAGATTCAGAAAAGATAAATAAATGCAATAGTTTCCTTGTTGATAGACTGTTTAGGGGAATTATATATGATTGACATGCTTAGTTCTGGTATCAGCATCTACATATCAACTTATTCAGATTACAACATCGATTTTCTGCTGGATGCTGCTTTCCTTTATTTTTTTATTTTTGTGTGTTTGTTTTGTTAAAAATTAAATGTATAATTCCCCTATATACTTTTTTATGTTAAAACCAAGGGCCCAGGAGAGGTCCTACATATTGATAATGGGGACAAAAAAAGAGGAATATCGCTCAATGTCTGTGCAAACATGTTTGTTCAATACGATTTGTATTTTTCTTTATTCACGTGTATGACAGTTTTATAATTGTAATGCACATTTCCTCAATAAAAATATTAAAAATAATAAAATAAAAAAAAATAATAATAATCATTATAATTATAATATTTATTTATTTTAAGTACAACAACTGTGTTAAAGGGACAGTCTACGTTAAAAAATGTTATTGTTTAAAAAAGATAGATAATCCCTTTATTACCCATTCCCCGGTTTTGCATAACCAACACAGTTATAGCAAAACCATTTTTACCTTTGTAATTACCTTATATCTAAGCCTGCCCCCTTATCTCAGTTCTTTTGACAGACTTGCATTTTAACCACTCAGTGCTGACTCATAAATAACTCCACGGGAGTGAGCACGTTATCTATATGGCACACACAAACTAGCACTGTCTAGCTGTGAAAAACCTCTCAAAATGCACTGAGGTAATAGGCAGCCTATAAGGGCTTAGAAATCAGTTTATGAGTCTACCTATGTTTATATTTCAACAAAGAATACCAAAAGAACCTCAGCCTCCAACAAGCAAGCACTATCCATGGTGCTGAACTAAAATGGGCTGGTTGCTAAGATTTACATTCATAATTTTCAAAAAAGATAGCAAGAGAATGAAGAAAATTGATAATAGGAGTAAATTAGAAAGTTCTCTTGCTATCTTTATTTGAAAAAGAAGGCATCTAAGCATTTTTTGGTTCAGGCTCTGGACAGCACTTTTCTATTGGTGGATGAATTTATCCACCAATCAGCAAGAACAACCCAGGTTGTTCACCAAAAATGGGCCGGCATCTAAACTTACATTCTTGCATTTCAAATAAAGATACCAAGAGAATAAAGAAAATGTGATAATAGGAGAAAATTAGAAAGTTGCTTAAAATGTCATGTTCTATCTGAATCACAAAAGAGAAAATTTGAGTTCAGTGTCCCTTTAAGATTTTATTTAAGAAGATTATTTAAAAAAAATGTTTTGCTTTACATGACATTTCATTCAGATCTCTTTACACTTTTAGATTACTCGTATAGGTCTCATCATTCATAAGACCCAGCGACTAGGATTTAAAGTACTGTCTGGGTCGGCCGGCTTCCTGCTGGCAGGATATTCTGTAGGTGAGTAATTATATTAACATATATCAAATACTTACCTGGAGTACCCTACTATTGTAGGAAGATTTAGTTTTATATAAGGACAAGGTTTTTAACTAAAGAAGAATTTATGTTTGTTGGAAGATGGATTTGTAGTTGCAGCTATTTTTTGCCATTAAACACAATCAATGTCTGTATAAAAAGTGTAACATCATTTATACGTTGCAGCAGAACAAAAAAAATGTATGTTGTTCAAATTGCAGTATTGTTTGTGAATGTATCATTAATGTTTTTACATATAAACTATTTATGTGACTCACGCTTCCTTTTACATCAAAGGAAATCACATTCCTTATTTTTATAAACTATTTTAAATATTTCTTATAATCTTTAATGGATATTTAACCCATTTTTTTTCTTTCATGATTCAGATAGAGAATGTGATTTTAAACAAATTTCCAATTTACTTGTATTATCCCATTTGTTTTATTCTTTTGGTACCCTTTGTTGAAAAGGATACCTAAGTAGGCTCAAGAGCTGCTGATTGGTGGCTGCACATATAATCCTCATGTTATTGGCTCTCTCAATGTTTTAACTAGCCTCCCTTAATGCATTGCTGCTTCTTCAACAAAGGATATGTCAGTATATGGCTGGGTTATAACAAAATATATTTAATAATTATTCTTTAAAATAAACCCACAATCAAATATGCATATACTAAGACAATAAAATTAATATAAATTCCTGAATTCTGTTTATTAGTTAATATCTATAAACACATTGAGATATATTTGTAGGAACAAGAATATGAATCAATACTATACACGTTTAAAAACTATTAAAATATGCTATGCAAAGTTCATAAAAGTTGCCTTATTCACAATTGCCTCCCAAATCAGAGTTGCATTTAAAATATCACAATGAGACTAAAATATAAGCTTTTAACATTCAAACAGTACAATCAGCTATATAGCTACAACTGATTCTAATACAATTCTAATTAGGACACTAAAAGTACATATATTCTTAATGTAAACAGTCACTTTAAATTTCCATTTGTCTAAGCTGAAATAAATTATTAGCTACTTATAATTAAAACCAATTCTAAGATATATATATATCTATATTTTGCAGAGATAAATTACTTAGCATACAAAAGATAAACATAACACTATACAGGACTATGAAATACTAGTTTTAAAATACTGAGTGCTCCTTTAAATCTATTAACTACAATTTGACTATGGTCTTACCAATAACCTTTGTTTAAAATATTAAAAATTAGAACAACCATACATCACCAATTTGAGTCAATTTGTAGTTCAGTCTTTTCCAAATATCTTTAGATCACCTCATTTGAAGAAAAGTTATTTTGCATAGATCAAGGTTAGTTTTAGCTCCTTGCTTTTTTGATTGGGTTCCCAAGTATGACCGCCAGTTATCAATCACCAGTCTAAGCAAGACACAAAAAAACTGTCTCTTCTTGCATTTAACTATTCCTTATATAATCATTGTTTTTGTTTTTTTTTCGTTCACGCCCACGGTAGCTTGTTCCTTCTCATTGGATACTTTGGAAATGTATATTTTTTTTTTAACAGTCAAATCTTTTGGCTGCAATACTGGATTTTGGCCATCGGGGGCAACATGACAAACAAACAGCAATACATTTAATCATTTCTAACATTTATCCCATACTGCCAGTTCAAATATTATCCCATACAATGATTATATTAAACATACTATAATTTATTGCATTAATAAATCACAATATTAATTATAGATGGGGTAGTATCATATCATTTTTCTGGTTACCCCAATACCAAGCACATTATGTTTTTAACATTATATTATATCAAAGTAATTTATACTGCTAACTGATTAGCTTAAAATCCATTTAAAATGTCACCAGGTCATTTCCCCACATTTATATACAAACACAGCATATTTCATATTCAGTACTGCACTGCATCCCAACATGAATATAATATATTTCATATTTCTAATACATTCTGAATGCATGAATCTTGTCTATGCAGATCTGAAATAAAAATAATAGGGTTATTAATTTTTATGTTAAAATATAAAATATCCATATGTCTGTTTTTATTATTAAGGTCCTCTTGTTTTTCTGTGAAATAAAGGGGAAAATTGTCAAATATGTAGAAATCTATTTGCTGCATTTATCTAAAATGTTACTATTAATCATTGCTTTTTAGGTCCACTAAATATCAATTCCTATGCTTAAAAATACAGGGACTAAGCATACAGAGACATTTTATGCTTTTTGTCTGAAGTATGTTTTACTGAAATCTAAATACAAGTTATTTTAAACAGTGAAATCTGAAATTATAATGCAAGCCATGTGTTTTTGCTGTGTGTTATCCTCCCCCAGACATATGTCTGAATTACGTATATTCAAGTGACAACAGTTGTGAGTCTTTGCATCTCATTTGGCTTCAAACGATTCAGTGAGCCATTGCGTTGTTATCACATGTGTCTGTTAGCATTTGTTTCTTTTCAGATTAGAAAGATTTGGTGAAGGATTTCAAAAGACTCTTGAACATATCCTCCCCTAAAGCACAGACCATTGACTCTACCAACCAAAGGGTTCCTGTAACCTAGGTATTATGTTTATCTTTGTTTGAAAAGATAATTGAGTTGCAAAAGAAATCCAGCTATTTCTCTGACATTGTGTCAATATATATCCCTGCAGGGGTTTATCTATCTTATAATCTGGTTCTCCTATGTCCTGTTCATCAGGAAGGGGAATCATCACGTTTGATCCAAGATTTATAATATACAAAATAAACATGGCCATTCCTTTTGAAGCAATTTAAATGCTATCTTAATTAGGAGAAGTGTATCTTATGTCTGATCTAAAACCTGGAATGTATAGCTATAAAGATTGACCATTTCTCTGATCACCAAATGTTTTATAGCTAGGAGGGTTTATTTTTGCTTATACAGTGACCATTATGATTCATCCTGTGTAATCAAAAGTAGTGGGGTCACATTACACACAGTGAAAACCATTTCAGACTGGATTTTTACAAATACAATGAAATATTTGGTGTATACCAATCTATATATATTAAATAATAATATGTATATATATATATACATATATATATTATTTAATAAAATTCACAGATCGTCTGACAGATACCAAGAGAATGAAGAAAATTAGATATTAGAAGTAAATTTGAAAAATGTTTTAAATTGTATTCTCTATCTGAATCATGAAAGGATATATTTGGGTTTCCTGTCCCTTTAAAGTGAAGGTAAACTTACTCTCTCTTCTATGGTCTAATCGATCAAGTATTATAATTTAATATGAGGTTCATTCATGATTTTTCATAATTTTATTTATTAATTTCGTTTTCTTATATAATTAGCTGCGATTTCGCTTCTCAAAAATCAACCCGTCTATATTTTTTTTTTTTATAAACAACGATCACGTTGTTTATCTAGCCAATTGATTTTCTGGCCGTTAGGCGGCCGTCAATTGACGTCACAAGCTGATGCTCGATTGTGCGCATGCGCGAGTGATTCTCTCTCCTCCTTCAAATCGAGCGCGTACTCGTTTTGCAGTTGCGCATTAGTGTCGCTTCACAAATATAGTATTGAATGAGTCTCGCAACTCATTCAATACTATGTTGCTTATTTGGGACGCATGCGCTGAAGAGGACTTCGTTGAGCGCGATTAACGCATGCGCTTTTGAGGGCAAACATTTTTGTGCGCATGCGCGGCAAGCAGAGGATAGATGTGCACGAGTGTAGTTCTGACGTATAGAGCGGGTGGGACCGCTCTATACGTCTATGTATTGAAAACACGGAAGAGATGGATGGGAGGGGATTACGATCGTAAGGCTCATTAAAATAAAAGTTGGTAAATATGGTAAAATAAACGTTTTTTAAAAAAAAAAACATAGCGACTCCCTTGTAAGTTAGAAAAGTAACATAAAGTGAGATTTCCATTTGAATAACTTTACCTTCACTTTAAGTTTCATGTGCCTTGATATTAAATCCACAAATTCTATTGTGCATATAAAAGAACACAATTTAAAATGGCTGAATGAAAAAGCCCAAAGAATAGATTGCTTGTTGGCTGATAAGGAATTCTATTGGGTAAACAAGCTGACATAGCCTACAAGCCTATATGCTTTTTTAAATACTCATTTAAAATCACAAAATGTATTTCATCCAACCATATTCTGAATTGCTTCTGACACAAGATGCAATTGAAAATCAGCAATATGGGAATTTTGTCTGCTATAGATGGTGTTTCAGAATATATTCTAATTGGTCATATAATTTGCTTTATTTGTCAGTTAAAACATGTCTCAACATTTGCATTAATAGGTGTCCCTAGAGATGAAGCATTTTTCCTACGTGTACCCTTACCATAATTAGCAAATTTTATTATAGATTTTAATAAACTCATTTATAATTAAAAAGTGAGACAATCATACATACCCAAGCTCTTAACATGTGTCTTAACTCGTTGGATTTATGATCCATAAGAAGTCACAATTATTTGTATGTTTCAGAAATGTTTTGATTATCAGTTTTTCGCTTATTTCAGATAAAGCACATTTTGGTAATGTGACACATGTGTACATTAATGGCCTTTGATCCATCTATTAAAGTTAGCTATGCAAAACATTCATACTAGATTTGCAAAACATTCAAGCTAAACTTGCAAAACATTCATACTAAACTTGCCAAACATTCATACTAAACTTGCCAAACATTCAAACTAAACTTGCCAAACATTCATACTAAACATGCAAAACATTCAAACTAAACTTGCCAAACATTCAAACTAAACTTGCAAAACATTCATATTAAACTTGCCAAACATTCAAACTAAACTTGCAAAACATTCATACTAAAGTTGCCAAATATTCAAACTAAACTTGTCAAACATTCATACTAAAAACTTGCAAAACATTCAAATTAAACTTGCAGAATATTCAAACTAAACTTGCAAAACATTCAAACTAAACTTGCAAAATATTCATACTAAACTTGCAAAACATTCAAACTAAACTTGCAAAACATTCAAACTAAACTTGCAAAATATTCATACTAAACTTGCAAAACATTCAAACTAAACTTGCAAAACATTCAAACTAAACTTGCAAAATATTCATACTAAACTTGTCAAACATTCATACTAAACTTGCAAAACATTCATTCTAAACTTGCTAAACATTCATATTAAACTTGCCAAACATTCAAACTAAACTTGCCAAACATTCAAACTAAACTTACAAAACATTCAAACTAAATTTGCAAAACATTCATATTAAACTTTCCAAACATTCATACTAAACTTGCCAAACATTCAAACTAAATTTGCAAAACATTCATACTAAACTTGCCAAAAATTCAAACTAAACTTGCAAAACATTCAAACTAAACTTGCAAAACATTAATATTAAACTTACCAAACATTCATACTAAACTTGCCAAACATTCAAACTAAACTTGTAAAACATTCAAACTAAACTTGAAAAATATTCAAACTAAACTTGCAAAACATTCATATTAAACTTGCCAAACATTCAAACTAAACTTGCCAAACATTCAAACTAAGCTTGAAAAACATTCAAACTAAACTTGCATAACATTCAAACTACACTTGCAAAACATTCATACTAAACTTGCAAAACATTTAAACTAAACTTGCAAAATATTCAAACTAAACTTGCAAAACATTCATACTAAACTTGCCAAACATTCATACTAAACTTGCCAAACATTCATACTAAACTTGCAAAACATTCAAACTAAACTTGCCAAACATTCAAACTAAACTTGCAAAACATTCAAACTAAACTTGCAAAACATTCATACTAAACTTGCAAAACAATCATACTAAACTTGCCAAACATTCATACTAAACTTGCCAAACATTCATACTAAACTTGCCAAACATTCATACTAAACTTGCAAAACATTCAAACTAAACTTGCCAAACATTCAAACTAAACTTGCAAAACATTCAAACTAAACTTGCAAAACATTCATACTAAACTTGCAAAACATTCATATTAAACTTGCCAAACATTCATACTAAACTTGCAAAACATTCAAACTAAACTTGCCAAACATTCATACTAAACTTGCAAAACATTCAAACTAAACTTGCCAAACATTCATACTAAACTTGCAAAACATTCATACTAAACTTGCCAAACATTCATACTAAACTTGCCAAACATTCATACTAAACTTGCCAAACATTCATACTAAACTTGCAAAACATTCAAACTAAACTTGCCAAACATTCAAACTAAACTTGCAAAACATTCAAACTAAACTTGCAAAACATTCATACTAAACTTGCAAAAAATTCATATTAAACTTGCCAAACATTCATACTAAACTTGCCAAACATTCAAACTAAACTTGTCAAACATTCAAACTAAACTTGCAAAATATTCAAACTAAACTTGCAAAATATTCAAACTAAACTTGCAAAACATTCATACTAAAAACTTGCAAAACATTCAAACTAAACTTGCAAAACATTCAAACTAAACCTGCAAAACATTCATATTAAACTTGCCAAACATTCATACTAAACTTGCCAAACATTCAAACTAAGCTTGCAAAACATTCAAACTAAACTTGCAAAACATTCAAACTAAACTTGCAAAACATTCAAACTAAACTTGCAAAATATTCATACTAAACTTGCAAAACATTTAAACTAAACTTGCCAAACATTCAAACTAAGCTTGCAAAATATTCATACTAAAAACTTGCAAAACATTCAAACTAAACTTGCAAAATATTCATACTAAACTTGCAAAACATTCAAACTAAACTTGCAAAACATTCAAACTAAACTTGCAAAATATTCATACTAAACTTGTCAAACATTCATACTAAACTTGCAAAACATTCATTCTAAACTTGCTAAACATTCATATTAAACTTGCCAAACATTCAAACTAAACTTGCCAAACATTCAAACTAAACTTACAAAACATTCAAACTAAATTTGCAAAACATTCATATTAAACTTTCCAAACATTCATACTAAACTTGCCAAACATTCAAACTAAATTTGCAAAACATTCATACTAAACTTGCCAAAAATTCAAACTAAACTTGCAAAACATTCAAACTAAACTTGCAAAACATTAATATTAAACTTACCAAACATTCATACTAAACTTGCCAAACATTCAAACTAAACTTGTAAAACATTCAAACTAAACTTGAAAAATATTCAAACTAAACTTGCAAAACATTCATATTAAACTTGCCAAACATTCAAACTAAACTTGCCAAACATTCAAACTAAGCTTGCAAAACATTCAAACTAAACTTGCATAACATTCAAACTACACTTGCAAAACATTCATACTAAACTTGCAAAACATTTAAACTAAACTTGCAAAATATTCAAACTAAACTTGCAAAACATTCATACTAAACTTGCCAAACATTCATACTAAACTTGCAAAACATTCAAACTAAACTTGCCAAACATTCAAACTAAACTTGCAAAACATTCAAACTAAACTTGCCAAACATTCATACTAAACTTGCCAAACATTCATACTAAACTTGCCAAACATTCATACTAAACTTGCAAAACATTCAAACTAAACTTGCCAAACATTCAAACTAAACTTGCAAAACATTCAAACTAAACTTGCAAAACATTCATACTAAACTTGCAAAACATTCATATTAAACTTGCCAAACATTCATACTAAACTTGCAAAACATTCAAACTAAACTTGCCAAACATTCATACTAAACTTGCAAAACATTCAAACTAAACTTGCCAAACATTCATACTAAACTTGCAAAACATTCATACTAAACTTGCCAAACATTCATACTAAACTTGCCAAACATTCATACTAAACTTGCAAAACATTCAAACTAAACTTGCCAAACATTCAAACTAAACTTGCAAAACATTCAAACTAAACTTGCAAAACATTCATACTAAACTTGCAAAAAAATCATATTAAACTTGCCAAACATTCATACTAAACTTGCCAAACATTCAAACTAAACTTGTCAAACATTCAAACTAAACTTGCAAAATATTCAAACTAAACTTGCAAAATATTCAAACTAAACTTGCAAAACATTCATACTAAAAACTTGCAAAACATTCAAACTAAACTTGCAAAACATTCAAACTAAACCTGCAAAACATTCATATTAAACTTGCCAAACATTCATACTAAACTTGCCAAACATTCAAACTAAGCTTGCAAAACATTCAAACTAAACTTGCAAAACATTCAAACTAAACTTGCAAAACATTCAAACTAAACTTGCAAAATATTCATACTAAACTTGCAAAACATTTAAACTAAACTTGCCAAACATTCAAACTAAGCTTGCAAAATATTCATACTAAAAACTTGCAAAACATTCAAACTAAACTTGCAAAATATTCAAACTAAACTTGCAAAACATTCAAACTAAACTTGCAAAACATTCATACTAAAAACTTGCAAAACATTCAAACTAAACTTGCAAAACATTCAAACTAAACTTGCAAAACATTCATATTAAACTTGCCAAACATTCATACTAAACTTGCCAAACATTCAAACTAAGCTTGCAAAACATTCAAACTAAACTTGCAAAACATTCACACTAAACTTGCAAAACATTCAAACTAAACTTGCAAAATATTCATACTAAACTTGCAAAACATTTAAACTAAACTTGCCAAACATTCAAACTAAGCTTGCAAAACATTCAAACTAAACTTGCAAAACATTCATACTAAACTTGCAAAACATTTAAACTAAACTTGCCAAATATTCATACTAAACTTTCAAAACATTCAAACTAAACTTGCCAAGCATTCAAACTAAACTTGCAAAACATTCAAACTAAACTTGCAAAACATTCATACTAAACTTGCAAAACATTCAAACTAAACTTGCCAAACATTCAAACTAAACTTGCAAAACATTCAAACTAAACTTGCAAAACATTCATACTAAACTTGCAAAACATTCATACCAAACTTGCCAAACATTCAAACTAAGCTTGCAAAACATTCAAACTAAACTTGCAAAACATTCAAACTAAACTTTCAAAACAATCATATTAAACTTGCCAAACATTCAAACTAAACTTGCAAAACATTCATACTAAACTTGCCAAACATTCATACTACACTTGCAAAACATTCAAACTAAACTTGCAAAACATTCAAACTAAACTTGCAAAATATTCAAACTAAACTTTCAAAACATTCATACTAGAAACTTGCAAAACATTCAAACTAAACTTGCAAAACATTCATATTAAACGTGCCAAACATTCATACTAAACTTGCAAAATATTCAAACTAAACTTGCAAAACATTCATACTAAACTTGCCAAACATTCCAACTAAACTTGTCAAACATTCAAAGTAAACTTGCAAAATATTAAAACTAAACTTGCAAAACATTCATACTAAACTTGCCAAACATTCATACTAAACTTGCAAAACATTCATATTAAACTTGCCAAACATTCATACTAAACTTGCAAAACATTCAAACTAAACTTGCCAAACATTCATACTAAACTTGCAAAACATTCAAACTAAACTTGCCAAACATTCATACTAAACTTGCAAAACATTCATACTAAACTTGCCAAACATTCATACTAAACTTGCCAAACATTCATACTAAACTTGCCAAACATTCATACTAAACTTGCAAAACATTCAAACTAAACTTGCCAAACATTCAAACTAAACTTGCAAAACATTCAAACTAAACTTGCAAAACATTCATACTAAACTTGCAAAAAATTCATATTAAACTTGCCAAACATTCATACTAAACTTGCCAAACATTCAAACTAAACTTGTCAAACATTCAAACTAAACTTGCAAAATATTCAAACTAAACTTGCAAAACATTCATACTAAAAACTTGCATAACATTCAAACTAAACTTGCAAAACATTCAAACTAAACCTGCAAAACATTCATATTAAACTTGCCAAACATTCATACTAAACTTGCCAAACATTCAAACTAAGCTTGCAAAACATTCAAACTAAACTTGCAAAACATTCAAACTAAACTTGCAAAATATTCATACTAAACTTGCAAAACATTTAAACTAAACTTGCCAAACATTCAAACTAAGCTTGCAAAATATTCATACTAAAAACTTGCAAAACATTCAAACTAAACTTGCAAAATATTCAAACTAAACTTGCAAAACATTCAAACTAAACTTGCAAAACATTCATACTAAAAACTTGCAAAACATTCAAACTAAACTTGCAAAACATTCAAACTAAACTTGCAAAACATTCATATTAAACTTGCCAAACATTCATACTAAACTTGCCAAACATTCAAACTAAGCTTGCAAAACATTCAAACTAAACTTGCAAAACATTCAAACTAAACTTGCAAAACATTCAAACTAAACTTGCAAAATATTCATACTAAACTTGCAAAACATTTAAACTAAACTTGCCAAACATTCAAACTAAGCTTGCAAAACATTCAAACTAAACTTGCAAAACATTAAAACTAAACTTGCAAAACATTCATACTAAACTTTCAAAACATTCAAACTAAACTTGCCAAGCATTCAAACTAAACTTGCAAAACATTCAAACTAAACTTGCAAAACATTCATACTAAACTTGCAAAACATTCAAACTAAACTTGCCAAACATTCAAACTAAACTTGCAAAACATTCAAACTAAACTTGCAAAACATTCATACTAAACTTGCAAAACATTCATACCAAACTTGCCAAACATTCAAACTAAGCTTGCAAAACATTCAAACTAAACTTGCAAAACATTCAAACTAAACTTTCAAAACATTCATATTAAACTTGCCAAACATTCAAACTAAACTTGCAAAACATTCATACTAAACTTGCCAAACATTCATACTACACTTGCAAAACATTCAAACTAAACTTGCAAAATATTCAAACTAAACTTTCAAAACATTCATACTAGAAACTTGCAAAACATTCAAACTAAACTTGCAAAACATTCATATTAAACGTGCCAAACATTCATACTAAACTTGCAAAATATTCAAACTAAACTTGCAAAACATTCATACTAAACTTGCCAAACATTCAAACTAAACTTGTCAAACATTCAAAGTAAACTTGCAAAATATTCAAACTAAACTTGCAAAACATTCATACTAAACTTGCCAAACATGCATACTAAACTTGCAAAACATTCAAACTAAACTTGCCAAACATTCAAACTAAACTTGCAAAACATTCATATTACACTTGCTAAACATTCATACTAAACTTGCCAAACATTCAAACTAAACTTGTCAAAAATTCAAACTAAACTTGCAAAATATTCAAACTAAACTTGCCAAACATTCATACTAAAAACTTGCAAAACATTCAAACTAAACTTGCAAAACATTCAAACTAAACTTGCCAAACATTCATATTAAACTTGCCAAATATTCATACTAAACTTGGCAAACATTCAAACTAAACTTGTCAAACATTCAAACTAAACTTGCAAAATATTCAAACTAAACTTGCAAAACATTCATACTAAACTTGCCAAACATTCATACTAAACTTGCAAAACATTCAAACTAAACTTGCCAAACATTCAAACTAAACTTGCAAAACATTCATATTACACTTGCCAAACATTCATACTAAACTTGCCAAACATTCAAACTAAACTTGCAAAACATTCATATTACACTTGCTAAACATTCATATTAAACTTGCCAAACATTCAAACTAAACTTGTCAAAAATTCAAACTAAACTTGCAAAATATTCAAACTAAACTTGCAAAACATTCAAACTAAACTTGCAAAACATTCATATTAAACTTGCCAAATATTCATACTAAACTTGGCAAACATTCAAACTAAACTTGTCAAACATTCAAACTAAACTTGCAAAATATTCAAACTAAACTTGCAAAACATTCATACTAAACTTGCCAAACATTCATACTAAACTTGCCAAACATTCAAACTAAACTTGCCAAACATTCAAACTAAACTTGCCAAACATTCAAACTAAACTTGCAAAACATTCATATTACACTTGCCAAACATTCATACTAAACTTGCCAAACATTCAAACTAAACTTGCAAAACATTCATATTACACTTGCTAAACATTCATATTAAACTTGCCAAACATTCAAACTAAACTTGTCAAAAATTCAAAATAAACTTGCAAAATATTCAAACTAAACTTGCAAAATATTCATATTAAACTTGCCAAACATTCATACTAAACTTGCCAAACATTCAAACTAAACTTGTCAAACATTCAAACTAAACTTGTCAAACATTCAAACTAAACTTGCAAAATATTCAAACTAAACTTGCAAAACATTTATACTAAACTTGCAAAACATTTATACTAAACTTGCAAAACATTCATATTAAACTTGCCAAACATTCATACTAAACTTGCCAAACATTCATACTAAACTTGCAAAACATTCAAACTAAACTTGCCAAACATTCAAACTAAACTTTCAAAACATTCAAACTAAACTTGCCAAACATTCAAACTAAACTTGTCAAACATTTAAACTAAACTTGCCAAATATTTAAACTAAACTTGCAAAACATTCAAACTAAACTTGCAAAATATTCAAACTAAACTTGCAAAACATTCAAACTAAACTTGCAAAATATTCATACTAAACTTGCCAAACATTCATATTAAGGGGTAAATTTACTATTGTGTGGACAGACATGATACGATGTACTGTATCATGTCCGCCGCACATTGATAAATGCCGACTGCATACACTGTTGGCATTTATCATTGCACCAGCAGTTCTTGTGACCTGCTGGTGAAATATCGCCCCCTGTAGATTTGCAGCCAATCGGCTGCTAGTAGGGGGTGTCAATCAGCCTGATCGTATTCGATCGGGCTGATTGCTGTCCGCCACCTCAGAGGTGGCAGACGAGTTAAGGAGCAGCGGTCTTAGGACCGCTGCCTCTTAACTTCCGCTTCAGGCGGAACTGAAGCGGAGTGGCTCGAAAGCAGCATCCGCTGCTTCATAAATCAACCCCTAAACTTGCAAAATATTCATACTAATCTTGCAAAACATTCAAACTAAACTTGCAAAACATTCATACTAAACTTGCCAAACATTTAAACTAAACTTGCTAAACATTCAAACTAAACTTGCCAGAAGTTCAAAATAAACTTGCAAAATATTCATACTAAACTTGCAAAACATTCATTCTAAACTTGCAAAACATTCATACTAAACTTGCCAAACATTCATACTAAACTTGCAAAACATTCAAACTAAACTTGCCAAACATTCAAACTAAACTTGCAAAACATTCATATTAAACTTGCCAAACATTCATACTAAACTGGCCAAACATTCAAACTAAAACTTGTCAAAAATTCAAACTAAACTTGCAAAATATTCAAACTAAACTTGCAAAACATTCAGACTAAACTTGCAAAACATTCATATTAAACTTGCCAAACATTCATACTAAACTTGCCAAACATTCAAACTAAACTTGTCAAACATTCAAACTAAACTTGCAAAATATTCAAACTTAAATTGCAAAAGATTCATACTAAAAACTTGCAAAACATTCAAACTAAACTTGCAAAATATTCAAACTAAACTTGCAAAATATTCAAACTTAAATTGCATAAGATTCATACTAAAAACTTGCAAAACATTCAAACTAAACTTGCAAAACATTCAAACTAAACTTGCAAAACATTCAAACTAAACTTGCAAAACATTCATACTAAACTTGCCAAACATTGAAACTAAACTTGCAAAAGATTCAAACTAAACTTGCAGAATATTCATACTAAACTTGCCAAACATTCAAACTAAACTTGCCAAACATTCAAACTAAACTTGCAAAACATTCATACTAAACTTGCCAAACATTCATACTAAACTTGCCAAACATTCAAACTAAACTTGCCAAACATTCAAACTAAACTTGCAAAACATTCAAACTAAACTTGCAAAACATTCATACTAAACTTGCAAAACATTCATACTAAACTTGCAAAACATTCATACTAAATTTGCCAAACATTCATACTAAGGGGTAAATTTACTATTGTGCGGACAGACATGATGTACCGTATCATGTCCACCGCACATTGATAAATGCCGACAGCATAAGCTGTCAGCATTTATTATTGCACCAGCAGTTCTTGTGAACTGCTGGTGCAATACCATCCCCTGCAGATTTGGCCACTAGCAGGAGGTATCAATCAACCCGATCGTATTCGATCGGACTGATTGCTGTCCGCCACCTCAGATTATGATTTTGTAATTAAAGAGTCATAGTAGTGTAATAATAAAATGCTCAAATAGTGTGTTTTATTATTGCGCTACTCCTAACACCGATTGAGTTTTATCCATGCAAAGTGATTAAACACATAGCTAAAGTCCACTTATGCTCCAGAGTAGACTTTAATTATGTATTTAACTAATTTGAAGTGCATTAATAATAATATGCTGTTATGTTCATTTAACATTTTTAAAATGTCCAAACAGTTGCAATAACAAATAAGAATTTAAATGTGATTTGAGTTATACTGTTTATATTTTATATCATTTTAAAATTTGAATGCAGGTATGATTTTTTGACGGCATAAAACGGTAAATGCATAACTATAAACACATTTCTATTCAGAGAGCTAAGAAGTGAGAGGAGGAAAACAGTGGCAGTGGGGCGCACATCCTGAAATTATTCAAATAAAATAAGTGTTTGTAAGATTTTACTACTGTTCTATGAGGAAAAGCATGTGTCAAAATTTAATGAGGACTCAAATAAATTTCTATTTCCAAAAGTGCTAGTGGAGGGAAAATATCATACATGCCAAAGATTGCATTGTAAATTCAAAATAATCTTATTCTTTTATAAAATCAGAGCAACAATCTATTAAGATTGTTAATATTGAACACTCTCTCTGCAGTTGAGCGCTTGCCTCTGCTGTGTTCTATAGCGCATATAGGGTCAGATTACAAGTGGAACGCTAATTGTCACTTTCATGAAAGCGATATTTGCTCTCCACTGATTAATACCAGCGCACGCTAATGTGGACTGGTATTACAAGTTGACAGCAATGCAAATGCGAGCGTTCGCATTGCTGGGAAGCATTGTGCTCACAAGAGCGCGCTTCGATAGGCTCCAATGGGAGCCTCGTTCTGAGACCGTCATACACAGCATAGAACCAAAGTGCAGCGAAGGGGGTAAGGCACGCAGCGATGACATCAAATTGTAAATACATATGTATATGCTTATATACATTTACAGGGAACACACAGTTCCCATAGACCGCAATATAAAGGCACTTTTCAGTGCCGTTTTTTTTCTAACCCCCCACTCCTGCCAGCTTTAGCCCCCAAAAACTGCCTTGTGCAGTAATTTTATTAAAAAATAAAGATCCTACCATTTTTATTTTTTAATAAAATACACACCACTGTATTTTGGGGGCATTTGGGGCACATTTATAAAATGAACCTGAGATCTGATCTCTGGTTAATTTTATAAGCTCTAATTGGTACTGCGAGCTCACGGTAGCAATAACCAGCCACTTGTAATGGCTGGTTATTTATCACTCGCCCGCAAACAGGCAAATTTGCCCATTTACGGGTGCACAATAAATTAGAGCTCTACTTGTAATCTAGCCCATAATATATTGTAAAGGTGGCTATTCTTTTTGAAAACAAAATAGGACAATTATCATATACAAGAAAAACAGTAGAACAATAATCTACCCAATTAAAAAGAATCTTATTGTCCACGTTACAAAATGTTAAAAAGGTCATATATAGAGGTTAAAGCATGTGACTATGCATTAGATGAATTTATAATTATACATGATATAATAAATATATAATTTACAGCATATAAATATATTTGTAGGTGTATAGGATTATCTGAAAATTCATCAAAATATCTAATCATGGAAATAAACACACTAATTAACTTTATTCCCGTCAACATTGTATCAGATTTTCTCACAAAGGCATTACAAACTAATAAAGTCATCAGTAAATTGTAGGAAATAATTAAGCAAGCATCTCCAAGACTAATCATATATAAATGCACAAAGTTCATAGTTAAAAAGGTCAAACTAGATGATTCTCTTCTATAAAAAAAACTAAAACTTGAGAAACAGTCATTATATTTAAGAGGTAAGAAGACTGAATTATGTACAGTGTCACACAATAGATCTCTATATAATCTCATGTAAAATTAGTTAACACAAGTGGTCATATTGTGAAATATCTTAGGCTTAAAGAAACATGAAACCCATTTTATTTCATTCATGATTCAGATAGAAAATACAATTTTAAACAAATTTCAAATTTACTTCTTTTATCGCATTGCTTCAATCTTGTGGTATCCTATATTGAAGAAGCAGCAATGCTCTACTGGGAAGTATCTGAATTCATTGGCTGAGCCAATAACGTGAGGCATATTTTGTATGTGAAGCCACCAATCAGCAGCTTTTGAGCCTACCTAAGTATACATTTCAATAAAGTATAGCAAGAAAACAAAAGAAATGAGATAATAGAAGTAAATTGCAAAGTTGCTTAAAATCTCATGCTCTATCTGAATAATGAAAGAAACAAATTTATAATTATTTTTTCATGATTCAGATAACGCCTACATTTTTAAGCAACTTTCCAATTTACTTCTACTATCAATTTTGTTTCTTTCACTTGGTATCCATTATTAAGGGAGCAGTGGGAGCTAGATGAACACAATCGTTTAGCCAATGACAAGAGGCATAAATTTGCAGCCACCAATCAGCAGCTAGCACCCAGCTCCTGAGCCTACCTAGGAGTGCTTTTAACAAAGGATACAAAGAGAATGAAGCAAATTAGATAATAGAAGTAAATTGGAAAGTTGTATACTCTATTTGAATCATGAAAGAAAATATTTTAGTTTTATATCCCTTTAAGGGGACAGTAAAGTCAAAATTAAAATTTCATGATTTATTGCATATGATTTTCACCAATTTACTTCTATTATCAAAATTGCTTTGTTATTTTGGTATAATTTGTTGAAGAGTAAATCTAGGTAGGTTCATAAGATGCATGTGTCTTTAGTACTCTTTGACAGCAGTGTTTGCAACAAATTATAACATTGCTTCAAACAATGTTGCAAAACACTGCTGCCATAATGTATTAAAGCCATGTGCACACTCCTGAACCACAATTTTAGAAGTAAACCCTTCAGTACTGTGTAAACTTACTTTCACATTTGTTTTCTTAGAAACAATCAGAAAAAAATGAGATTTTAATATAAATAGTTTAGTCATGCATAGTAAAACAACTGGAAATATACTTGAATTATTTATTTTGCCCCCCTTGTTACTTAATTTAGTTCCATAGAGATTGCGGATTTTCTAATTCTCAGAACCTGCAATGCACCCTGCACACTTATCAAGGCTAACCCTGCTACATATAGTTTCCTAAGAGGCTTTAATTAATAACAGTTGCAAAACAATGAACATAATAATATTTATGACAGCAGCAAACTTTATTGTCTCCAGACACAACCCAGATATCCTCCTTCAAATAAGGCAAGTGGTGGGTGAAATCTGGCTATTGAAACATAATTGCACCACACTATATAGTAATTTGATTTTAAAATGTTTAGACTTGGCTCATATCTTATTCTATAGCAAGACAACATAAATTATAAGGTGTTTACTGTCCCTTTAAAGTCAGCTTCAGTGAAGCAAAGCACTACTGAGACCTAGCTGAACACATTTGTAGAGCCAATAATAAGCGTCACATATGCCTAGTCACCATTCACCAACTAGCTTCCAGTACTGCATTGTTGCTCCTACGTCTAGGGACGATTTTCAACACAGGATACCAAAAGAACAAAGTAACGTTGATAAAATAAGTAAATAGAAAAGTCTTAAAATTACACGCTCTATCTGAATCAGGTTAAGTTTTGACTTTAATGTCCCTTTAATTGCTGCTATATTCTATAGAAATGTTAAAACTATTTTCATGTCTCTTTAGATTGAAATACATTTTTATTGAACATTCATCACATTACAGGATATACAGGGATTGTTACATAGATTGTATTAGGTACTGTCTCTATTAGCCCCCCCCCCATATACTCCCTTTAATTTATGGTCTTCTGTAATTTGCAAAAAACAGAATAGTGTTGGACTTAGTTCAAGTTCAGTTCCAGGGTCGGGACGTTCCCCCACTTTTAGGTAGGTTATCTCTCTCCAGGAACGAGTTGTCTTAATCCCGCTCCTGTATACATTTTTGGAGATTGAACGAGGGGTATCATGTTCAGCTTCAATCCAAATCAAACTTTATTAGGTAATGCATTTCATAATAAATGATCCTTCTATTATATTATAAACCAAACTATAAAAGAAAAAGTAAAATAAGAATAATAAAACATAACAAGTATGTATTGAATAAACGGCTTCATTATACAACGCTTCTAAGTATCTAATTATTTCTTACTTTCCAAAGATTAGAAGGTAAATAGTTTGTGTTGTGGATGGTATGTAAGGGTCATCTGTTACAGGTTATTGCCTTGGAGTATCCAGTAAAACCAGATTTTATTAAAAGTTTCCACTGTATCTTGTAAATACGCTGCTGTTTCATACATGTGGAAAATAGATTTTATCTTCTTAACTACCCCAGTCCAGTCGGGTACCCCTGTCTTCCAATATTTAGCTATACTGATTATTGTGGAGGTGCAAAGAATCCTGATGAAAGTGTTTATGTATGAGTTACATTTTGGGTTCCTCTCACTTAAAAGTCCCTGAGTAGGAGAAAGGATTATCTGATCACTTAGCAGTAAGCTTAAGAATTTAGATAAATCAAACCATACTCTTTTTACTTTAGGGCACTCCCACCACATGTGTATGTATGTACCTAGTTCTGCGCATCCCCTAAAGCAGTTTCTAGATCCCCATTTATCATGTGTGCTGTTTTTAATGGTGTCAGGTACCAAAGGAAACCTGTTTTGATGCAGTTTTCTCTCAAATCGGCACTGAGTAGGCTTTTACAGGAATTGAAGAGTAGCTGATCCCACTTGTCTATCTCCATTTCCCGTGTGATATCTGCCTCCCATTGGAGGACATTGGAAGATTCGATTTTAATTCTTACTGACTGTATGTTGATATATATCTGGGATATAGCTTTGTTTGGTCTGTGAGAGGTCTTACATAGTCTTTCCATAATGGTGCTAAATTTGGGTGAAATGAATGGTTGTGTGTACTTGTGGAGGGCAGAGGATATTTGTAGATATAAAAACCACTGTAAGTGGATGGGTTCTATCTTTTGTTGAAGCTGTGTGAAGGTTAAAATAATTTTATTATCTATCAAGTCTGCCACTCTATAAAAGCCTTTGTTTTCCCATTTATCAATGAGACTTCTGTAATCTCTGGGGATTAAAAATTTCAGGGCATTATCAAAGCGTGTGCTGGCAATAAATTTTCAACTTTAAGTGCAAGTGACTTTGTGCCTCTTTAAATGTAGCCTGTTGGGGTAGTTAAAGGGACACTAAACCCAAACATTTTCTATCATGATTGAGGTAGAGAATATAATTTTAAACAACATTCCAATTTACTTCTATTATCTAATTTGCTTCATTCTTTAGATATACTATGTTGAAGAAATAGCAATTCACATGGGTGAGCCAATCACATGAGGCATCTATGTGCAGCCACCAATCACAAGCTACTGAGCCTATCTAGATATGCTTTTCTGCAAAGGATATCACGAGAAGAAAGTAAATTAGATAATAGAAGTAAATTAGAAAAGTGTTTAAAATTGCATGCTCTTTCTAAATCATGAGAGAAAAAATATGGGTTTCATGTCCCTTTAAGAACTAGAGTTGAGAAACAGAATGAGAGAGATCAAAGACCCACATTACATAAACTGGCTGTAATATTAGTTATAAACTTTTTTTTCTTTTAACAATTGTGAATATTTTTATTGTCTATTTATTACTGTGCACTACATTTATTCTTTTTTATTTATAACTCAATTCATTCTAAGAAATATTTTATGCACATAACTAGACATACTTCTTTTTACGTGGGTGTAAATAAATGATTAAACAGTTTGATTGCACCTTTGTTGAGAACACAGAAACGTGTCTTTTTTCTCATCATTTATCACGTCAAGGCTGCACAATGAAACAGCTAAGTAGATTATGGTAAATATGGTGTTTAAGTCATAATAAAATTGACATTTTCGCTGTGGATTGTGTGGCACTTTTAGAGAACAGCATTTCAAAAGTTTTTTTTCCATTTTCAGGATAGTTTAATTCCTCAGAAATGTTCCAGCATTTAAAGGACTAATTTTACTATTACCCAGATCTCTACATTTTCCTAGATGTCTACAAGTCTCGTGAAATCTTTCACTTCTTTCAGGATTTTAGGAATAGGCTAATGTAGCACTCACAAATCTTTGTTTTTTTGTCTACTTCTTGTGTTGAATGTAAATCAGTATCTGACTTGAATTTAAGAGAAAATATGTCCTAGTTAAATGATACATTTAAATGACCCTATTTTAAAATTTTACATTTTACTGCCAGCAACCCTGGCATACAAGAGTTAATACACTTTTGTCTCTGCATAAGTTATTTAGCCAATTATGTGCCAGGGCTAAGAACAAGAACATATGTGTATTCAAAAGATTGTCATTTTATTGGCTCTGTTTTGGATGTCCATATGACCACACGCTCAGATTGACATTTTGGTAGAATACCAAGGGAAATTATTAAAAAAAGGTGTATTTTCTTTGAAAGACCTAATATAAAAAAATCAGTAGCTAATATAACTCCCATAGATAATCATTATCCCTTTTTTGACACTTGTTTTTGATGTATATATACAAACACAAACGATATATTAGCGCTAATCAACGGAAAAATCCTATGAATTGTGTATAAATAACCTATAAGAGTTCCACGAACTCTAATATAAGATCAATTAAAAAAGAAGTGAAAATAAAACAATCAAATCAAATGAATAAAAGTTGGACGTTTTGTTTGTCGAGTGGGACCCAGACTGCCTCTGCCTTTGATTATACTCTGATTGGGGAATTTCTACGCTTACCTAAGTGTACGTTTTTACGTTTCTTTGTTTCTTTTTATTAAACAAATTTCTCAAGTCTTTTTGCGCTTCTCTTATATTTTTTTGCTCTAATTTTGATGTATATATATATATATTTGGTTTACAAAATTTATTATTATTATTATTATTATTATCGGTTATTTGTAGAGCAACAACAGATTCCGCAGCGCTATTTATGCTCTGAAGTACAAAATGGTAACCACTTGTCACTTGTTTTTGAAGCAAATGGGGTTTTTTGGATTGCAATCTTTATGCTCTATTAGGCACAAAATGGTAACCATCCTTGCCTCATTTTTCAATATTCAGTGGTCATAATTAAAGGGACACTCAAGTCAAAATAAACTTTTATGAATCAAAAAGACCATGCAGTTTTAAGACACTTTCCAATTAACTTGCATTAACAAATTTTGCACAGTCTTTTATATTCGCATTTTCTGGGGAACAAAATGCTACTGACCATGTGCACAAGCTCACAGGGTATATGTATACTAGTCTGTGATTGGCTGATATCTGTCACATGATATATGGGCAGAAAATGAGGAAAAAAAAATTTGTCAGAAAAAATCTACTGCTTATTTGAAATTTAGAGTAGTTGTTAAATCATTGTCTTTTTATTATGCACTTGTTAATTATGCAATTCTACTTTTAGATCTTTCAGAATTCATGTGTGAGTCAGAGGGATATGTGTAGGCAATTAATTTCAGCCTCTAATGAAGAAGATAATGAAACTGACATCACTAAAGATTTCCCTTTATATGTTCTTTTTTTTTCTCTTGAGGGAACCCGTTTAAAGGGAAGTGCTGATTCTTGTAGAGTATTCTGACTTATACATTCTAATTGACAGGTTAGGATAATGCTTTGACTAGGAAAGATCTCCTTTAAAGAAGTAGGATTATCAGAAGTTTCCATGTCAGGAGAATTACCAGGGAAAACTTAAATGGAACAGTATACACCAATTTTCATATAACTGCATGTAATAGACACTACTATAAAGAATAATATGCACAGATACTGATATAAAAATCCAGTATAAAACCATTTAAAAACTTACTTAGAAGCTTCCAGTTTAGCTCTGTTTAAAAGGTTACTGGAACACCATCAGACACTTCCTTTGCATATGAAAAGACCCTTTACACAAACAGAAGCAAGCTGGAGTAGGTATACGTCGGTATTCTCCTAAAACTTTGGGGCTTGGTTAGGAGTCTGAAAATCAGAGCAATATCCATTTAAAACCCTCCCCAATAAAAACAACTTTATGGGCTATATAAATAGAACATCTACAAAACATTTATGCAAGCAAAGAAAAAACGAGTGTATAATGTCCCTTTAAATCTAGACAAGGTCTACAATGCCTTGCAAAAGTATTCACCCCCCTTGGCATTTTTAGTGTTTTGTTGCCTCACAACCTGGAATTAACATGGATTGTTTGAGGATTTGCATCATTTAATTTACAGAACATTCACACAACTTTGATGTGTTTTTTTTATTGTGAAGCAAACAACAAATAGGACAAAATAACAGAAAAAGTGCATAACTATTCACCCCCCCTAAAGTCAATACTTTGTAGAGCCACCTTTTGCGGCAATCACACCTCCAAGTTGCTTTGGATATGTCTCTATGAGCTTGCCACATCTTACCACTGGGATTTTTGACCATTCCTCCTTGCAAAACTGCTCCAGCTCCTTCAAGTTAGATGGTTTGGGCTTGTAAACAGCATTCTTTAAGTCTAATAAAAGATTTTTTATTGGATTGAGGTCTGGGCTTTGACTAGGCCATTCCAACACATTTTCACTGTTTCCCCTTAAACCACTCAAGTGTTGCTTTAGCAGTGTGTTTTGGGTCATTGGCCTGCTGGAGGGTGAACCTCCATCCTAGCAACAAATCACGCACAGAGTGGTACAGGTTTTGCTCAAGAATATCCCTGTAGTTAGCACCATCCATCTTTCCCTCAACTCTGACCAGTTTCCCAGTCCCGGCTGCTGAAAAACATCCCCACAGCATGATGCTGCCACCACCATGTTTCACTGTGGGGATGGTGTTCTTTGGGTGATTTGATGTGTTGGGTTTGCGCCAGACATAGCGTTTTCTTTGATGGCCGGAAAGTTCAATTTTAGTCTCATCAGACCAGAGCACCTTCCTCCATACATTTTGGGAGTCTCCCACATGCCTTTTCGCAAACTCAAAATGTGCAATTTTGTTTTTTGCTGAAAGTAATGGCTTTCTTCTGGCCACTCTGCCATAAAGCCCAACTCTATGGAGTTTTGGATTGCCGTCCTATGTACAGATACTCCAGTCTCTGCTGTGAAACTCTGCAGCTCCTCCAGGGTTACCCTAGGTCTCTGTGCTGCCTCTCTGATTAATGCCCTCCTTGCCCAGTCCGTGAGTTTTGGTGGGTGGCCGTCTCTTGGCAGGTTTGCTGTTTTGCCATGTTCTTTCCATTTGGTTATGATAGATTTGATGGTGCTCCTGGGGATCATCAAAGATTTTGATATTTTTTTATAACCTAACCCTGACTTGTACTTCTCAACAACATTGTCCCTTACTTGTTTGGAGTGTTCCTTGGTCTTCATGGCAGTGTTTGGTTAGTGGTGCCTCTTGCTTAGGTCTTGACGCCTCTGGGGCCTTTCAAAAAAGGTGTGTATATGTAATGACAGATCATGTGACACTTAGATTGCACACAGGTGGACATCATTTCCCTAATTATGTGACTTCTGAAGGTAATTAGTTGCACCAGAGCTTTTTATGGGCTTCATAACAAAGGGGGTGAATACATACGCACATACCAATTTTCTGTTTTCTATTTCTAAAAAATAGTTTTATGTATATATTTTTCTCATTTCACTTCACCAACTTAGACTATTGTGTTCTGATCCATCACATAAAATTCAGATTAATAAAACATTGAACTTAAGGCTGTAATGTAACAAAATAGGTAAAAAGTCAAGGGGGGTGAATACTTTTGCAAGGCATTATATGTCCAAGGTACCTTAAAGGACCACTAAACACAAATTTTAAACTACTAATTTATATATATGCAATGATAAATGCCAACAGCGTATGCTGTCGGCATTTATCGATGTGCGGCGGACATGGTACACTACATTGTATCATGTCCGTCCACACTGTAATAAATCGGACCCCGTATGTGCTAATTACGTAAATTGCATAATTATTTACACAAATGCCTATCAAATTTTCCTACCCTGTTAAGTGTGCATGAACATATGCATGTTAGCGCATTCCGCAGATTAGCTGTGGAATGCGATGACATAATTTGCGCATGCACATTAGCCGCAGTAGGAAAATTTGATAGGTAGCAAAATTTGATAGAACATTGGTGCTTGCAAGTTAGGCTGAAATGCACTCCTGATCATTGTTTTTTTTTTTTTTTTTAAATGGAACTACTGTATATCTTTTAACCTTATGCCTGCTAACTGATTGAACAATGTCTGAATTCTGTATATAATGGTGCAGTATTTTATATGTTTGTGGGCACGTTTTGTGATTGGGGCCTCACATGTTTGTAAACAGTAAACTACACTTGGTGATCTTTTTAGTTTTAATTAGTGGACTGCACATAAGATACATTTATGCGTAGTGTTATCCAGTTTATGGGCACATTTCCTTAACAATAATTATTATTAATATGATAGTGAACTATATAATTTTGTCAATTGCTTGGTATACAATTGTATAGCCATATATTAAGTGCTGTTTTTTTATTGTATTTTTAGTAAAAATAATTATAGAAAAAGACACAATTTTGATTTAGCTATACATATTTTGAAAATTATTTTTTTTTATTGAAGTTAAGACACATATCATCACAACAAGAACTCGCCCTAAGGCCAAAGTTACAACAAAGAGATTAATACATTGTCTATACATAGGCATTGTTGAGAAAGCAATAGGCATATATAGCAAGAGAAAATACTTTTTGAAATCTGGTTTTGAAGATAGACAGTATCTTGGGCGAGATTAAATAAAACTTCATTTTATAATATATTATCAGCGTATGAGCTCCACATTCTAATAGTATTTTACCTAAGACCAAAATATCAGTCTGTGGAGGGTTAACATAAATATCAGCCACTCTTGGGCCGAGGTAAATAGGGGGGTGGGGGATATTCAGCGGGTAAGCACCGCTATACGCATAGGGAAAGGGGTGGGGGGACGGAGCCATATATATAGGAACTAGCAGGACATAATACAGTATGCTGGGTTAACTTATAAGCAACAAACTGAACATAGATTTATTTCAGGCTAATGTGGATATTAGAGTTCTCCCCTCCAGGAAAGCGTTTAATACAGAATATAAACCAAGTGTCCCAAGAGGTATATATATGGGACCAGACGATCAAGGTAGTTCAAAGTTTACCACTACGGGGCAATATTCGGGAGTAGTTTAGAATTATACTAAATGTATGATGCTTTATAATCATAGGTAAAAGACAACCTTATTGCAATAAATAGAGGTATGTCTAAGCAAGGGAGGCCTAGTCTTCCTGTTATAACTGGTTAATATAACTTGATCTAAATAAATGCTATTAATGTTTACAACATGTTTAGAGGGTATGAGTATATAAACTATTGGTGAACTATAGGTAAGCCTGGTTAAACAAACCCAAACAATAAAAATTTCATACCATAAATCTTACCTAGAGCAATTTGCAGTCTCATATAACATATATACTATAAGCAGCACCTACTTCTCATTATTAACTGAGCCCTAACTACTACACAAAATTAAGAATGGAGAGAGTTAGTTGAGGTATATTAAGATAACATAGAGTCATGTTAGGCTAGACTAAAAAACATTTAACTAATAAACTTCACTAATCACTATTAGCTATACAGAGAAAGAGATATGCTTAGGCTGAGTGCAGGCATGTCCTATTAGAGATCACAGCAGACACCACTGAGGAATGACAGGGCTTTTAACAGGCTGTCACATATAAACATGTTGCAAATTTAGGATAAACCTGGGGAGGGGTATGTTATTTCTGCTAAGGGAGTATACAATGGACAAGGTATATTAGTAAAACTAACTCTGATAACTTAACCTAAAACAAGCCTATGGGGCTGCTAGTAAATAGTGAGTATAAGTAATAATGACCAGTTAGTAGATTATGTAGAATTATAAGTCTCTACCATATCTAGTCTTTACATAGTTCCAGCTAAGATGTAATGGAGGTAGAAAACAAACAAAAACATAGCACACCTTCTTAAGCACTAACAGCAAAAATATGTACAATATGAATCGATCTATTCATTGAGGAAATAGTAATATAATAATTGAACTTTATAAACTAATAATCTAATGCGTGCAGGTAGAGTTATTTGTCCTATAGTGATAAACTGTTTATCCTGCTTCCATTACAATAAGTTGATCCTCATGTTTACCAAGCATAGACATCAGACAAGCAGGCAGAAGGTTTTGGATAGAAGTGCAGTCCCGGTCTGGGTAAAGCTGTGATCTTACTTCTAGACTGGTGTCTTATATCATACTAAGAGGCTTCTTACAGTTAGCACTTGTAGCGGACTGCAGATGACAGGCTTTCGAAGATCATTGAAATAATTGTGTGCATACATTCATATGTTCTAGGCACTCTTTGTAAATCTAGGTTTAAAGTCTCTTATGGGAGAAGTTGCCTAGCAAGGAGAGAGAAATACCTCAGCTCTAACCGATTCCAGTGCTAGCCCTGTGAGAGAAGTATGACTTATCTGTTTGTGGTGCCATTTGTGCCTGAGGTGACTTTTGCAGAAGTGTATTGTGTATGGGTTCAGGCCATCTCTGAGCGCGGTTATCTGTGGCATGAAGGGGCTTTTCCCACTGTTGATCTACCAAGATTCTCACTTGAGAGACCGGGTCACGTTCTCCCGTTACAAAAAATAGCCCCATACCTGTAGACTCTGTCTGCGCATAGGTTAGGATGCGGTCCGCCTGAACCGCTTCTTGTATCATCAGCCGGAATCCATGCTGACTGAAAGAGGAGGCGATCACAGCTGAACTTTGAGGGAGTGCGCAATCCCGCCACAGCAATGGCATCCGCACCATAAGATCTTTGGGCCCAATAAGCGACCAGGTGACTGGCGCCTCCATAAGACCCAGTGGCACTCTGTTACAACTATCATCCGCTGAGGTGGGGAGGTAGGTTACCCGATAGTCTTCTTGGCTTCCTGACAGCAGTAAAGAGTCTTGGTTATTATCTGTATTAGCGTAGGGATCATGAACACTGACGGCAGTCTGTGAATCTAACAGCAGTAGAGCGTCTTCTCCTTCCTCCGCCATTTTAAGTGTACTGTGGTCCGCATCAGCACATGGATCCTGTAGGAGCTGTATAAGCTCAGTGAAATGTCCATGCATCTGCCGATCAAGCCCCATAAGGAGTGCCTTTATCTGGGAATAGGAGCCGTCTTCCATGGGCACAATAAAATGAGCAGTAGTTGGCTTCTGTCTTTTAAGAATAGTATTAGTTGTCGGCGTCTTGGTCACAGTGAGATAGGAGTTCTTTATGTAGATATTGCAGTTGTTATTTTGTCCTTTCTTATCAAATCATACAAGTTATGATCTGGGATATATTAGGAGTATAAAAATAGAAATATATAAATTCTTAATGTGCCATTAATATGTAGTTTAATGATCATAAGCTAGGAGCTCTAAGCTGGCACGTCTTTCTGCTTTGGCTGCTGGCTCCGCCCCCCAGCTATACATATTTTAATAATAAGGTAGAATTAGCTACTAGAAATAAGTTTGTATAATGAACAAAATCTGTTTGTTATATATAAATATAGGCAAAACTTTATCTTTTATTGATATAAAGTAAAAAAAATCTCAAAAATACAATTCAGCTCAGAATAACCAATCCAAGTAAAAGCATGTTTTAGGAACTGCGGGCGGGCAGTCTTACATGTTTCAGCTTGCCTTATACGTAATCATAGACAAATGCATGTCTTTTTTTCTGGACTTCTGTAAAATGCATTCAGTATTTAAAGGGACAGTCTACTCCAGAACTGCTATTATTTAAAAAGATATAATGGCCTCTATTTAACAAAGGTCTTGCGGACCTGATCCAACAGTGCGGATCAGGTCCACCAGACCTCGCTGAATGCGGAGTGCAATACGCTCTCCGTATTCAGCATTGCACCAGCAGCTCACAAGAGCTGCTGGTGCAACGCCGCGCCCTGCAGACTCGCGGCCAATGGGCCGCCAGCAGGGAGGTGTCAATCAACCCGATCGTACTCGATCGGGTTGATTTCCGGTGATGTCTGTCCGCCTCCTCTGAGCAGGCGGACAGCTTATGGAGCAGCAGTCTTTGTGACCGCTGCTTCATAACTGCTGTTTCTGGCGAGTCTGAAGACTCGCCAGAAACACGGGCCGTCAAGCTCCTTTCAGAGTTTGATAGATAGGCCCCATAATCCCTTTATTACCTATTCTCCTGTTTTGCTTAACCAACACAGTTATATTAATATACTTTTTACCTCTGTGATTACCTTGTATCTAAGCCTCTGCACACTGCACCCCTTTTTCAGTTCTTTTGACAGACTTGCATTTTAGCCAATCAGTGCTGACTGCTAGGTAACTCCACGGGAGTGAGCACAATGTTATCTATATGGCACACGTGAACTAGCAGTGTCTAGCTGGGGAAAACTGTCCAAAAGGCCTGTAGATAAGAGGCAGCCTTCAAGGGCTAGACATTAGCATATGAGTCTACCTAGGTTTAGCTTTCAACAAGGAATACAAAGTGAACAAAGCAAATTAGATGAATAAAGTAAATTGGAAAGTTGTTTAAAATTGCATGCCCTATCTGAATCACGAAAGTTTAATTTTGATTAGTCCCTTTTAAGTTCTTTAACCAGTGGATCCAATACAAAGATTATACAAGTGCATCCTTGACATTTAGTAAACATTGCTTTTAGTATGTCAATTTCTGCATAGATGCAAGGCTGAAAATTGTTTACAAAGTTAAATAGAAAGTACCATCATTGTTACTTATTAACAGTAGGTTAAACAAATGTGTCTTTGGATTACTGTAGTTGAAGTTATATACTGTTTGTAAACCTGTTTGGTTTTTTTTTTGGGGGGGGGGGGGGGTTGTAATATAATGTGAAAATCTGAAGGGGGTTGAACTAAATATTGCTGTAGAATCTTAAAAAACATTTCACAGAAGGCTTCTCCAGAGCATAAATGTTTTAACATTGTCACTGCTGCGAATGGCAGAACTAAATGTTCCCTGCAAATTTCTCATGGGATGGGAAAGGCATTGTATATATGGGAACTCAACTCACCAAGGCAGGAGATGTGATCTGCATGGATTCCAGAGGACACAATGTCAGAAAAGAACATGTGGGCAAGTTATCCGAGGAATGGCATCTATGGAGTAATATACAAAGTGTTTATGAAATAAGGGTCACCTCTATACAGCCTTCAGCGTCATGAAAAGTCTGTTGTGAAGCCGCCACTAGTAATTTGTGCACAAAGTCTACATAGTCACAATTTTAACCTGTATTTTCAATTCTATAGATGGATTTAAGTTTAATCTTTAGTATAGTTTAAGTTAGAGACATTAAACTAAAATTATATTGTGAATATAATCATATATTATTTCTTCATGAAAAGGTTTCAGCTGTTTATTTTAATTTTGGAACTAGCAAGAACAGTATGTGGAATAGATTGCTCATTGGTGGAGAAGGATAACGCCTGCACTTCTATTGGTGGACAGGTACAATCTCCACAAACATAAACAACAAAAAGTATTCTTTTCCAGTGCATTAAAGGGACAGTATACCTCAATTTTCGTATAACTGCATGTAATAGACACGACTATAAAGAAGAATATGCACAGATACTGATATAAAAATCCAGAATAAAACCTTTTTACAAACTTACTTAGAAGCTCCCAGTTTAGCACTGTTGATGAGTTTAGGTTGGGACACCCAGTGAAAGGGGCTGGGAAAGCAGGAAGGCAGACCTTCCCCCCTTCCCCTTCATATGAAAAGACGCATTACACAACCAGGAGTCAGTAGACATCAGTATACATGTAAAACTTTGGGGCTTGGTTAGGAGTCTGAAAATCAACACCGTGTTATTTAAAAATAAGCAAAACTATACATTTTTACAAAAACACCCCCAGATGCGCTATATAAATTGATCATCTACAAAACATTTATGCAAAGAAGAATCCAGTGTACAATGTCCCTTTAATGTCTTTTTTCAAGTAACAAAGCGTAGTAACATAGAAGTCCATCATCTTCAAGTGTGTCTCACCAAGTAAAAACGCTTTTGTGTAAATGTATTTTTGCATTCTCGGTGTCAGTTAACTTATGTACTTTGCAGAATGACATTTTTGCTGACCCAGTAATTTCACTATGGTGTGTGTCAATAAGACAAATACTAGTAGCGCCATTCACCAGAGGACATGCTTGTTTGTGTTTCTCCGTATGCTAATTTGTTTCTATGGTAGATGACATAATCTAGTCTTCCAATTAACTCGCCAAACACATACACACAGCAAAAATGTTCCAGTGTAAGTGGAGCAAAGGTTTGTACAGGTGTGTCACAGTGAAATGAGCTAGATATAATGCACTACTAAAAATGTGTACTAAGTCTGCAATTTCCCCATCACTTTCTCTGTCGAAATGCACAAAACAGACATTCGTCATTCGCAAAACGGAAAAAATAAATAAAAATAAAGTTTGATTATCTATGTCCTTTTTAAATAAAAAAATGTTTTCAGTTCAATTTAAACAATAATCATAAAAATACATTTATAGTTCATACATGTTTTAGTTCAACTTTTTCTGCTACAAGTTGGAAGCTTAGCATTTGTAGCCTTTTGGTATACTGTCCCGATCTTCACTGGATCTGTGAGCATCCATGTTTGTTTCGCATAAGGCAATATGATGGAGTTCATTGACAAGAGAAGGGGATACTGTAGGATACATAAAGCTATAGGTGAGTTCTGCATACCTTGCAGGATTATAACTGGTGAGGAAAGTAAGAGAAAATGACATGTTCTTCAGTAATCAGGACTTATGCACATGACTGAATAGAGTCAAAGTTTATTAAATACAGTAGAATTTCATAATCACAAAATGCATAATAAAAAGACAACACAATAGTACTTACTCTGAATTTAATATGAGCAGTAGATTTTTTTTCTAACAAAATTAAAAATGTCCTGTAATTTTCTGGCCCCTTGTAGCATGTGACATCCATCAGCCAATCACAGACTCAACTACGTATAAACTGTGAACTCTTGCACCTGCTCCGTAATGTGCATAGAAGAAGACAATGGAAGTAAATTGGAAAGTCTCTTAAAATTGGATGCTCTATATGAATCATGAAAGTTTAATTTTGACTTTAGTGTCCCTTTAATAACAAACACAAATAACTGGGCAAATAGTGCTAGTTAATGCAGTAGCTAATATAGTTCTGCTGGGTGTACACTGGTGAATATTGGTATTGGCAGTTTGTAAGAAATCTCATATGGGATGCACCAGCTAAGCTGAGTTTGGTACCTAAAGTAATGATAAAAAGCTCTAAGAGTTTGAGAGCCAGTTTGTAACAGATAGAAGCTAAGACTCAGTGCTTGATGATCTATAGCTCCCCCCTCAGGTGAGATAATATACAGCTCAGACGCACAGGTTGGTAGAGAAAGAAAGAGGGAGAGAGAGCGACAATCATCTTCTGCATAAAAACCACAGTGAATATAGTATAACTAATGCCAGATGTGATATACAAATGAAAAATTTAAATTATAAATGTTTATTGTCCGCTGCTAGGTGGTTAAAATGAATATTTGTATTTATTAATCTAAATGCATTATTTTAATTATTTAGCTGTTATGAGCACACAAATCTAATATAAAAAACAAACCTGTGTTTGAACAATGTTTTAATTTACTGAAATATATTAAACAGAACAACTTATATATTTTGTTTCTCAGTAGATTTAGATCTTAATATGATATGTTACGATCTGAGCTATATAAATGAATACATCCCTTAGCATGGGTCATCAGTGGCTGTCAAATAAAATAAAAAAGTGCATTATGTAAAAGCGGAATGGACTTAAAATTATTCACATTTCATAATGAATGACGACAGATTAGGCTTTTGGAGCAAACCAAATTGTTGATAACTTTTATACAGAGAATTCTAAATGATTCTTTAAAGGGATACTAAACCCACATTTTTTCTTTAATGATTCAGATAGAGCAGGCAATTTTAAGCAACTTTCTAATTTACTCCTATTATCAAATTTTCTTCATGATATGATGCATAGGAGCTGGCCCATTTATGGTTAAGAACCTGGGTTATGATTGCTTATTGGTGGGTAAATGTAAGCCTCCAATAAGCAAACGTTATCCATGGTGTTGAACCTAAAATGGGCAGGCTGCTAAGATTTACATTCCTGCTTTAAAAATAAAGATAGCAAGAGAACGAAGGAAAATTGATAATAGGAGTAAATTAGAAAGTTGATTCAAATGTCATGCTCTATCTGAATCATGAAAGAAAAAAAAAATGGGTTTAGTGTCCCTTTAAGTTCCATAAGCAACTTGTCAGGATATATTTTTGTTTTAACTTATTCACTTCCTCATTAACATGATAGTAGTGTAGTTGGTAAATTACTTGTAAAAATCTTATAACAATTACCAAAATCATTACAATTATGAAAAACTATGATCAGAAAATGATCTAGACATCTGCATTTGAGGGGCATCTACAGGAAACGACTCCTGAAATCTTAACCCCATTTGAAGGACTTTGACAGTCCTCTTGATATTTATCTGCACTTTGCCTATGACCCTCAATAGTTGTGGAATAAACAATTAATTAAACAATGCCTTTTATGTGCATTAGTTTTCCAAAATGTCCTTTAAATCACTGTCTCATTCCTTAGACTTATTCCTTCTTCTGCATGTTCCTTTCCCTGATTCTTTGGTTTTGGGAGTACTTTTTGCACATAATAGAATGGAAAATCTGAGAATTTCTAAATAAGATTTTGTAAAACTTTAGATTCTTCTGCTCATGTCTTGAAGAAACAATCAGTCTGCACAATGTGGTTTTCCAAAGAAGTAGCACATGCTGTAAAGACTAAACATATAGCTTATAAAAATTACAGACACAGTCAGGTGATGATATGCAAATATGGAGATTCCAACAAAAAAAGACTAAGCAGTTAATAAGGAAGGCTAAAGATCATGTAGAAGAGAATACAGCGCAGTCAGTAAAACATGGGGACAAAACCTCCTTTAGATATATCAGCAAACTGAGAAAAACTAACGGCTAGATTACGAGTTTTGCATTATGAGTAAAAAAGCAGCGTTAAGCCTCATAACGCTGCTTTTTCACTACCGCTGCTATTACGTGTCTTGTAGATACAGCTGTCCCGCACACTTTTTTGGCAGTACCGTAAATGAACTTACGCAATTTTCAATGGGACTTCCATTGCGCCGGTATTACAAGCTTTTTTTATTAGGCCAAAAAGTGAGCGGTACAGCCTATCCCGCAAGATTCGTAACGCAGCGCTGGTATTGGAGTGCGGTATGGAGCACAATTTTGCTCTATGCTCACTTCTTGCCTGATAACGCCGGGTTTAGGAAAACCTGTAATACCAGCGCTGTAGGGAAGTGAGCGGTGACAATAACTTGCAAGTTAGCATTGCACCCCTCATAACGCAAAACTTGTAATCTAGCCGTAAGGTTGGCATATTAAAATTGAAAACAGTTGATGGTAGCATAGTAGAAGGAGATAAGCAAATTACAGATTATTTCTGTTCTGCCTTTACAAAATATTGTGAAGATAAAATGTCTACATTAAGGGATGGTACAAGAAATGGAAATTGGCTTAGCAGCAATCTTTGGCATTATCAAAAATGAAAAAATGTCAGTGGGTCCTGATAATATACTTCCAAGGGTTTTAAAGGAACTTTGAACTGTGTTAGCTGCCCTATTAACATGTGTTTAATCACTATTGACAGGAGTTGTTCCAGATCGTTAAATAGCAAATGTAGTACCTCTTAATATAAAGGACATTAGAGAAGAATCTGGTAACTACAGGTCAGTCAGTTTAACTTCAGTAGTAGGGAAATTAATGGAAACTCTCTTAAGCGAAAGAATTATGATTTACATAAAGACATAAAATTTAAAAAGAACCAGAATCAGCATTGTTTTACTTCAGGGAGATCATGTCAGACTAATCTGATTGACTTCTTTGATTTTGTAACAAAAGTATTAGACCAGGGTGGAGCAGTTGATGTAGCATATCTAGATTTCAGCAAAGCATTTGATACTGCCCCACACAAAAAAATAAATTCACAAACTGTATCTCCTTGGTCTAGACTCAAAAATTGATAACTGGGTGAACTGCTAGCTTAAAGTGATGGTAAACTTTCCCCTTTGTATAAACAAATCCAGAATGTTAACATTATTTTAGATGCAGTTTATTTATTCAGTTGTAATAAAGATATGCTTTAAATGACTTTTTTTATGTAGCGCTGAAATTCTAATACCCTGCACTCTAGACATCTACCTCAAAAGTATTTTTTTTTGTTGAGCTAATGGTTTGAACTGTTTTCCAATCGGTGCTCTAGATACAAATAAATATTGTGTTAGTGCCGTATGACTAGAGCGCTGATTGGAGAACAGTTCAAACCGTTAGCTCACAAAAAAATTACTTTTGAAGTGGTCGGCCGGAGCGCAGGGTATTTGAATTTCAGCACTACATTAAAAAGTATGTTAAAGCATATCTTCATTACAACTGAGGAATTAAACTTCATCTAAAATACAGGGAGTGCAGAATTATTAGGCAAGTTGTATTTTTGAGGATTAATTTTATTATTGAACAACAACCATGTTCTCAATGAACCCAAAAAACTAATTAATATCAAAGCTGAATAGTTTTGGAAGTAGTTTTTAGTTTGTTTTTAGTTATAACTATTTTAGGGGGATATCTGTGTGTGCAGGTGACTATTACTGTGCATAATTATTAGGCAACTTAACAAAAATCAAATATATACCCATTTCAATTATTTATTTTTACCAGTGAAACCAATATAACATCTCAACATTCACAAATATACATTTCTGACATTCAAAAACAAAACAAAAACAAATCAGTGACCAATATAGCCACCTTTCTTTGCAAGGACACTCAAAAGCCTGCCATCCATGGATTCTGTCAGTGTTTTGATCTGTTCACCATCAACATTGCGTGCAGCAGCAACCACAGCCTCCCAGACACTGTTCAGAGAGGTGTACTGTTTTCCCTCCTTGTAAATCTCACATTTGATGATGGACCACAGGTTCTCAATGGGTTTCAGATCAGGTGAACAAGGAGGCCATGTCATTAGATTTTCTTCTTTTATACCCTTTCTTGCCAGCCATGCTGTGGAGTACTTGGACGCGTGTGATGGAGCATTGTCCTGCATGAAAATCATGTTTTTCTTGAAGGATGCAGACTTCTTCCTGTACCACTGCTTGAAGAAGGTGTCTTTCAGAAACAGGCAGTAGGACTGGGAGTTGAGCTTGACTCCATCCTCAACCCGAAAAGGCCCCACAAGCTCATCTTTGATGATACCAGCCCAAACCAGTACTCCACCTCCACCTTGATGGCGTCTGAGTCGGACTGGAGCTCTCTGCCCTTTACCAATCCAGCCACGGGCCCATCCATCTGGCCCATCAAGACTCACTCTCATTTCATCAGTCCATAAAACCTTAGAAAAATCAGTCTTGAGATATTTCTTGGCCCAGTCTTGACGTTTCAGCTTGTGTGTCTTGTTCAGTGGTGGTCGTCTTTCAGCCTTTCTTACCTTGGCCATGTCTCTGAGTATTGCACACCTTGTGCTTTTGGGCACTCCAGTGATGTTGCAGCTCTGAAATATGGCCAAACTGGTGGCAAGTGGCATCTTGGCAGCTGCACGCTTGACTTTTCTCAGTTCATGGGCAGTTATTTTGCGCCTTGGTTTTTCCACACGCTTCTTGCAACCCTGTTAACTATTTTGAATGAAACGCTTGATTTTCGATGATCACGCTTCAGAAGCTTTGCAATTTTAAGAGTGCTGCATCCCTCTGCAAGATATCTCACTATTTTTGACTTTTCTGAGCCTGTCAAGTCCTTCTTTTGACCCATTTTGCCAAAGGAAAGGAAGTTGCCTAATAATTATGCACACCTGATATAGGGTGTTGATGTCATTAGACCACACCCCTTCTCATTACAGAGATGCACATCATCTAATATGCTTAATTGGTAGTAGGCTTTCGAGCCTATACAGCTTGGAGTAAGACAACATGCATAAAGAGGATGATGTGGTCAAAATACTCATTTGCCTAATATTTCTGCACGCCCTGTATTGTTAACATTCCGGATCTGTTTATACAAAGGGTTAGTTTCCCGTCACTTTAAGGATAGAAAACAGAGTAAATGGAGTACATTCAGCAGAGGGGGCAGTTGCTAGTGGTGTTCCTAAGGGGTCAGTTCTGGGGCCTGTTTTGTTTAACATATTTATCAGTGTACTGATTGTGCTCCCTTACCATATCAAGCCAGATCGCCTGATTGTTACAGTCTTTGTAACTGTCCGTAACGATCTTCTGTTGGTGCAAGTTAGAGGAGTGGGATCGAAGGAGAGAGGTGGGCGGCCCAGTGCAGGAGGGAGGGGCAGAGTACCATTTGGGGGGTTAGAGAGCTGTTTGGGAGAGATCAGGGAGGTAGGAATTTCAGGAGGGATCACTACATTACATTTTTTTTAAAAAACCCTAAACTGCAATCTGGCAGACTGTCTGCCAGTATCTAAGATAGTGGTGACCAGTGTGTTTGTGTGTGTGTGGGGGGGAGCTGTTTGGAAGGGATCAGATAGGGATCACAGGATGGGAGGTGTCAGGTGGGAGGGTAACCCCTACACTAAAGCAAATATTAACTTTACAAGCTAACTGATTAATCTGGGAATTTAAGTGTGGTGTGCAGCTGCAATTAGCAGCCTTCTAATTACCAAAATCCACTAGCAAAGCCATGCATGTCTGCTATTTCTAATAAAAAGGGATCACAGATAAGCTTTTACAACCATTTGCCCTATGACTGCAGTAGTTGTATGTAAATAATTTCATTGAGAAACCCAGTTTAACAATTATTTTTATATGATTAGATTTGGCTGCCAAATTGTGGTGTCAGATATTCTAAAATGGGCCAAGATCAATACCTTGGGTTGTTTACTTTCAAATATATATATACTTTTCAAAGGTAAATCAAAAGAACAGAGGTTCTATATCTATTTAAATAGAGTGATAACAAAAATGCTAAATATTCTCTGGTACCTTGGGCAAGTTATTCTCTGAAATTCCTGGTAACAAAGGTGTTACAACTGTATGCTCTCTCTGAATAATTAAATAATTTTTTGTTTTTGGGGTTTCATTTCCCTTTAAGAAATGTCAAGACACTTGAAAAAAATGTTTTATAAAGCATTTTATAACACCTTTAAATAATGTTTTTTTTTTCTCTAAACATGTTTTATGAAACCAATTTATAAATCTGTAAATGGTTGTTTAATAGTTTGTAATTTAGTAGTAGAGTACTGTCTTTGTGCATTCTGAAACTTTTAAAGTAATTCCTGCTTTGAACCAACAGCTCCTAGTGACAAACTGCTAACAGCTAAGTGCAGACTAAAATGGCTATTGTATTTTACAGTTGTTGAATCCTGAAATAAATACTTCAAGGCATCTGAAAAGCACTTGCAGGTCTTGCCCTAGATTGTAGCAGGTTAGATGGTTCTTTCCATTTGTTGGAGTCTTGTTCTGTTTAATGTTTTAACTCTTTTAAATATGGTTTAAAGAAAAAAAACTTTTTAATCATACAAACATATCTAGATTTGCACATATAAATATGACAAGACACTGAACCTTTCTGTTACAATAAAAAAACACTGTATAATAGTTAGACATAAAAATCCAAATAGAAAATGTTATTCTGTAAATGAAGAGAACATAGTAAGCATCTTATCTGTATCAGCCTGTGGTTACATTAATGGATTTTCCCCACTGTCTATGCTGCAGGTGCAGTTGGAGGCGTATGTGCACTTGCTAATGTCTTGGGAGCACAGGTGTGTGAACTGGAAAGGCTCTGTCTGAATTCTCAGTGGCAAGAAGCAAAACAATTACAGCATCGGCTCATAGAACCTAATGCTGCTGTAAGTTAACCATTGGTATTGTGATCTCAGAAGCACTATGTTTAGCTGACTACAAATTTGTATGGTTTTCAAACTACACATGATATCTTACTTTTATTAACAATAAGATTGGTAGGTACCTGCATGAAAAATTCTGTGTAATAACTTATTGGATGTGGCCCTCAGAGGCTACCTTGACATCTTTTGGAGCAGAAAAAAGTGTCTAATATTTACCCTCACAATACACATAGGGCTAGATTACACAAGTGCAACCAACAGCGCAGGGGGCATTATCCTTATCTTATATTAATATCTTGTACTACACTTTTGGAGAACTGAATTAAAGTGTTAATTCTTGAATATGTGCATAATACAACACATGAATAATATATTAAAATAAACAATTTTACTCATATTTATACAGACATACAAAATGTTTTCTTTCTTAAGACACAGTGAGTCCATGAATCATCATCAATTACTGTTGGGAATATCACTCCTGGTCAGCAGGAGGAGGCAAAGAGCACCATAGCAAATCTGTATCACTTCCCTTCCTACAAACCCCAGTCATTCTCTTTGCCTGCGGTGCAAGGAGGAAGAAGTATTCGTGTTGCATAAGAAGTTTTATTCAATCAAGAATTTATTATTTTAAAGCAGAGTAGGTTTGCTCTGATCTTTCCTGTGGTCTAGATGTAGCCCACGCCAGTCCCTTCAGTAGGGCAGTGGTGGCTTTTAAGCAATTGGGAACTTGGGAGGTAGAATCCTCACTGCGCTTTCTCAAACAGTTTTGCTGCCCTAATCAGAAAGCCTGAGTAAGTTTACTTGGTTCTTTCCTTTTCCACAGGTCCATGTGAGGAACAGTACCCTCTCAAACCAGGTGAGCTGTCCTGCTGCCGTACAGACTGACATTCAGGTAAGTGCCATGTATAATTTTTCTTATAGTGGAGATGTATGTTCACCAGGATCTCCAATAGCAGCCTGTGGTATGTATTGCCACTGTCACCAGTGCGACAGCCTACTGGTTTGATGCATTGTCTGATTCTATTCAGACAGATACTCATCTTGAGGAGATCCAGGACAGGATTAAGGCTCTTAAGTTAGCCAATTCCTTTATCACGGATGCTTCCTTACAATTCAGTAAGTTGGGAGCAAAAATGTCTGGCTTTGCTGTACTAGCTTTCAGAGCCTTATGGTTGAAATCTTGGTCTGCGGATGTTTCCTCTAAGACCAAGCTTTTGGTGATCACCTACAAGGGTAAAATCTTGTTTGGGCCTGGCTTGGCTGAAATTATTTCAGATATTACAGGAGGAAAAGGGTTTTCCTCCGACAGGATAAGAGGAACAAGCAGAAAGGGTGTCAGAGTAATTTTTGTTCCTTTCGAAACCAAGCAGGAACAGTCCAAGCCTTCCTGGAAGCCCAATCAGTCCTGGAACAAGGGGAAGCAATCTAAGAAGCCCGCAACTGAAAAAAAATCAGCATGAAGGGTCTGCCCCCAGTCCGGGAATGGATCCAGTAGGGTGCAGACTTTCTCTATTCGCCCAAGCTTGGATACGAGATGCCCCGGATCCTTGGGTGGTGGACATAGTATCCCAGGGGTATAAGTTAGAGTTCAAGACTTTTTCTCCCAGGGGCAGGTTCCTACACTCAAGATTATCTGTAGACCAGATAAAAAGAGAGGCATTCTTAAGTTGCATTCAGGATCTTTCCGCTCTGGTAGTGATAGTTCCTGTTTCAAGGCAGGAACAGGGTCTGGGATTCTACTCCAATCTATTTGTGGTTCCAAAGAAAGAGGGAACTTTCAGACCAATTTAGGACCTTAAATGTCTAAAGTTCCTCAGAGTACTATCCTTCAAGATGAAAACTATAGGTTCCATTCTTCCTTTGGTCCAAGAGGGTCAGTTCATGACAACCATAGACCTAAAGGATGCGTACCTTCATGTTCCCATTCACAAGGATCATCACAGGTTTCGGAGGTTCGCCTTCTTGGACAATCACTTTCAGTTTGTAGCTCTTCCGTTTGGACTTGCCACAGCTCCCAGAATTTTCTCAAAGGTTCTGGGGGCTTTACTGGCAGTGGTCCGGTCTCAGGGCATTGCAGTGCACCATATCTGGATGACATTCTGGTTTCAGCAAGCAAACTCTCATACTGATGTCAGTATATGGCCGGGTTATAATACAATATATTTAATAATTATTCATTAAAATAAACCCCCAATAAAATGCATATACAAAACAATAAAATTAATGTAAATTCCTAAATTCTTTATATTAGTTTAAAATTTATAGACACATTGAATTATATTTCTAGAAAACCAGATGTGAATCAAACTATACAAGCATAAACTGTTACAATATTCTTTACAAAGCAAACCAAATATATCTTTAGAATTAACCTTATTCACAATAATCTCCCAAATCAGAGTTGCATTAAAATACCATAATGAGATACCAAGATATGAGCCACTAACCTTCAGACCAGTACAATTAAGCTATTTAGCCCACAAATGATTCTATACAACTCTAATTAAAACACAAGAAGTTATGTATATTCTTAATGTAAACAGTCAGTTTATATGCCAAGTTATCTAAGCTGAAATAAATTCTTAATTATCTACAATTTAGACAAATTCTAATATATATATATATATATATATATATATATATATATATATATATATATATATTTGCAAAGATAAATTACTTAGCATACAAGAGTGACTAGTTAAGACTACACAGGACTATCAATGCAAGCAAAAATACAAAATGCCCTTTTAAATCTACTAACTTCAATTAGTTATGGTTACCAAATACCTTTGATTTAAATATTATATATATATTTATCAATTGCGTATACTTCACCAAAATAACCAAATCGATAATTCAGCTTCTAGAACTTCTTGTTTCACCTCATATGAAATAAGGGTATTTGCAATGTGGATAAGAAAAAGTAGCCCAATTTGCTTAAAGTGACTGTGTCCCAACGCAGCAAGTTATCAGTCCAGAGTTCAGCAAAAAGTTAGCTAGCACCTTTTCTCCTCTTGCATTCAGCTTATATTATCTTAATCATTGGTGAAACGATATGATAGGCCCTTCGGAAGCTTGTCTGTGAATCGTCCTTGGATCTGAACATCTCATTGGTCACCTGGGACAGGCCTCCCTGACTGGTTTTGCATGTGTTCTAATAGACAATTTATTTGTCTGTCATACCAGTTCCAATCCCCTATGGGGCAGCAGACAACCAGCAAATACAGTCTCACCATCAATCACTGCTAATCCAAATAGCTCCCTATATAGTGATTATTTAACATACTATAACTTTTTGCATTAATCACTTAAATATTGAATTATAGATGGGATCGTATAATGTCATTTTTCTGATTATTCCAATACCAAATACAAGCATGTTTCTAGCAATCATATTATTATTATCTTAAAATCCATTTAAAGTTGTATTTGATTATTTTCTTATATTCAGATAAAAACAGCATATTTCACATTGGACATCCTTGCTAATTTGCTTATTTGAGCAATAGTGGTGCACCACTTTAGTTACCTATTTGGCCATATCTTTGCATTCCATTTTTTATGGGGATCCCTGACTTGTATGTGTGTTTTTATATGTTTATATATTTAGATTAATACATGTATTTGATTATTTTTGCAAAGATTGTTTGCATCTTGTCTTACTTTTATACTATACTGTCGTATAGGTGCTGTTTATCCTAGTTTTTTAGATCACACTGATTTGTGTGATCTACTCACCCTTTTTTGCACATATAGAAATTTTCTTTCTAGGTTGCACTATATGACTGATGCTATTAATTAATGTGAGGTGAGCATTACATCCTTGTTTTATTTGTTCTATTTCACATTCAGTACAACTCTTTCTCGTGCGTAAAATATATTACACAATTTATGGGACAACCACATATGTATTTGTTAGATGCCTGAAAAATAAAAAAAATAGGTCATTTATATTTTTCATTTAGCAGACATTCACATTTAATATTATACGAACAGACAATTTCATATCAATTTATTTGTATCTATTATTTAATAGTCTAGGGCACATATTTAATGTTTGAAAACTATATACTGTATACGATTTGTTCAAACTTCGGATCCTTAAGACTTCTATGATTCCAAAAAAAAACACATAGACACGTTGAAATCTGGATTCCTAGATCTTCAGCTTCCAATATTACCCTTCTCAGGCATAGACAATCTCCCAGACCTCCATGTTTACATTCAATATGTGTCTGAATATACATGTTCATTTGAGTATCTCAAACTCACATGAAAACTTGGCACAATTCCTTTTGCAAGATTTTTTTTTTAATGTCATACAGAGACTTGAAACGCTAATTTGTCTGGGGCTGCATATTGGAAACTCTGCAAGGGACAATTCACACCCAGGTGATATGAGCCTTCTCCTCAGCCAGAAACTGTTTTTTCCTGAATCCAATCAAATTTCAAACAAAATCCAGTGAGCCATGGTGTTAAATTATCACATGTCTGTTGGCATATGCTTCTCTCAGAACAGAAAGTATATTGAGAAATTTCAAAGGGCTTTTGAGCATATTTTCCACAAAAACACAGACTATTGGCTCCATCAACCCAGGGGTTCCTGTGATCTAGGTAATGAGACAGATGCTCTCTTTTGAACTCTTAAATGCTATGTTAATCAGGAGAAGTATTTCATGTCTGATCTCAGATGTGGAATACATAGAATGTATTCAGTGATAAAATGAGCATGCTCAAACTTACTATTTGAGAGATTGCATACTTATTTTATCTTATTATATATACACACACACATATATATATATATATATATATATATATATATATATATATTGCCCACTGACATCTACAGATACCCTGACACTGAGATCTTGTTGTCTTTTCTTCGCTCCCACGGATGGAAGGTGAATGAATATGGGCAAAAGTTTACAAGGGTAGTGTTCTTAGGGACCATAATAGATTCCCTATTGATGAAGATTTTTACTGACAGAGGTCAGAAAATCAAAGATTTTCGACTCTTGCCTTGCCCTTCAGTCCGCATCTCGGTCGTCAATGGCTCAATGTATGGAGGTGATTGGTCTGATGGTTGCTTCCATGGACATCATCCCGTTCGCTCTGGTCCATCTCAGAGCTCTGCAGTTATGCATGCTAAGACAATGGAACGGAGACTATGCGGATCAGTCTCCTCGAATAGATCTGGATCAGGTGACAAGAGACTCTCTTCTGTGGTGGTTGTCTCAGGATCACCTCTCCCAGGGAACTTGCTTTTGCAGACCTTCATGGGTGATCGTGACCACGAATGCCAGCCTGCTGGGCTGGGGAGCAGTCTGGGGTTTGTTAAAGGCTCAGGGTCTATGGACTCATGAGGATTCAAATCTCTCCATAAACATCCTAGAGCTGAGAGCGATCTTCAATGCTCTACTGGCCTGGCCTCAGTTAGCTTCAGCCCGGTTTATCAGGTTTCAGTAGGACAACATAACATCGGTGGCGTACATCAACCACTAGGGAGGAACTCGGAGTTCCTTGGCCATGACAGTGGTTACTCGGATTATTCAGTGGGCAGAGACCCACAACTGCTGTCTATTTGCCATCCACATACCAGGTGTGGACAATTGGGAAGTGGATTTTCTGAGCAGACAGACTTTTCATCTCGGGGAGTGGGAACTCCATCAGGAGGTGTTTTCCAGCTTGACCATCAAATGGTGGCGGCCGGAGCTGGATCTCATGGCTTCTCTGCAGAATACCAAGCTCCTGAAGTACAGTTCGAGGTCAAGGGAGCCACATGCTGTCCTGATAGATGCCCTGGCGGTCCCTTGGAATTTCAGTCTAGCATACCTGTTTTCCCCGTTCGCTCTCCTTCCACGAGTCTTTGCTCGAATCAAACAGGAGAGGGCATCAGTGATTCTTATAGTACCGGCGTGGCCTTGCAGGATTTGGTATGCAGACCTAGTGGAAATGTCATCTCTTCCACCTTGGACACTACCTCTGTGGAAGGACCTTCTACTTCAGGACCCCTTCCTTTATCCAAATCACATTTCCCTGAAGCTGACTGCTTGGAGATTGAACGCTTATTTTAGCTAAGTGTGGGTTTTCCAAGTTGGTCATTGAGACCTTGATCCAGACTCACAAGCCTGTGACTAGAACGATTTACCATAAGATATGGCATAAATATCTGTATTGGTTTGAATCCAGAGGTTACTCTTGGAGTAGAGTCAGGATTCCTAGGATTTTGTCCTTTCTCCAGGAGGGTCTGGAGAAGGGTTTATCAGCAAATACTCTGAATGGTCAGATTTCTGCGTTGTCTATTTTGTTGCATAAGCGTCTGTCGGATGTGCCAGACGTGCAATCTTTTTGTCAGGCTTTGGTCAGAATCAGGCCTGAGTTTAAATCTGTTACTTCTCCATGGAGTCTTAACCTTGTTCTTAAAGTTTTACAGCAGGCTCCGTTTGAGCCTATGCATTCCTTAGATATTAGGATGTTATCTTGGAAGGTTTTGTTTCTTGTTGCCATTTCTTCTGCTCGGAGAGTCTCGGAACTCTCTGTATTGCAGTGTGATTCCCCTTATCTTATCGTTCATTCTGATAAGGTGGTTCTGCGTACTAAGTTAGGTTTTCTTCCTTAAGTTGTTTTGGACATAAATATTAATCAGGAAATCGTTGTTCCTTATTTGTGTCCTAATCCTTCTTCTCATAAGGAGTGTTTGCTGCACAACCTAGATGTTGTGCGTGCACTAAAATTCTACCTCGCCAGTCTTCTGCTTTGTTTGTCTGTTTTTCTGGGAAACGCAAGGGTCAGAAAGCTACAGCTACTTCTCTCGCTTTGGCTGAAGAGTATAATTCGTTTGGCCTATGAAACTGCTGGACAGCAGCTTCCCGAGAGAATCACAACTCATTCCACGTGGGCTGTTTCTTCTTCCTGGGCATTCAAAAATGAAGCTGCTGTGGAACATATTTGCAAGGCTGCAACTTGGTCCTCTCTGCGTACTTTTTCTACATTTTCTAAATTTTATACTTTTGTTTCGACTGAGGCTTCTTTTGGGAGAAAGGTTCTTCAAGCGGTGGTGCCTTCTGTTTAGGTTTCCTGTCTTGGATCTCCCTTATCATCTGTGTACTCTAGCTTGGGTATTGATTCCCAACAGTAATTGATGATGATCAGTGAATTCACTGTGTCTTAAGAAAGAAAACAAAATTTATGTTTACCTAATAAATTTATTTATTTCTTGACGCAGTGAGTCCACGGCCCTTCCTGTTTTTCAGAAACCTTGTGTTATTTCCTTTCTCTCCTTTTCCTTCAGTCGAATGACTGGGGTTTGTGGGAAGGGAAGTGATACTTAACAGCTTTGCTGTGGTGCTCTTTGCCTCATCCTGCTGGCCAGGAGTGATATTCCCAACAGTAATTGATGATGATCCGTGGACTCACCGTGTCAAGAAATTAATACATTTATCAGCTAAACATAAATTTTGTTTTAACAGGGATTTAAAGGGATATGGTGTATAACAAGGTGTTTGACTAGGAAGGGCTGTATATATGTATATATATATATATATGAGTGTGTTTATATGTATGTGTGTATATACATGTATGTGTATGTGCAATGCTTTAAACATATATTTCATTAGAAAATCATTGTTTAATAGTTAGTGAACAACTACACTATTTGACCTTTGGCTAAGCGCATCTTTAGGGCATACTTGGCTCAGGGCAGCTTTGTCTTAGTGCTTGTGCAATAGCCAACACAAGTTTTTCAGTGCACCCCGATAAAGTCTATTATGTGCGAGATTTGACGCATCTGCGCTATCCAACACGCAGGTGGTAGTGTGCCCTGGACTGTATCACTCAACTGCTAATATATTACTTTCAAGTTGTAATATGAGAGCAAAAATAAAACTTTTATTGATTTAACTTAAGCTGCACAGAATAGCGCTATTATTTTTGCACTACACTTGTAATCTAGCCCATGCTTTTTATGTTACTCAGTGTATTTTAAAGAGACGGTAAAATATATATTTTTAATTATATAAATTTTTATATATGCATAGTATATATTAACAATTAATCACTGCATTGCAAAAGTTCTGCACACAAACTAAGGGGCTAACCATAATCCTTGTGAATGTTTTCAGCAGATAACAATGTATGCACTTCATTGTTGTATTGTTGTCAGTGTATTGTTTCATTGATCACATCCTAAAATGTTTCTGTTGTTAAAGGTACAGTAAAGTCAAAATTACACTTTCATGATTTGGATAGAGAATGTCATTTTTTTTTTTTATTTTAAATTTCTTTATTTACAATCAACAATGTATACAATGTTCCAGCATAATTTAGAGCCACACAAAGGGCATGATAATGAAATACATAACACATGTGATAAACTAATTCTATTAACACAAAAATTAGATTTCTGTTCAGTTTTAGGTGTACATTGTTGAGATTTTATATTTAACAATCGAAGAAAAAAGAAGGAAGAAGGAAAAAGAGAAAAGAAGACAAAAAACAAAAAAAAGATAGAGCGAAACAAGGCTATACAACACAAAAAAAAAAAAAAAAAAAAGGGGATAAAGGGAAAAGGGAGTTAAATTACCATATCCCCAACAACACCAGGTCGGAATCCCGAAAAGGGTATATTAAATATTCAATTTCATTTGGCGGGAGTGCTTTTATAAACATTGACCATTTAAGAAAAAACCTGGTAACTTCATAGTTATTAGTTGTATTAGTATCAATTTGCTCAAGAAGACATTGCTTCTTTAGGCAATTTTTAATTTCTGGTATGCTAGGGACTGTTCGTAATTTCCATTTTTTAAAAATTAGATATCTAGCGGCCAGTATAGTCAAATTAGTAATTTTAGTGTTACTTTGCTTACTCTCCGAAAAAAGGAAAACCATATCTACTGCAGATATTGTCAGAGTGGGGTTATTCAGTATTTTGCGAAGCCAAAATTGGACTTTCAGCCAGATGTTTCTAACTTTTGGACAGGTCCATGTCATGTGCAGAAGGTTTGCGGAAGGAAAAGAGCATTTAGGACAACTAGCAAAATTAACATTTCCACATTTAAACCCTTTTTCTGGAGTGAAATATGACATGTGAATTACTTTCAAATGGGACTCCCTCCAGGTTGAGGAAAGAGTTGTTTGCATAACAACTTGAATTGAAGAATATAATAATTTGGGATCTAGTTCTTGCATTAATAGTGCAGCCCACTTAATACACAGCTTATCCAGGTTCAATGTCCCCCGGTCTGAGACTAGAGCATTACCCTGGAGTAATTGACATGCATCCATTTTTAACTAATACCAACCAATTTTCGATATTTCCCAGTGACCAATTCCAGCCATGATCAGTTATCAGTTTTTGAGCATAATGTCTCGCTTGAAGATAAGCAAAGAAATTTCTTTGCGGGAGATTAAATTCATGCCTAAGGGAATCAAATGTTTTAACACATTGTCTTTCCAAGTCTATTATTTGTATTACATTAGCAAGACCCTCCTGCTTCCATTTTGAAAAGAGTACTGAATTTAGACCTGCTGGGAATTGAGGATTCCCCAGAAGTGGAAGATATCTTGAGACTCGGTATTCTATAACTAGCCTGTTACACATGTTTTTCCATGCCAAAATTGGATTATATATGGATCTCAATTTCTTTAGTGCAAGAGGTATGAAACCAACATTAGCGTGAATAAGTGCAACAAGAGAAACGGGATTTGTTATATTTTTTTCAAGATTGTTATTAGTAATGTAATCTTTTGAAAATATCCAATCTGTTACTATGCGGGCCAGAGAGATATAATTATAGGCCTTAAGATCAGGTAAAGCTAGACCCCCATATTTAATGGGGAGATAGAGCTTCTGCAGGGAAATTCTAGACCTCTTGTTTTGCCATATAAATGACCGCAAGGCTGAGTCAAAGGATGTCAGGTCTTTTTTTCTAAGAATTACAGGAGTGTTTTGAAGAATGTAGAGTATTTTTGGAAGTAAAATCATCTTGTAAGCAGCTATTCGTCCCGAAAGGGACAGCGGTAAATTATGCCAGTTTTTAAGAGTATCTTTAATTTTATTTATAATTGGTATAATATTTAGGGTGTACTATTTATCAGGGTTCGGAGATATCATAATTCCTAGATATCTAAATGAATCCTGGACTATGGAAAAAGGTATATTTATGCATGATTCCTTAGTCTGTTTAATCCAGAGAAATTCTGATTTTGTGACATTCACCTTGTATCCGGAAAAAGATCCGAATTGTTGTAAAATTAGAAGAAGTCTGGGTATATTTGTTTTGGTGTTAGTCATATATATCAGAATGTCATCTGCATAAAGTGCAATTTTTGATTCATGACTACCTATTTTAATTCCCTCTAATTGCTGTCTTATTGATATGGCAAGCGGTTCGATAGCAATATCAAAAAGGAGGGGGGACAGGGGGCAGCCTTGCCGAGTCCCTTGCCGCAGGAGAATATCCTGTGAGAGAGACCCGTTAACTATCATCCTTGTAGATGCTTTACGGCACAGATTTGTGACAAACTTAAGAAAATTCCCTTTCAGCCCAAATTGCTCTAGTGAAAATAGAAGGTGGTCGTGCTGAACCGAGTCAAAAGCCTTCTCGGCATCTATGGCTAGAATTGCCTGATCCATGTTAGACCCCTCCCCTAGTGAATCTGAGCCATCATTTGTTCTGAGATAATCAATAATAAGCATGAGTTCTCTGATTTTAGCGGACGAGTTCCTATTCTTTATAAACCCAGCTTGATCAGAGTTAATAATGAGAGGTAGAACTAATTGCAGCCGTTGGGCTAAAATAGAAGTTAAAAGTTTGTAATCTGAATTCATGAGAGCAATAGGTCTATAAGATTCCTTTAATACTGGGTCTTTCCCTTTTTTTAGAAGCAACGTCGTGTAGGATGCTGAAAAATTTGCCGTAGGCTCATTGCCCTGCACGTATATGTAATTAAATAGAGCAGTTACATAGGGTGTTATACTTTGTGAAGTTATTTTGTAAAATTCGTTAGGGAGTGCATCTGGACCAGGAGATTTATTAGAGGGTAATTTTTTAATTGTGTTGGCCACTTCTAAGTTAGTTATAGGAGAATACAGCTGTTCTAGTGCATCCGAAGGTATTAAGGGATGCGAAATCTTTTTCCAAAAATCATCTCTTTGTGTGATATTCGGAGGTTCAGAGTTATATAAATCAGTATAATAGTTAAAAAAGGTTCTGATAAGGTCTTCAGAAGACCTAACTTTTTGACCATTAACATTTAATGCGTCTATCATCTGAGAGCCCTTTTCCTGTTTAAGAAGTTTTGCCAGCAGTTTACCTGATTTATTCCCATGCCTATGTAATTTTGCAGAAAATCTGATATCCTTTTGTGTTGATTTAAACAACAGCAATGAGTCCGTTTCTCCTAATGCTGCGATATACTTAGCCCAGTTTAGCTGTGTGCTTTCAATTAAATAAGAATTATACGCATTTGTCACTGCACGTAAAAGCTCATTCTCCCTTTTTTTTTGCTTCGTGTGATGGTGTATGCCAGAATTTCTCCCCTTAAGACCGCTTTTGTGGTTTCCCAAAATAAGTCAGGGCGATTTAGAGCTTCCGAGTTAAATGTTATGTATTCCCTGAATTTTATTTCCAACCAATTTTTGAACTTAACATCTGATGCCAGGTATGTAGGAAAAAAAAAATCGATTATTCCTTAAATGGGAGGCGTCTATTTGAAACTCAAGGGAAATAGGAGCATGATCTGAAATGACTATAGGTGAAATTTGAGCAAAAACTTTCCGTTTACATAAACGTTCATCCAGTAAAAGTAAATCAATTCGTGAAAGCGATTTATGCGCTTTTGACATACATGTGTAATCACGTGTATCGGGGTGTTGTAATCTCCAAATGTCATGGATTTTGAGATTATTGAACATTCTTAAAAACAATTTTGCCTCTAATTTGTCCCTTTTGGTCTTTTGAGTGGCTAAATGTTGCCGCATTCTATCTAGGGGATATTGTGGGGCCATATTGAAGTCACCACCCATTATTAAGAAACCCTCTGCACATTCCATAAGCCTGGCTTGTAATCTTTCCCAAAATAACAAATTAAAAATATTCGGAGCATATACATTACATATGGTGTAAAGGGTATTGGCAATTTTAACCTTTAGTATAAAATATCTCCCTTCCTGGTCTGCAGGGCCGCCATCAGGGGGTGAAAGGGGTGACTCCTGTCAGGGGCCCAATGAGCCAGGGGGGCCCCATGAGGCAAGAACTAAAAAAAAAAAAAAAAAAAATTTTTTTTTTTTTTTTTTTTTTTTTAAATTTTGGCAGCCAACAGTGGGTACTACAGCAGAGTGCTAATTGAGCATGGGAAATGTTATTACAAGGAGTAAAGTATTAGCATTTGAGAGGATTTCTTAGTGTGCACTAAACCACTATGCTCAGTGTGAGACAGACTTGGCACTTTGTACAGTGTGTGCCTGAGTCAGACGGCAGATCACTTTTATTTGAAGAGGAGGTATGACTTACTTAGCAAATGTTTTTTTTTTATTTGTGCAATTTTGGATTGTAACTTCAGTGTGGTAGTAGTTGTACGGTGGGGCTAGGGGTCCATAAAAACAAATTTTTTTAGCAGCAGTGTATTTATGTTTATTTGACAATGCTGTAGAAATTCTATATTTAAAACCATGCAGAAATGTTTCCTCCTCAATACACAAATGGTAGATACCCTTTTGGCAGATATGCATTTTATATATATATATATATATATATATATATATATATATATATATATATATATATATATATATATCATTCCAGTTTACTGCCCCTTTATGCAAGGACTTTCCAGATGCAAGGAGGCATTTTATCTAAGATTTTTACATCTGCATAAAATTTTATACTCTCAGACTAAAATTGCTCAGTGTTTGAAATGAGACAGGTTAACTTAAAACTGTTCAGTTTACACTACAGTGGACTTAGTTTTGAAATACATACCAACAAGCCTAAATCCTACATTTAACCAGATCTAATGGTATGAGTACCACAGCTTATGGTCCCACCAAGACCATATAGAGTACAGCTGACAGATGGGAAAATTTGTACACTATATTTGAAGTGGTGCTCTTGGTTGGGGAAAATGGGGAAAAAAAAAAAAAACATATGTCAACCTTTTAAAGGTACTTTTCTTCATCTAACCATCTACCCAGCTCATTAATGTACAATTTTGAATTCACAGAATTATTTTTGTTTGCACATTTACAAATATGATTCTTTAAAAAGTGATTTCTTAATTTCTGCATTTTTTTTATTATGCATGTCACACACTGTTGATTTAGGGGATGCAAGGTGCATAAATGTTTCCTCCTGTGAGTGTTTCTGTGGATGTATGTGTTTATGTCTTTGTGCTTTGGTTTGTGTCTCTATGTGTATGTATTTTTTATCTGTGGGTCTCTCTGTGAGGGTGGGTGTGTATGTCTTTGTGCATTTTCTGTGGATGTCTGTGAGGGTGTGTGCATATGTCTTTGAGCTTTTTCTATGGGTGTTTCTGTGAGGGTGTTTGTGTGTATGTATGTATGTCTGTGTTTTCTGTGGGTGTCTCTGTGAGGGTGTGTGTATGCCTTTTGTGTGTTTTCTGTGGATGTCTCAGTGAGGGTGTGTGTATGTATGTCTTTCTGTGTTTTTCATGTGGTTGTCTGTGTGTGTGTGTGTGTGTGTGTATGTCTTTGTGTGTTTTCTGTGGGTGTCTCTGTGTGTGTATGTGTGTATATGTCTTTGTGTGTTTTCTGAGGCTGTCTGTCGGTGTTTCCTTGGGTGTATGTGCAAGTTTGAATTTGTGTGTGTGTGTCCATTGTCTGTTCCTTTTTAGGACATTTTTACCTTACTACTAATTATTCACATCTTTCTACAGACTTTGAGACTAACAAGACCTTTCCGGAAGTAACCACTCCACCATTTAACCTTTAAATTATTGTTTAGGCAGTTCAGGGCCCTTCCTTTCAGCCACTGCATGCTGTTGTCATCATTTAGTTGGCATCTTCCTTTACAAAAATATAATCAGAACTCCATATTTTGTTTTCTAAATCTCCTTTTTTTACAAAACTGTAGTTTACCTCATTACTTGTCAGGTCAATGTAAACAAGTGCTAAGTGTCTGTTTGGGTGTCTGTGTCTGAGTGTGTTTCTTTGCGTGTCTGCTAGAGTGTCTATATGTGAATCCTTATGTGTGAGTGTGTTTGTGTGTTTCAGTGTATGAGTGTGTCTGTGTGTGTGTGTATGTTACTACCTTTACAACATTTCCAAGTTTAAATAGACAATTAAGAATAAAGTGCATATACGTTTTAGTCACTTGGTCAAAAATTGCACATGTCAAAGGAGGGGGGGGGGGGGGCCCTGATCAATGGTTGAGTCAGGGGCCCCAAAATTTCTAGTGGCGGCCCTGCTGGTCTGATTCGGTGCCTATCGTTTCATATTTGAGTTTCTTTCCCATCAGAATGGCCACCCCACCCTTACGTTTCACACTAGGTGAAGAAAAAAAAACTTCTTTTACCCAGGAAGATTTTAATTTGAGAACTTCTTCGGCTCTCAAATGCGTCTCTTGTAACAATGCAATAGACGTGTTCTCTTTCTTCAAATATGATATTATCATTTTTCTTTTAATGGGGGATGTAAGGCCGCCAATGTTCCAAGATAAAATTTTAAATCCGGTTGCCGTACTAATTATTTACACGTAGTGGAGGAAGAGGAGGAGAGGGAGAAAAAAAAAAACATAGAAGAAAGAGAAGAAAAGAAAAAAACATAATAAGAGGTGAGAGTTTTGCCACACAAACTCTCAACCAACCCAGACTGCAGGGGTTCAACCATCATTAAAACGAGATAAGGAAATAAAGGGAATTTAATGCATAGAGAGGAAAAAACAACAAGAAAAAACATAGGCATCTTTAGTTGATACCTATATCAGCATATCTCTACCTATTTTTCTGACTGGTATTTGCATAAAATTTACCTGCTGCTGTAGCTGTGTCAAAGAAATGAATATCATCATCGCATACCACTCTAAGCCTTGCTGGATGTAAAATAGTAGCCCTCAACCCATGCTGTATGAACTTTGTGCACCATGGGGCTAATTCCCTTCTTTTCATTGCAGTATCTACTGCATAATCCTGGAATATAAAAATTTGTGTGCCCCCCAGAAAAACAGGTTGATGCTTTCGATAAAGTTGGAGGAAAGTTAGTTTATCCTGATAATTCAGGAATTTAACTATGATGGGTCTTGGTTTGGTTTTATTCAAAGCTACCGGGCCCAATCTATGGGCACGCTCTATAATTATATTTGGATAGTTTTCAGGAAACTGTAAAATTTGTGGTAATGTATTTGTAAAAAATTTAGTCAGGTTCTCAAACTGTTTTTCTTCTGGGATACCTATTATTCTTAGGTTATTCCTTCTAGCACGATTTTCTAGATCCTCAACTTTATTTTGCAATTTAAGAATATTTGAGGTAGCTAACTCAAGCTTACTATTCTGAGTGGTAGTGAAGTCCTCTAGATCAGAAACTCTCTGTTCTACTTCAGAGAGTCTATTAGCAAATTGTTTAATTTCTGATGCGAGAAGTGCAATGTCTTGTTTTATCTCATTTTTTAAAGCATCTAGTTTAGGTGCAAGAGCTTCTGAAATGTTGCTAACTAAGGTTTGCATGTCATTGTGATCCTGTGTGATTAGTGTGTTACGCGGGGGTGTCTGTACCTCTGCAAGGGCCTCATTAGAGATTTTGTTTTTTTTGTCCCTCTGCCTTGCTGCCATGACTGGAGGTGAAGATTTGTTGTGTGCGTGAAGAAATTTATCCATAAACTATAGTGAGAGTGAAAAAATGAAAAAAGGAAAATATTGTGAGTGCAGAAAGGGAAGGAGTGCGTGAAGTGAAGGAAAAGTGAGAAGAAGGACAAAAGAAAAGGGGAAGGGGGGAGGGGAGAAGAATCTCCTGGTGAAAAGGGGAAGAAAAAACAAAGTGAGTTTATTAATTTATTGATAGGCAGTCGTGGAGTGAAGCAGAAAGGGACCTTTATCAGTGTAAACTATGGCCTTGTGCTGCTTTTAATATAGGAGGTTTCAGTGAAGACTTATTTTGTATGTTTTTTTTTTCCCCCCCACTTATCAATTAAGCAGCTTAATTGAAGATTTATTCAGCAGGTGCCCTAAGCACTAACAGTTCCACATTCTAACTCAAAACATTATTCATGTCAGTTTTTACATTTCCTTATATTGACAAAACTTTACTGAAGTTGTTATAATATATCTAGACAAACTTCTCCAAAGAAAGGTAATTCCAAACTGGATTAGCCACCTTAAATTACAATTCAGCCCTTACATATTTTGTATTTGTTTAGGCAGTTTATTCAAGGAGCTGAGGGGCTATATTCTCCAAACCTTGGTCATTAAGCACCTGTGATTTTATTTATTTGGTATCTATAGTATTGGTGCTAAGAGACTTGCTTTTACCATAAGTAAATCATTAAAGAAACCAGTTAATAATATTTTGCACTAACACATGATACTTTACATATTACTATCATGCGCACAGAAACATTTATAAGAAAATAAGAAGAGCAAAAAAAAAAAAAATCAACAGCAAGGAGAACAAAACAAAAAAAAACAAAAAAAAAACCCAGTGTCCAGCAATCTTTACACTTAAGGATATGCAGTTCAGTTTGCTTGCATTTTGTCCCAATATAACAGCTTTTTACTCGCCTCCTTGATGAGACAAAATAGGAAAAAAGCAACAGCCAGGCAAAAATTCCCAGATATCTAATGTGTCACTGTGTTAAATTTTAGTTGTAGCAAGTTCACATTTGCTGGCGCAACAGAAACTGCAGCTAGAGTTTCAGTTAGTTTGTTGCAAAACGACTCATATACTTTACCGTCCTTAGCTGCAGCTGTGACCTGTGAGAGACCTCCTGGGAGACAAGCCCCCCTCATGCAGCACCGGTGGGAGGGGGGACACGTGCTCAAACAATGCCCTGTTGTTCTGCAATTTTTGCGACTTTCGCCAAGGCGGAGAAGCAGGAAAAGGCAACAGACCAGAGCCGGACAAATTACCCCGCAGCAATTTCTGACCCGGGTCCCTCACGCAGCACCGGTGGGAGGGAACTCCAGGACGAGGGAAACAACACTCCCAGATCTGCGCTACTTCTCGTATCTCCGCGGTACCAGGATGGGCCACACAACCTGCGGCAGGAACCAGGAGAAGGCTGAACCAACTGGAGAACAACAAGCAGGTCCCTGCTCCAGGGCAGGACCGCTCACAGGAAACAGCGCTGGTCCCTCTTCCGCCTCTCAGCCCAGCGTCGAGCAGGTTTGATGAATCTTTTCCCGTGGCTGTAATATGTCCGCTAAGCCTAGCGATAGGGAAAGAGTCTCCGTCCTCCGTTAAGCCCCACACTCAGTATACCAGGACAGTGAGCAGTGAAAGCGTCTTATAGGGAAGTCTCTGAGAAAGGTATATACACAGCGTGTATACTGGTTGCAGTTTGAGATTTGGGTGCTTTCCCTCTTGTCTTTTTGCTCTGCAAGTAATGTTATAAAGGTATAAAAAATGGTGACCCTGTAGTTGCTGCTATGCAGCTTAGTGCATTGGCAAGGCACTTTTGAATTCCGTTAGCGATGGTAAGAGCTATGCAGGCTACCCAGAGAGAATGTCATTTTAAACAACTTTACAAAATACTTCTAATATCAAATTTGTTTTGTTCTCTTGAAATAATTTGTTGATTTTGTCTATGGCAGCAGCATTTGTAACTTATTATAACATTTTAAAAAACAATGTTGCAAACACTACTTCCATAGACTGCTAAACACACGTGCACTCTCCTGAAATCCTATGAGCCCACCTAGGTTTACTCTTCAACAAATAATACCAAGAGAGCAAAGCAAATTTGATAATAGAAATTAATTGTAAAGTTGTTTAAAATCACATTCTCCATCTAGACCATGAAAGTTTAATTTTTACTTTACTGTCACTTTAATACCCCTTAAGTTTGAAATGGTTACCTCCCAAAAACAAAACAAAATTCCTGTCTTCTTTGTTAGTCTCCTGATTTTATAATCAAAAGCTAAATGCGCAGGATTAAGTAATACAAAATGGAGATTTTGGAGGTTTAGCGATTACATCACAGGTTAACGGTAAATTTATCCCTTTTAATATTGTGTAGTGATGCTAATTGGTGTTGTGTGCAATTATCTTGTTGTCTTCCAAAGCCATTGAGATATATGTGTGTTTGTCTCTATAAGAGATTATTGGTATATAGGGAGTGCGTGTTTTTTCACTCACTTTTATTAGTGTAAAAGTGCTTATTCATTTTTTAACTTTGATTGAGCAGGTAGAGATTGTATCTGTTTGGAGATGTTGCTTGTGAATGTCATACAATATGGCAGTGGGTACTTTCAGTCTGTTTTTCTCATGCACAAAACCAACGTTACATTTGAAAACGTTTTGCAGAACAAGGTATTGAGTCAACAAGATTTATCTGGGGTTAATTAATCCATTTAGCTGTGGAATTCAATATATGAAAAATGGCCCTGTAAATGTGGCATTAAGTATAGACAATTTTAATTGTGATAAATAAATTTTTAAAAAAACAGGACTGGCACATATATAGGGCCATTCATTTTTTTTTACCCAACCACTAATGAAAAAAGTGCCACTGATAAACAATGAAAATTACTGATTGTAATTGGAATGACACTGAAAATGTCTCATCTGCAGCTAACATGCTGATATTGATCAAAAGATAAATTGTGGTAAACCGTTAAATGTTTTAAAATGACTTCCTTTTTTTTACCAAAGTGTGCATTGATTTGCCTTGAAGGGGCATATCCCTTGAAAATACAGATATAAATGAACTCTGACATTATCCCCATGTAGAAAGTTTCAATGTGACAGTTTTAGGTCCTGCAGGATATACTTGCTGGCTCAGGGGTTAAACTACCTTTGAACATTTATCACAAATAATTGCATCCTGCTTAGTATAAGAGAATACCAGATAGAACCTCACCCATGCCCGGTATGGAGCCTTGCTGGTATGCACTATCACATTTGGCATTTTGCTAACTAATGGGGCGTGCAGCTGTCCTTCTGGCAGACATCCAGGTAACATCAATTGGTTTCACTCCTGTTAGGAGCATATGACAAATCTGTCACTTGTGTTGTTGGAAGGTAAGAAGTGCACATATATGGGAAATTATCATAAAAAAGTGGCTGCAAATAAATATTATTTGTGATATGTGATTGTTTTGCTTCAACTATGTTATATCTCTATTACAGAAGCATAAATGATCTGGCACCAGCACAATATAATCAGTGTAGACTAGTTTTAGTTTAATCAACTCAACGTCAGAAATGCTTTTGTTTATCTGCTGCATGTAGTAACATTTTGCAAGCACTGTGATTGCCATCTGTATATCCATTGACTGATAGTTATATTTTCCATTACCTCTGTATTACTGATATTTAACTTTCTTCTTATTGTTAAAGGGATAGAAAGATCAAAATTGAAATGTGTACAGCTACATTTCAATATGAAATAGAAGCATTCTTTAAATGTACTTCAATTAGCAAAATTTCTTCTAATAAAAGTTATTACTGTTTTTAGCGGCATACGCACATATCCTGCGAGGGCCCATGCACCAGTATTCAAACTGGTGCACTACACAGCAGGAAATAGCGGCACTACACAGCCGGAAATAGCGGCACTACACAGCAGGAAATAGCACTGCCATCTAATGCTCTTGCAAATGGACAACTCTTCCAAAACTTCTACCATATAGTGCTCCAAACATTTGCACACTCCTGAGCTTACGTCCCTGCTTGACCCAAAGAAATGGCAAATTAACTTAACATATATTTGTGGTAATAGTTTATGTACACAGCTTGTGGGAATATGGCCTTAATTTTTATAATGAAATGCCATAAGGAGTAGGTATTGTATTGAAACATCAGTATAAGCAATAGATGTACAATACTGTTAACATATTAGGTCATTTGTATGAACTGGGAAGTCCCTGGACTACTGACTAATATTCCATAGAGGTATTCCATACTCATATTTGTAACATAGTAACATACATAGTAGATAAGGTTGAAAAAAGACTGAAGTCCATCGAGTTCAACCTATACAAATCTAAAATACTTACAAAAAGCTCCAGTTAAGCTTAAATAACCCCATTAAAATGTGACCCATTTAATACTAGCAATCATATCCATGAATTTTGTTTATATACAGAAATTTATCCAGACTATTTTTAAATGTATCTATGGTATTGGCATTCACTACCTCCTTTGGTAATGAGTTCCACAATTTTATTGCTCTTACAGTGAAAAAACGTTATATATAACAATATTTGTAGTGCACTTAACATCTTGTGCCCATCTAAAATATTACCTGTCATTTCCCTGGTCATAAGATGTTCTTGTCATTTGTTGAAGAGGATAAACAGGGCATGACAGATTGTAAATTAACCAACAAGATATAAAAATGTGAATATTCAATTCCTCATCTAATGATTCTGGGAATTAGTTACTTCATCCTGAGATTAGTTATATCATCCTGGGAAATCAGTGACAGAATATCCTAACATGAGCACAAAGTGAACAACATGAGAACGCACTGATTAACTTCATATATTTATACATATGATAATTAACTTTGAATGAAAACAGTTTGTACCGCAAGTTATTTAACACTGTAACATTGGCCTTGTAGCTTCACGGCCAATGTTACAGTGTAGTAGAATCTGTTTGAACAAAGTCTGATACATTTATTTCATACACTACTGTATCATGACCTCATATAATATGATTCTCAACTGTTCTGGTAAATATAGTTGAAATGCTTTATCATTAATCATTAATATGTAGAATGTTATAATGAATATAGATCCCAAGAACATGCATATTCCCCAAACCAAGTACATAATAGCAGTGGTACAAAACATATGGGAAACTGAAGGAGGGGCTTGTTTTATGGCCTAAGAATATTATGTATAGGATGTGTATTTAAAGGGGCAGTAAACCTATACAATAATGTTATAAAATTCTGCACATAGATACAGAATTATATAACATTATCTTAGCACCAACCTTATATAACATATAAAGACCAGACCAGAGCAGGAGCGAGCTACATTCAGTTTAATGGCGTGATCGGGCCGGCTGTGACTAGACAGTCCAATTTACTTCTATTATCAATTTTTATTCATTCTCTTACAATCCTTTCTTAAAGAAGCAGCAATGCGCTACTGGGTTACTAGCTGAAAACATTTGCAAGCCAATCACAAGAGGCATATATGCACAGCCAGCAATCAGTAGCTAGCTCCCAGCTTCTGAGTCTAGATGTGCTTTTCAACAAATGATCTAAAAGAACAAAGCAAATTAGATCAAAGAAGTACATTGGAAAGTTGTTTACATATGTGTGTTCTGTCTGAATCATGAAAGAAAAAATCAGAGAAATTAAAGTCTTATTGGCAGAGCCCTCTACACATTTGTCTCCTATAAATACTACCTTTACATTATAATAATATTTTATAGGTTGTAGAAGACACATAGTTTCCATGAGTTGGTTACTACAGAATGCGTAAATCACCAGTATGCATATATGTGTGTGTGTGTGTATATATACAGTATATACTGTATATATCTATCTATCTATCTATCTATATATCTATATATATATATATATATATATATATATATATATATATATAAAGAACAATGTAGAAGAAGGGCACTCTCAGGGTTTGTATAGAGACAAATATTTTCTTTATTCCTAGAACATTAATACATGGTCGACGTTTCGGCCCTCAGTTGGGCATTCATCAGGACAGGTATTATCTTTAAACTGTCGAGTGGCAGTAGTCATAGATCCAAACTGAGGGCCAAAACGTCGACCATGTATTAATGTTCTAGGAATAAAGAAAATATTTGTCTCTATACAAACCCTGAGAGTGCCCTTCTTCTACATTGTTCTTTAACTATCTCTTATAAGGATTGCACCCAGGTTGTGGCTACTCCACCTGGTTGGAGTGCTGGGCTATACGCTTTTTTGACATATGTTTGTAGAAAGGAACTCACATGATTTGTATATAAAAATATAAACTTCCTTTAGTTAAATCCATAAAACTTGTCAACGTTTCGGCTGAGACACCAGCCTTTTTCAAAACAACTTTAAGTGCATACTATCCCAAAAAATATTCTTACTATACACCAAACACTCATCAATATATAGTCAATTAAAGTCCCACCCCTTGTGCGCACGATTCTTTTTCAGTTAAAAAATCTGTTACATGCCAATGTTATACTGACAATACACACTTCAATTATCCAGTTTAACTCCGTATTATAACTTATCCCCCAGGAATTCTGTTTAAACATGACTCAAGCCTTTATAGGCATCAACATGGTTATGCTACAATCATACCATTATTTATTTCATGCTTATATCGGGGTAGTTTAGCTCTCAATATGTCCTTCACATGAAACATATTATTCCGTCTCTCTGTAAACAAAGCATGTATCTCTGTGGGCTTATATACCCCCACTCTGTTTACATCATTACATCCTGGCCAATGGGTATGGTGATGTTCTCTATGCAATACTGCAAGACCTATTGAGAGCATAATAACCCCGTTATAAGCATTAATTTGAATTGACTCTTTATTTGGACTAAGTAAATGGTTTTGCTTTTTTAGTGGACTTTGAATACTTGAACATCATTTTTGATTGCACAGTTTGTTTAAAGGGTAATCTTATTTTGCCTGCTTCAAGGATATGATATATATATATATAACTGAAATTATTTTGGATAACGGAATCACACTCCTATGATGATATTATATACCTTGTCTTCATTTCTTTTTTCAGGTGACACGCAAGTATGGAATTCCTGGCTTGAAGCGGGCCATGGACTGGTTTGGTTATTATGGAGGACCGTGCCGTTCTCCTCTTCTCCCACTAAATGAACAAGAGTTAAAGGAATTAAGGGATGATTTTGCAATGAATGGCTGGCTTTGGAAGTAGGAATAAAGTTGACACGTTGTTAAACCCCTCATATTTTTGTAAATATTTTATTATATAGTTTCATGTGACAACACTGAAGAAATGACACTTTGCTACAAAGTAAAGTAGTGAGTGTACAGCCTGTATAGCAGTGTAAATTTGCTGTCCCCTCAAAATAACTCAACACACAGCCATTAATGTCTAAACCGTTGGTAACAAAAGTGAGTACACCCCTAAGTGGAAATGTCCAAATTGGGCCCAATTAGCCATATTCCCTCCCCGGTGTCACTTGACTCGTTAGTGTTACAAGGTCTCAGGTTTGAATGGGGAGCAGGTGTGTTACATTTGGTGTTATCGCTCTCACACTCTCTCATACTGGTCACTGGAAGTTCAACATGGCACCTCATGCCAAAGAACTCTCTGAGGATCTGAAAAAAAGAATTGTTGCTCTACATAAAGATTGCCTAGGCTATAAGAAGATTGCCAAGACCCTGAAACTGAGCTGTAGCATGGTGGGCAAGACCATATTTACAGGACAGGGTCCACTCAGAACAGGCCTCGCCATGGTCGAATAAAGAAGTTGAGTGAACGTGCTCAGCATCATATCCAGAGGTTGTTTAGGAAATAGACGTATGAGTGCTGCCAGCATTGCTGCAGAGGTTGAAGGGGTGGGGGATCAGCCTGTCAGTGCTCAGGCCATACGCTACAGACTGAATCAAATTGGTCTTCTAAAGATGATGCACAAGAAAGCCCTCAAACAGTTTGCTGAAGACAAGCCGCCTAAGGACATGGATTACTGGAACTATGTCCTGTGGTCCGATAAGACCAAGATAAACTTATTTCGTTCAGATGGTGTCAAGCGTATGTAGCTGCAACCAGGTGAGGAGTATAAAGACAGGTGTGTCTTGCCTACAGTCAAGCATGGTGGTGGGAGTGTCATGGTCTGGGCCTGCATGAGTGCTGCCGGCACTGGGGAGCTACAGTTCATTGAGGGAACCATGAATGCCAACATGTACTGTGACATACTGAAGCAGAGCATGATCCCCTCCCTTCGGAGACTTGGCTGCAGGGCAGTATTCCAACATGATAACGACCCCAAACCAGTGGCTTCACTAGGGGGTGCGGGCCGCACCTGGGTGAAATTCAAAGAAATACAATGTTGAGATGCATAGATTATTTTATTAGAGGCTGGCATTTGTGAACATTAGTGGGACTGGGGAAGTTGTAGACACACAATTTTTTTGCCCCTTGAGCCAGTGCTGCAATGTCAACAAATAGTTTTCCCGGCTGCTCTTGCTTGTTTGTACTTTGCTCCTCCCCTGCCCAATTTCACTATGAATGTTGTGGGTGTGCCGTGGGGCTTGCAAAGTTGCGCTGCTAGCCTAAACCTGCCTGCCTATCTGTGCTTACTGCTCAGTGACATGCGGCCCAGGGCTGTGCACTGACAGACTTGGAACAGAGTCAGAGAGCAGAATTTTCATAGTTTGCGCGCCTAAACCTTTTCTTCAGTGATTTATTTTAGAGTGCTCTGTTTATCTTTCATTTGATGTTCTGCTAAGCCAGGGAGCAGCTCTAGGCATGAGCTTCATAATTAATGCAGTGCAGTTTACATATTTTGTATGTGTGTGTCTGAGTTTTTGTGTGTCTCAATGTTATTGTGTGTGTGTCTTTGTGTGTGTTTCCGAGTGTTTGTGTGTGCATCTGAGTATGTTTCTTAAGTGTGTCTGAGTGTTTGTATGTGTGTTTGCCTGTGTTTTTGTGTGTGTCTGCTTTCTAGGGGGGGTGACACCATGACTTACCGCACCGGGTGACACCAACCCTAGTGACGCCACTGCCCCAAACACACCTCCAAGACGACCACTGCCTTGCTAAAGAAGCTGAGGGTAAAGGTGATGGACTGGCCAAGCATGTCTAAAGACCTAAACCCTATAGAGCATGTGGGGCATCCTCAAATGGAAGGTGGGGGAGTTCAAGGTCTCTAACATCCATCAGCTCTGTGATGTCGTCATGGAGGAGTGAAAGAGGACTCCAGTGGCAACCTGTGAAGCTCTGGTGAACTCCATACCCAAGAGGGTAAGGCAGTGCTGGAAAATAATGGTGGCCACACAAAATATTGACACTTTGGACATTTCCACTTAGGGGTGTACTTACTTTTGTTGCCAACGGTTTAGACATTAATAGCTGTGTGTTGAGTTATTTTGAGGGGACAGCAAATATAAACTTATTATACAGGCTGTACACTCACTACTTTACATTGTACAAAGTGTCATTTCTTCAGTGTTGTCACAAGAAAAGATATAATAAAATATTTAAAAAAATGTGAGGGGTGTACTCACTTTTGTGGGATACTGCAGTGATTTTCAACCTTTTTTTGCCGTGGCACACTTTTTTTACATTTAACCCCTTAAGGACCAGCGACGTACCCTGTATGTCACTGACCTTTTTTTGGGACTTGATTGTTTTATAGCGCGGTCTTGCCACCAGCGTTGAGACTGCTCTATTCCACAAAGCCTGCTGGAGGGAGGGTATTAATAGCGTCTTCTTGCTAGACTTGTGCTATTATGTCCTGAAAAAACCTTAACGACCAGTGACATACAGGGTACATTGTGGTCATTAAGGGGTTAAAAATCCTGTGGCACACCACCTGTTAGGTGTCCCCCCAGGGGGGTAAGTGTCAGGTCAGGCCGAAGCCACGGGGCCAGTGTACCACCTGAGGCATATGTAGATTATCTGATAAGGGCCCCTTAGAATGACTCAGACCATGCAGCATTATGATCGAAAGCCAATTCTGTTTATTGCACAGTGCAAGCCTTTCTTATAACAGCATACAGGGTTAAGGGGATGACACGTTAGGACCGCGTCATCTTACACAGTTATACAGAGCAAAATACAAGGTAAAACTGGAACATGAGTTTCTCATAACAATAATTACATAGTCATAACAGGCTAACTTCTGCGGAGACAGCAAGGTTTCTGAACCATCTTATTCTGGGCGTAGGGCCAGGGTACATTGACAAGGCCGAACAGCTAAGGAAACTATCATAACATGCACATAGTTCTCACTACAGAATAACCCAGTATAATAAAAGTCTAATCATTACAAAATGGATACTAATTATCACAAGATGGCTGCGAGGAACAAGATGGCTGCCGTCAGGTTCATATTACCCCTAACATACCATCCTTTTATTCTAACAGAATAACATAAAAATAGACTGGCATAGAAAGTTAGTAAAGCCTTATATTATGGTAACAGAACTCTGTGAGAATACTAAAGAGAAAAATATTCCTATGTCGTGATATACTTTTATAGGCTAATTGTCACTGCATATAGGTACAGTCCCTCCAATACCCTCCATCTATCTTCCAGCCTTCCCAAAACTACCCGTCCACCAGCACAGAGACCCAACCAGCCCCCCATCTACCCCCAAACAACGCTGCATCTTCTATCTCTCCACCTGCATTGCTAGCACCCCCCAATATGTCCAACAGTTCCTTTTCCACAGTAAAGCATGACATAGCAACAGCACAACTGTCTCTAGGTGGCCTCTGATCACTTTAAGAACAGTCTTTGTCCATTTGAGAGCGCTGCACCTTGACACTTTGCTATAATACAGTTCTCCAACAGTTCATTTGCAGTAGGAGTGCTTATCCACGGTTCTTCCGCAGGGAGATACTGGAAATCTGATGGTTTGTTCATGGGGTAGACAAGGCAACCAGTGGATACCCATGGCAAGCAAACACTCGAGTCACAGGGAGTCTAGGAAGCAAACAGAAACAGTACAGGATGAGTACACACCGCAATATAATCACAATTATGTCCAAATAAAATGTCACTTTCATCCTATGTCATTTAAAATCAAACAAAACATTGTTGATATATAATACAAACTAAATACATTGACATTTCTCAGAGAATAATTTACAACTTCCCTATACACTTTTAAATGATACTTCATGAATACTACGCAAGTGAAAACCTGTCAGACTTCATCAAGGGCCTGAATGGTTATGCTAAAACTTATGCTAAGGCCTGCCCTGTAGTAAGAATGGAAAAAAGAAAACAGTCAATGAAAATAAATGAATTTATTTACACTGTCACTTTGAACTTCTAAAAAATAAAAGAACCTTGTGTTGCTTTATTCTGGATGGCTGCTATCTATAATGTTTATAATTCTCCAACCTAAAGTCTCTCACACTCCTGTATGAGGAAAGCATACAAACGGAACATCATTTAAAACTACAAGTTCTTTTAAAGGTAAACACATCTTTATGGTAAGAATTACTCTCTTTGACAAACATCAGGAATGACCAAATTCACTTTGCAGATACCATACTAATTAATAAAAGGGAAACATACATTTGCTTTTCTAAACCATAATTATGCTATTCCCTAAACAAACATTTCTCTGTATATTTACTATAAACTTCTAGCTTAGACGTGTCCTCCTTATGTTCTAAAGGGTGAAGGGTCTAAAATATTATGCTATGTTGCAGCATTTTCCTTAAAGCTATTTTCTTATACTCAGTGGGCCATTCAATAGGGTACAATACTGCGAAGTTCACAGTTACCTTTATCTAAAGGGTTACATTGTTAAGCACATAAACTACAATGTGCACTAATACCAATGAAGCATATGATGTCTTATACCCAATATGATCAAAAAATGAAACAAATACAAGAGAATACAAAACAAGAAATATAAGGAATAGAGTTAAAACAATACTCCCCTAATTTAATTGGTTGACCCTGTAACAGCATAACAGGACCTCCATATCGAGCGGTAAGGCACAGTCCAGAGAAGGATAGTCTTTATGTCCTGAAGACACGCATCAGAGGAAACAGTCATGGATTACCCAGAGTCCAGTTCTGGGGCTGGTACCAGCATGCAAAGCAAGAATGGATCCAAAGATAGTTCAGCAACTTTTTTTACTGCAGTATGGTGGTTAAAACAAGCTTGACAAAAGGTCTTTCATCTTCATCTTTTCTTTCTTTAAAGGTTTACTTGCTTTCAATCTTTAATCTTTTGAAGAGTGCACTTATGGAATTTTGCCTGTACAGATTTTACCTAAATATGGAATCTCAAAAATAATTCAGTTAGTATGTTTCAATCTCTGAAGACAGCTGCATACTCTCATCCTGCAAATACAAATATAGTGTTAAGAACCAAATAGAAAAATAAAACATTTTAGGCATCTGAAATTAACACAGAAAGACAATAAAAAGATCTAATCCACCAGGGAGGGGAAAAAAAGGAGTGGGGTGTGGGTGTACAGGCTACGACCGGGGTGGCCATCAAGGTAGCTGCTTTTCCTTGGCCAGATTCCCAATGAAGGAAAGTTCTAGACAATCCTAGGGACGTAGTGCATCCTGCATAGGGGTAAGACAAGGAAATTTAGGGCACAGCTGGTGGTTAGACAATAACATTGTACAAGGAGATTCAAAACGTTTTAGGTTCACCTCCTAAAAACAATCACCCCCATTACATAAAGATATTCATCAATACTCATCAATACTTCCCCCATGTTTGCGTGAAACATCTCATGTGACACGCAAACACAAGATAACAAGAAACTAAACGGCAAATCATGCACTCCACTCATGCAGAGACAATTCTCAATAGCAAGCAAAAATGAAATACACTTCACTATTCACTATGCTGTCCATACACACGCTTCCACACGTAGTCACAAAAGAGAAAAACATAACAAACAAACAGTGAAAACTAATCGTTCTTGTCTTTCACAAAACAAAACATTAGCTGCTGACACAAATTTCAAACAACCACAATTAACTTAGAATGCAACACATATTCTGACATTCACTGGAATGCAACACTCTCAGAACACTACAAACAATTAAAAACATCCACTATGTACAAAACTTTGATATCACACAAAGAAAACAATCACAGCAGATGCCCAAGAAACTTCAGTTGCAGATTGCACAAATAAAATTGCGCTTATTTGGGAACGATCAGATAACCACGGTAGCCACTGTTAAAGGGACATTGTAGGATAAATGAAAATTTCATTATACAGATAGGACTTTTAATGTTAACCAACCCTCCTAGATTTAAACCAAACATAGGTTATGCTACTTTTTAAGCCTTTGAGGGCTGCCTCTTATCACAGGCTGTATAAATCTCATTACAACACCAAGAGACAAAATACACGTAAGCCATATAAATAAAACTAAAACTGTGATCAGATAAATTAGCAAGTTATATAAATGCAGTAGAATCAGATAAAATGTGCATCATTTGTTTTAGGGGTGTTTATTTGTAGACACCTTATAGACCACGGCTTAGCTGTTAAGCAGCAATCAAAGTCATTGCAATAATAGTGGTAGACTAGTTAATAACCAAATAACTATATATATTTTAAAGTGTCACTGAAATCACTTCATTAAATAATATCTCATTTATTTATTGAACGCAGTGGGGGTTATTTTAAATAACAAAGAGTTCTGAACTATCTGTGAGATACAGTTTGACAGCCACAGAAATAAAATTATCATTTTTAAGCTATATTCCGTGACAGAATATAATATAAATACTTGTTTCTTTGTAGTGAGCAATTTATAGTTATCATTTTTTATAACATAGAACACCAGTACTGCCGCTTTAAATGTAAAGTGCAAATCGTTCTCTCTGCAACAAAGCCAAACAGAGAAACTTTTTTTTTTTTTTTTTTTTTTTAAAGAAAAGCAAAACATGCACAGTGTTATCATTCTCAAGGATAGTGAGGCAAGCTCAAAGTTTCATTTCTACTTAAAGGAGAAACACTGTTTACTGCTTAAAAATATAAAATTCACACTAAAACTTGATAAATGCTAATTAGTTTAACCACAACAAAATTATTGGATTTAATATTGTGTATAAATTGATATTCACCATTCTGCAGTTGTCCAGCCAAATATAACAACCATATATAACACAAAAAATAAGCTTTCTACAAAAGAATACTAATACAATTTCCCTTTTAAATTATTCCCAATGATCCTTATAATAAAAAATGCATACTGATGTTCATTAAATAGCCTAAACAAGCATAAGCAGCATAAGAACGCACTCACAGTGGGATGCAGGCTAGTTAAAGGGACATTTTAACCAAACTAAAAATAATCTTAAATTGAAACTGCTAACACAGTGAAATATACTAGTGTTAGGCTTACAGTAAACCTCATCGTCTTTTATGTAAATATTCCCTTAAATTCTCAGATGTTATATCAGTTTTCCTGTATCCCTTTAAATATTTTCACTCCTCTGTTTTTTCTCGTTTTTTTTTTTTCTCTGTCCGCTAGTCTCACGGATCCCTACACTAAAATTGTAGACAACTTATCACTTCAGTTTGCATTACAGAGAGAATTAAGTTATGCTGCAAAAAGAAATATCTGCTATCTGAACAGCAGATTTAAAATAAATATATACAAAGAAGGGTCTCTTAAAATACATTTTGCAAACTACTAATACAGTGTTATTGCACCGGTTCTTTAAATAATAAAATGACAATTTTCTATTGCTCCGTCTACGCACTGAGCTCTTATTTTACAGACAAATATAAGATAATGAGATATTCTTATTATCTAAAATTCAACCCATTGCAATCAACAGTGTTTTGAAAGCATAAAACCAGCTACTTCATATATATACAAATAAACTTGCAAATGCAATTTCTCCTATATGTTATAGTATGCAGCTTGTATAACAAGTCATGGACAATACATTAATAGCAAAACCTTGTTACAGTGAACTGTCCCTTTAAGGACTAACCATTCATCACGCAAATTACATATGTATATCCCAACCATAATTTAGGCTGCTTGTATAATTTACCACACAAATTTCACCTCTGTACTGTAGCATGACCTGCAGATTAATTTACTTGCAACAAAAACGGACGCACTTTTAGATAAACTTTCAGCTTATAACTATATGTCATTAGGTGCACTAACTCCGTGCACAGACCTTACAAATACAACATACGTTAACCCATTAATCATACCATAAAACAATTTCATATTTACCAGAGCGTGACAAAAAATCACACACACCATCGCACTTTCAAAGCCACTTTCAAAGCCGTTACTTCACTTGCAAAACAATATCATATCTTTACATGCCGAAAAACAATTATCACTTAAAACTAAAACTGCATATGAATACCACCTACTTAAAACATGCTGGTGACTTTAAAATACAGGTATATAAAATAACATTACAAAATATCTCCTTAAAACGTCTGATTTCCCAGCAGGGAAACAGAAAGAAACAGTTTCATATTTGTACAGCGATACAGACAAGCTCATTTCATCTCGCATACTAGAGATTCACTCCCTTTTTTCCTTTCTCAGAAAAACATCTATTTCATAGCGTATGACATACATATATATATATATATAAAAACACTAGATTACCTTGTCACCAAGTCCAAAATGTATTTTTTTTCCGAAACCCCGCAAAATGGCCATTTTTGCATGGCTTGGGACAATCATTTTCAAATAACACATTCTGTTTTTGGTTTAAAGCAAATCTGTTACACTCATACCACAGTGAGAACCTACAGACCATCACACATTATGCATCTCAATATACAAAATTTCCTAAATTTCCTTTTCATTACTGCAAGCAAACAAAAGTCTTACAAACAGAGCTGCTGTAACAGTTTCTTCTCTCTTTTTTTTTTTCTTCTGATCTATGTGCGCGCTCAGTGGTGGCCCCCTTCTTTGCCTGCTACATTTTTAACACAGAGATTTCTCTATTTATCACACAGCAGTACTCACTGACAGTGTTTCAAAAATATTTCTGTCTTTTGCAGAAACTATTAACTCTTCTTTTCTTTTACCTTATACATGTAATTTTCTCTGTGCATTCTTATCTATAAGCAGTTCCCATTTCTCAACACAATAATAGCCACAATAATAACATGCATAGCCACTTAATATTTTCTACGCACAGCATCAAAAACAAAAACAAAACAAAGCAAAGCAAGCATCAGATATCAACATGAGCTCCAGGTGGGTAACAAAACTCTATTATGGGAATGAATATGGGAAACTTTAACATACGTGAGACTCACTCACTGCCACCTTGCCCGGGGGAGCTTATCTTAAAATATCCTTCCGTCAACTGGCATTCATATATTTATTGCGAGCTTATCACAGACAGGACTCACAATACCTGTCATATCCCAGCACAGGACTGATTACCTGTCTGGAGGGGTATCACAACTGCCGGCAGGACTATAACCTCCGCAAACCTGTGCTTCAACCACAGGAACCCCTTTAACCCGTTATCATATATTATCAACACCTATTACCAGACTAAATTTAGGTTCAGATTCACAGAAGGAAAGCATGGTAAAAGCACTCATACTTACTCACTGCGAATCCCACAAACTGACGCCAAAATTGTTAGGTGTCCCCCCAGGGGGGTAAGTGTCAGGTCAGGCCGAAGCCACGGGGCCAGTGTACCACCTGAGGCATATGTAGATTATCTGATAAGGGCCCCTTAGAATGACTCAGACCACGCAGCATTATGATCGAAAGCCAATTCTGTTTATTGCACAGTGCAAGCCTTTCTTATAACAGCATACAGGGTTAAGGGGATGACACGTTAGGACCGCGTCATCTTACACCGTTATACAGAGCAAAATACAAGGTAAAACTGGAACATGAGTTTCTCATAACAATAATTACATAGTCATAACAGGCTAACTTCTGCGGAGACAGCAAGGTTTCTGAACCATCTTATTCTGGGCGTAGGGCCAGGGTACATTGACAAGGCCGAACAGCTAAGGAAACTATCATAACATGCAGTCCATCCAATGTAGGGAAAAATAAGCGCTCCAAGCCCACAGATGTATAAAAGTTCAATTTTATTCCAAACTATGTTAAAATCATACAGGATAGATTAAAAAGTGGTAAGCACAATAGTGCAAAAACAAGTTGTAGAACAGGTGCAAAAAACAGCTGTGGGCTTGGAGCGCTTATTTTTCCCTACATTGGATGGACTGTCGCTATTTTGTGCGTGTGCAGACGCACTGGGAATATTTGTTTGCCGCCTAGGATGTTATCTACATTTTTCTATCACTTTTCACATATACCCTCACTCTATCAGTGCCTATTATAAGTTCAGGATTTGTTTCTACATACCCCAGGGGCGCTCCGTTGAGCAGGTTAGATTTGTATCTTTATCATAACATGCACATAGTTCTCACTACAGAATAACCCAGTATAATAAAAGTCTAATCATTACAAAATGGATACTAATCATCACAAGATGGCTGCGAGGAACAAGATGGCTGCCTTCAGGTTCATATTACCCCTAACACCACCATCCCAAAATTTTACAAAATCACACATTGTAGCCTAATACAGTATATATATATATATATATATATATATACACACACACACATACTGTACTGTCATGCCATGCCTCCTACAAACTATACGTGACATATTGACATTCATTCACAAACAATCATAATGATTGTCTGTGAATGAATGTCAATATGTCATGGTTGTAAATGATGCCTGCCTGTCTGCCTGATGTCACATACCTCCCAATATTTCAAAATTTGAAAGGAGGACACCCCCGCACTGGGAAAAGTCCCCCCCCCCCCACACACACAGACACAAACTGGGAAGAGTGTTATCTGTGGAGCACAAGATTATATGTGGAGCATGGTATGCTGTTCTGGAGGAGGAGCAAAGCTGAGCCAGCATGCATGGGGGATTGAAGTGTTGCGTGGTGCTACGTGTAGAGCCGGCAATAGGCACGTGTTGTGGGGGTTCCTTCCAAGTGTAAACACAGGTCGGGGAGGCAAGCTGCAGTTATCCTCAGTCATCGGGGCCTAGTTATCAAGCCGTCTACTTTACCTGCCTTCGCAGGTTCAATACGCCCGCCTAAGCTCGCCTACCATTGCAGCGGACCTGCAAAATTTCACCTAAGTTATCAATAAATCTGTCAAAAAGCCGCGCACCAAGTACGGGGCGATGAGCAGCGGACTGTGAGAGTTATCACTCATCCGATCTCGCTGCTCTTCTGCTTTTTGACAGCTTTATTGCTAGCCTGTCACTAAGCACCCACACTAACTACACTGTTCTACCCCCTATACCGGAGCCCCCCGCAACTAAATAAAGTTATTAACCCCTAATCCACCACTCCCGGACACCGCCGCAACTATAATAAATGTATTAACCCCTAAACCGCCGCTCCCGGACACCGCCGCCACCTACATTATACCTAGTAACCCCTATCCTGCCCCCCCTATACCGCCGCCACCTATAATAAAGTTATTAACCCCTATCCTGCGGATCCCGGACCTCACCGCAACTAAATAAATAGTTTAACCCCTAAACCGCCGCTCCCGGACCCCGCCACCACCTATATTAAACTTATTAACCCCTAATCTGCCCCCCCTACACCATCGCCACCTATAATACATTTATTAACCCCTATCCTGCCCCCCCTACACCGCCGCCACTGTAATAAAATTATTAACCCCTAAACCTAAGTCTAACACTAACCCTAACACCCCCCCTAACTTAAATATTAATTAAATAAATCTAAATAATATTTCTCTTATTAACTAAATTAATCCTATTTAAAAATAAATACTTACCTTTAAAATAAACCCTAATATAGCTACAATATAAATAATAATTATATTGTAGCTATCTTAGGATTTATTTTTATTTTACAGGCAACTTTTAATTTATTTTAACTAGGTACAATAGCTATTAAATAGTTATTAACTATTTAATAGCTACCTAGCTAAAATAAAGAGAAATAAGTTACAATTAAACCTAACACTACACTATCATTAAAGAAATGAAATACAAATACCTACAAATAAATACAAATAAATACACTAACTAAAGTACAAAAAATAAAAAAAGAACTAAGTTACAAAAAATAAAAAAATAATTTACAAACATTATAAAAATATTACAACAATTTTAAGCTAATTACACCTACTCTAAGCCCCCTAATAAAATAACAAAGCCCCCCAAAATAAAAAAATTCCCTACCCTATTCTACATTAAAAAGATACCAGCTCTATTACCTTACCAGCCCTTAAAAGGGCCTTTTGCGGGGCATGCCCCAAAGAAAACAGCTCTTTTGCCTGTAAAATAAAAATACACCCCCCAACATTAAAACCCACCACCCACATACCCCTACTCTAACCCAAACCCCCCTTAAATAAACCTAACACTACCCCCCTGAAGATCTTCCTACCTTGAGTCGTCTTTACTCAGCTGAGCCGAATTCTTCATCCAATCCGGGCAATGTCTTCATCCAAGCGTGGCGCTGAAGAGGTCCATCATCCGGCTGAAGTCTTCATCAAAGCGGGGGCTGAAGAGGTCCATCATCCGGCTGAAGTCTTCATCCAAGCGGGGGCTGAAGAGGTCCATCATCCGGCTGAAGTCTTCTATCAAGCGGCATCTTCAATCTTCTTTCTTCCGGCTCCATCTTCATCCCGCCGACGTGGAACATCCTTCCTCCATGACGAACTCCCGACGAATGACGGTTCCTTTAAGGGACGTCATCCAAGATAGCGTCCCTCGAATTCCGATTGGCTGATAGGATTCTATCAGCCAATCGGAATTAAGGTAGGAATAATCTGATTGGCTGATGGAATCAGCCAATCAGATTCAAGTTCAATCCAATTGGCTGATCCAATCAGCCAATCAGATTGAGCTCGCATTCTATTGGCTGATCGGGAGCGGCAGGATAGGGGTTAATACATTTATTAGGGGTGGCGGCGGTATAGGGGGTCAGGATAGGGGTTAATAGGTATTATGTAGGTGGTGGCGGGGGCCGGGAGCGGCGGTTTAGGGGTTAACAGATTTCTTAGAGTTGCGGCGGGGTCCGGGAGCGGCGGTTTAGGGGTTAAAATGTTTAATATAGGTGGCGGCGGTGTAGGGGGGGCAGATTAGGGGTGCTTAGACTCAGGGTACATGTTAGGGTGTTAGGTGTACACACTTCCCATAGGAATGAATGGGATGTCAGGCAGCAGCGAACTTGAACTTTCGCTATGGTCTGACTCCCATTGATTCCTTTGGGTTCCGCCACCTCCAGGGCGGTGGTTTGAAAACCAGGTACGCTGGGCCGTAAAAGTGCCGAGCGTACCTGCTGGGATTTTGATAACTCCCAAAAGTAGTCAGATTGTGCCGAACTTGCGTTCGGAACATCTGGAGTGACGTAAGAATCGATCTGTGTCGGATCGATGCTTACGTCACTAACTTCTACTTTTGCCGGTCTCTAGCCTTTGATAACTAAGGCGAATCAGCCTCGCCACAAATACGCTGCGGAATTCCAGCGTATTTGAGGTTGACGGCTTGATAACTAGGGGCCATCATCTCACTCAAAATAAAAAAACGTCCCAGAGTAAAAAACAAGCAAAATTTAAAAAATATGTCACACTGTTGTCAGTCTGCCGCGGCACATCTGAGGATCTCTCACGGCACACTAGTGCGCCACGGCACACTGGTTGAAAAACACTGGGATACTGTATGTATATATATATATATATATATATATATATTTCTATATATACACACACATTTTTTCATTATCTACTATTATTCGTAAAACATTTGTCAAATGCAAAGGAAAAGGGGCACACATCCTCCATGTTCTGGAAAAATAGATAGGGTTTCTTTAGTGTTTTCTTAGCACTGGTTGTTTTACTAGTCTTTTATGAGCTCACCAGTTTTTAAAGTTTCAATTTTATGTTCTTTTTGAAAATATATCATCTAGTTCTCATCTTTTTTTCTTTTTTTTTTCTTTAATACAACCATAGATTTTTTTTAACATTTTCCAACATTGGAGGACAGTATAATATAGAATTAATCTTCACACCACACTATAAGAAGCTATGAATGCCAAATGCCACAGGGGTACATTAGAAACACAGCCAGATAAAGATATTTGCAAAATATAGGATAAAGGGGAATCCTAGAATACTGGGGTTTAGGGAGATCTAAAACAACAGTTATTAACCCCTTAACGACTGAGGACGTGCAGGGTACGTCCTCAGAAAAAAGGCAGTTAATGCCTGAGAACGTACCCTGCACGTCCTCAGTGTGGAAAGCAGCTGGAAGCGATCCTGCTCGCTTCCAGCTGCTTTCCGGTTATTGCAGTGATGCCTCGATATGGAGGCATCCTGCAATAACCTTTTTAAGTAATCCGGTGCAGAGAGAGCCACTCTGTGGCCCTCTCTGCACCGGAGATCGGTTGCTCCCTGTGTTGGTGGGTGGGAGCTGGACCGGAAGGCGGGTGGCGGCCATCGATGGCCCTGTGAATGTGAAGGGGGGCGGGATCGTGGGCGGGGTGGCTGGGGGCGCGCACGGGCGTGCGCGCGTGCACGGGAGGGTGGGGGCGGGCGCATGCACGGGGAGGGAGCGGGTGGGAACCGCTACACTGCAGAAAATGTGCAAATAAAAAAGATAAAAAAAATAGAAAATTAAAATAATCAGCAAGGTGGTGGGGGTTTGTCTGTGGGGGGTGGGGGAAGCTACACTACAGAAAAAAAAAAAACAAAGAAAAAAAAAGCACTTTTTATTGTAAACTGGGTACTGGCAGACAGCTGCCAGTACCCAAGATGGCCCCCAATAAGGCAGAGGGGAGGGTTAGAGAGCGGTTTTGGGGGGGATCAGGGAGGTTGGGGGCTAAGGGGGGGATCCTACACAGTAGCATATGTAAATATGCTAAAAAAAAATTTCATTTTTTTTTTTAAAACCCTTTTATTTTAGTACTGGCAGACTTTCTGCCAGTACTTAAGATGGCGGGGACAATTGTGGGGTGGGGGAGGGAAGGGAGCTGTTTGGGAGGGATCAGGGGGTGGGATGTTTCAGATGGGAGGCTGATCTCTACACTAAAGCTAAAATTAACCCTGCAAGCTCACTACAAACTCCCTAATTAACCCTTTCACTGCTAGCCATAATACACGTGTGAGGCGCAACAGGATTTAGTGGCCTTCTAATTACCAGAAAGCAACGCCAAAGTCATATGTGTCTGCTATTTCTGAACAAAGGGAATCCCAGACAAGCATTTACAACCATTTGTGCCATAATTGCACAAGCTGTTTGTAAATGATTTCAGTGAGAAACCTAAAATTGTGAAAATTTTTATGTTTTTTTTAATTTGATCGCATTTGGCGGTGAAATGGTGGCATGAAATATACCAAAATGTGCCTAGATCAATACTTGGGGTTGTCTACTACACTACACTAAAGCTAAAATTAACCCTACAAGCTCCCTAAAAGCTCCCTAATTAACCCCTTAACTGCTGGGCATGATACACTTGTGGTGCGCAGTGGCATTTAGCGGCCTTCTAATTACCAAAAAGCAACGCCAAAGCCATATATGTGTGCTATTTCTGAACAAAGGGGATCCCAGAGAAGAATTTACAACCATTTATGCCATAATTGCACAAGTTGTTTGTAAATAATTTCAGTGAGAAACCTAAAGTTTGTGAAAAAATTTGTGAAAAAGTGAACAATTTTTTGTATTTGATCGCATTTGGCGGTGAAATGGTGGTATGAAATATACCAAAATTGGCCTAGATCAATACTTTGGGATGTCTACTAAAAAAAAATATATAAATGTCAAGGGATATTCAGGTATTCCTGAAAGATATCAGTGTTCTAATGTAACTAGCGCTAATTTTGGAAAAAAATGGTTTGGAAATAGCAAAGTGCTACTTGTATTTATGGCCCTATAACTTGCGAAAAAAGCAAAGAACATGTAAACATTGGGTATTTCTAAACTCAGGACAAAATTTAGAAACTATTTAGCATGGGTGTTTTTTGGTGGTTTTAGATATGTAACAGATTTTGGGGGTCAAAGTTAGAAAAAGTGTGTTTTTTTCCATTTTTCCTCATATTTTATCATTTTTTTTATAGTAAATTATAAGATATGATGAAAATAATGGTATCTTTAGAAAGTCCATTTAATGGCGAGAAAAACGGTATATAATATGTGTGGGTACAGTAAATGAGTAAGAAGAAAATTACAGCTAAACACAAACACCGCAAAAATTTAAAAATAGCCTTGGTCCCAAACGGACAGAAAATGGAAAAGTGCTCTGGTCACTAAGGGGTTAAAAAATTATATAATAAAATGTAATGGCTTAGAACTAATTATAGCTCGAAATGCGTCAGGGCACCATGCTGAGTATCTTGGTTGTTTTTGGATAACACTGAACCCAGGAATCCCTTTTTCCTATAATATAGAATTAGTTGTTTCAGAAAAGGGAAGTGATTCAAAGTGTAAAATTTTATTTGTGAAGCTTGGAAATATCAAAACCTATCATGGTTACTTACCATTCATTGAACAAAAAACATGTTTTGTAATTATTTGCCCTGACATTTTTTAGCTGTTTCTTGATTTTCTGACACAATAAAGATTGAATATATTTAGAGAATATTGTCTCTATCTCTCTTTTTTTTGTATAATGGAAATCTGTCTTACTAAAACCGGACACTTTTTATAAAGACAAAGGGCTAGTTTCCACTGGGGTGGTAAAGTTTGGAAACTGGTGATAAAAACATATATCTCTATTAAAGTCTATGAAGAATTTTTATCCTACCACCATTTTCCAAGCTTTACCACCTCAAAGGAAACTAGGCCATATTTTTTCATTATAGAACACTATGGCGTTTATATTAATCTGCTAGTAAAGCTCTTCAAAATGGTTTCATGTGGGGATTTTCAAATTTGAGAGTAGTCTATAAGAAAACCTGTTTTTTATTGTTTTTGTATGGTTTTCCAATGATTTATCATCACTTTCCACTGATAAAAAAACTTTTTCTTGTATACTTATTTACATTTTAATAAATTACAATTTTTGTTGTTGTTGTAAAAACACAAATACTGACGTATATAACATTAAAGGGACACTGAACCCACATTTTTTTCTTGTATGGTTCAGATAGAGCATGCAATTTTAAGCACCTTTCTAATTTACTTCTATTATCAATTTTTCTTCGTTCTCCTGGTATCTTTATTTGAAAAAGCAGGAATTTAAGCTTACAAGCTGAGCCATCTTTGGTTCAGAGCCTGGGAAGCGCTTGCTGATTGGTGGCTAAATGCAGACACCAATCAGCAAGCGCTATCCGGGGTGCGAAACCAAAAATGAGGCGGCTTGTAAGCATACATTCCTGCTTTTTCAAATAAAGAAACCAAGAAAATGAAGAAAAATTGATAATAGGAGTAAATTAGAAAGTTGCTTTAAGGGACATTATGCACTCAAAAAATATGGGGTATTTAAATAAAGAATTCAAAGAATATAAAGTTTGTAATTGACATGTATTAGCAATTTTTTCTGCTAAAGCTTCTAAAATTGATGACAAAGTTTCACTCCATAAGAATACGTTCGTAGGACACACTAGCTACAAAGCAAGGAGTTTTTCCTCGCTCCCTAGCTAGTGTCCTTATAGCCAGCCCCCATGCTGGAGCTGCTAATACATGTCAATTACAATCCCCTCCGTGACTGTTCCACTGTGCAGAGGAATAGGGAATCTCACTCACTGGGCCCTGTGCCCAGCACCCTGTTCCCCCTTCTAATTGTTTACTTGCCTGCCAGCTGTCCCCCTCCATTTTCAGACTGAGTCCCACAAGTTGGCTGTTATTATGTGTTGCAGCATTGTGGGCTGTGCGTGAGTATGATCATGCTTTCTAACATAGCTGTAATGCCCATATTCAATGCTCATACTCGCACACAGCCCACAATGCTGCAACATAGCATATCACTAAGGGGATAATTGAGCAAACGAGACGTGCACAAAAGCTTGGAGAATATTGCGTATATAGTACATTATACGCAATGTAAACTTTGATAACTAGTATCGCACCGTGCTTATTAGTCACAAGTTACAAGGATGAGGCTGCTGGCATGTACTACTACATACGGGGAGTAAAGCAAACTAACACACAATGCACGGTATACCGCAGTATTCACGCACAACACGTCCAGCCGCACATACTGTTATCACTCACAGTTATGCACTAAGATGCCGCGCACATATCTTCAGCACCGTCATCAAAATAGGGAGTCGGCAATTCCCGGAACCCCGCCCACACATCTCTAACCCTCCCACACATCTCCAGTAAGATAAAACACACTATGCCTAACGTCCGCCCAGGATACCTCCCACGTCTACTAAACTCCACCCAGGATAGCCTCACCACTCCTCCAAAATGCCACCCAGCTACGTTAGGACAGATGAGCTGTCACATTTACTATGTTCACAACATATTATTTGTGGCAGCTTGTCACGTACGAGGCAGCGTTTTTATTAGCCCTGTATTTCGTACTTAACAAAATTCAAATCATAAGCACAGCACACATACTATACTGCCTTCTCAACCAACTTGACTTGGGGACAGATGTTCCAATAAAAACAGATGTATTTATTTTTTTATAACAACAAGCGTTGGTTAAAGGAGCTGAGAACTGGGATTCAGGATGTTAAAGGCAAAATCAAGAGAGGGGACCTAGAATAAGTATTCTGAGACCTGTAATGGACCGATAGTGCTGCTGCAATTATACTCCTGTACTTTTTCGGGCGGACGTTAGGCATAGTGTGTTTTATCTTACTGGAGATGTGTGGGCAGGTTAGAGATGTGTGGGCGGGGTTCCGGAAATTGCTGACTCCCTATTTTGATGACGGTGCTGAAGATATGTGCACGGCATTTTAGTGCATAACTGTGAGTGATAACAGTATGTGCGGCTGGACGTGTTGTGCGTGAATACTGCGGTATACTGTGCATTGTGTGTTAGTTTGCTTTACTCCCCGTATGTAGTAGTACATGCCAGCAGCCTCCTCCTTGTAGCTTGTGACTAAAAAGCACGGTGCTCTACTAGTTATCAAAGTTTACATTGCGTATAATGTACTATATACGCAATATTCTCCAAGCTTTTGTGCACGTCTCGTTTGCTCAATTATCCCCTTAGCGATATGCTATGTTGCAGCATTGTGGGCTGTGCGTGAGTATGAGCATTGAATATGGGCATTACAGCTATGTTAGAAAGCATGATCATACTCACGCACAGCCCACAATGCTGCAACACATAATAACAGCCAACTTGTGGGGCTCAGTCTGAAAACGGAGGGGGACAGCTGGCAGGCAAGTAAACAATTAGAAGGGGGAACAGGGTGCTGGGCACGGGGCCCAGTGAGTGAGATTCCCTATTCCTCTGCACAGTGGAACAGTCACGGAGGGGATTGTAATTGACATGTATTAGCAGCTCCAGCATGGGGGCTGGCTATAAGGACACTAGCTAGGGAGCGAGGAAAAACTCCTTGCTTTGTAGCTAGTGTGTCCTACGAACGTATTCTTATGGAGTGAAACTTTGTCATCAATTTTAGAAGCTTTAGCAGAAAAATTGCTAATACATGTCAATTACAAACTTTATATTCTTTGAATTCTTTATTTAAATACCCCATATTTTTTCGAGTGCATAATGTCCCTTTAAAATTGCATGCTCTATCTGAATAATGAAAGAAAACATTTGGGTTCAGTATCGCTTTAAGAACAAGCTATTACTGTTACACCATTTTAGTGGTTCTATAGTGAGAATTTTTGGAAAAGACAGAATATAATTTTAGAAAACATGAATAAAAGTAAGCAAAGCATCATTGAATTCATTGGATGTGACAACATAAACATTTTTAAACAGCTACAGACTGGTATCAAATGCACTCAAGTGGTTGAATAAAACTGTTGTGTAATCATTACCTTACAGCCAACAGCAGTGACACATACTGATTCCAGATTTAGCCACTGCTTACTGCCAGCACATGAACTGAATTATTACTGCAGGATTTGTCTAGCATTAGCACAGCATATAAACTTACTTAACATAAGATTCCTATGGAGTGATTTATACTATGTTTGTCGGCTAAGACACTAAGTGATGAAACTGTTGATATCCCTGTTGAGTGATTCTGTCAAAAGGCTTTTACAGATACATTATTTGAAGTGAATATTCTTTCATATGTTTATTAAGAAAGGAAATCCATAAAAAAACATGTGTTGTGACAATAGTTTCATTGTTCTGTCATTAATCCGTGACTCACCTTAGAATGTTGATAAGCGCTGTTAATTTTATCTCCTTTTGATGAACTGAAGATGACCATCAGAAAGATATCTAAAAGTGACCATGATGTGTCTAGAAAGCTTTTAACTAATTTAGCTTTTTTGAATTAAAGTCAGTTTATAAAATTTCAGATAATGTTAACACCAAAAGTAATTAATGTTTTTTTTTAATATCTAATTCATTTTTTGCACTGAAAAAGAAAATATTGCATGCATTGTTAATCAATGCTTCATAAAGATGCAATGTTCTCATGCACATCCAAACCTCAGATATTATAACTTAGTTACGCAAAGTAAATATATTTTAGATTGGATTACAGAAACAGAGTATTCAACCAATTTGCATCTAGAAACGAAAATTGTGACCCCATATGCATTGAGAGCTTTGATCCATCTAAATAGGAAGGAGTTACCCAAACGGTTGGCCCGGGTGGGGACATTGTCGAATCCCATTTTTGCATGGTATAAATTATGCAACAAATTAAAAATTAATTGGAAATCTTCTAAATATCTTCCAATTTGTGGCAATCCTAACTTTCCGACTGGAATCTCCTCTAGAATCTTTAAGGATTGGTCTAACAAAGGATTCCAAGACGTGATTCAAATTAGGGATAACACGTTAGATATGGCAAAGTCGTTTGTGGATCTGCATAAAGAATATGGGATACATAAACATAGCTTTTTTGCTTATTTTCAATTGAGACATATGTATGGAAAATTATGGCAGGATAATAAAACTGACTGGAAGTTAGGAAATATTAATTCAGCAATCAACATTTACAAACAAGGCAATGGGGCCTAGTTATCAAGCCGTCAACCTCAAATACGCTGGAATTCCGCAGCGTATTTGTGGCGAGGCTGATTCGCCTTAGTTATCAAAGGCTCGAGACCGGCAAAAGTAGAATTTTGTGACGTAAGCTTCGATCCGCCGGACTCAGTCCGACACAGATCGATTCTTACGTCACTCCAGATGTTCCGCACACAAGTGCAGCACATTCTCACTACTTTTGCTAGTTATCAAAAAACTAGCAGGTACGCTCGGCACTTTTACGGCCCAGCGTACCTGGTTTTCAAACCGCCACCCCTGGAGGAGGCGGATCCCATAGGAATCAATGGGAGTCTGACCATAGCGAAAGTACAAGTTCGCTGCTGACAGACATCCCATTCATTCCTATGGGAGCTGTCTACACCTAACACCCTAACATGTACCCCGAGTCTAAACACCACTAATCTGTCCCCCCTACACTGCCGCAACTAAATAAAGTTATTACCCCCTAAACCGCCGCTCCCGGAGCCCACCGCAAGCTACTCTATAAATATTAACCCCTAAACCGCCGCTCCCGGAGCCCACGCAACTATAATAAATGTATTAACCCCTAAACCGCCGCTCCCTGAACCCGCCGCAACCTATATTAAATGTATTAACCCCTATCCTGCCCCCCCTACACCGTCGCCACCTATAATACATTTATTAACCCCTAATCTGCCCCCCTACACCGTCGCCACCTATAATAAATTTATTAACCCCTATCCTGCCCCCCACTACGCCGCCGCCACTGTAATAAAATTATTAACCCCTAAACCTAAGTCTAACCCTAACGCCCCCCTAACTTAAATATTAATTAAATAAATCTAAATAAATTAACTCTTATTAACTAAATGAATCCTATTTAAAACTAAATACTTACCTATAAAATAAACCCTAATATAGCTACAATATAAATAATAATTATATTGTAGCTATCTTAGGATTTATATTTATTTTACAGGTAACTTTGTATTTATTTTAGCTAGTTAGAATAGTTATTAAATAGTTATTAACTATTTAATAACTACCTAGCTAAAAGAAATACAAAATTACCTGTAAAATAAATCCTAACCTAAGTTACAATTAAACCTAATACTACACTATCATTAAATTAATTAAATAAACTACCTACAAATAACTACAATTAAATACAATTACATAAACTAACTAAAGTACAAAAAATAAAAAAAGCTAAGTTACAAAAAATAAAAAAATAAGTTACAAACATGTTAAAAATATTACAACAATTTTAAGCTACTTACACCTAATCTAAGCCCCCTAATAAAATAACAAACCCCCAAAATAAAAAAAATGCCCTACCCTATTCTAAATTAAATAAAGTTCAAAGCTCTTTTACCTTACCAGCCCTTAAAAGGGCCATTTGTGGGGGCATGCCCCAAAGAAAACAGCTCTTTTGCCTGTAAAAGAAAAATACAACCCCCCCCCAACATTAAAACCCACCACCCACATACCCCTAATCTAACCCAAACCCCCCTTACAAAAACCTAACACTAATCCCCTGAAGATCATCCTACCTTGTCTTCACTCAGCCGAGCAGCGATGGAACCGAAGTGGACATCCGGAGCGGAAGAAGTTAATCCTCCAAGCGGCACTGAAGAAATCTTCCATCCGATGAAGTCATCATCCAGGCGGCGCTGAAGAAAAGTCTTCGATCCGGGCCGATGTCATCTTCAAAGAGGCGCTGAAGAGGTCTTCTATCCGGGCGAAGTCATCTTCCAAGCCGGGTCTTGAATCTTCCTTCCGCCGACGCGGAACCTCCTTCTTCACCGACGGACTACGACGAATGAAGGCTCCTTTAAGGGACGTCATCCAAGATGGCGTCCCCTCAATTCCGATTGGCTGATAGGATTCTATCAGCCAATCGGAATTAAGGTAGGAAAAATCTGATTGGCTGATGGAATCAGCCAATCAGATTGAGCTCGCATTCTATTGGCTGTTCCGATCAGCCAATAGAATGCGAGCTCAATCTGATTGGCTGATTAGATCAGCCAATTGGATTGAACTTGAATCTGATTGGCTGATTCCATCAGCCAATCAGAATTTTCCTACCTTAATTCCGATTGGCTGATAGAATCCTATCAGCCAATCGGAATTGAGGGGACGCCATCTTGGATGACGTCCCTTAAAGGAGCCTTCATTCGTCGTAGTCCGTCGGTGAAGAAGGAGGTTCCGCGTCGGCGTAAGGAAGATTCAAGACCCGGCTTGGAAGATGACTTCGCCCGGATAGAAGACCTCTTCAGCGCCTCTTTGAAGATGACATCGGCTGGATCGAAGACTTTTCTTCAGCGCCGCCTGGATGATGACTTCATCGGATGGAAGATTTCTTCAGCGCCGCTTGGAGGATTAACTTCTTCCGCTCCGGATGTCCACTTCGGTTCCATTGGTGGCTCGGCTGAGTGAAGACGACTAAAGGTAGGATGATCTTCAGGGGATTAGTGTTAGGTTTTTGTAAGGGGGGTTTGGGTTAGATTAGGGGTATGTGGGTGGTGGGTTTTAATGTTGGGGGGGTTGTATTTTTCTTTTACAGGCAAAAGAGCTGTTTTCTTCGGGGCATGCCCCCACAAATGGCCCTTTTAAGGGCTGGTAAGGTAAAAGAGCTTTGAACTTTATTTAATTTAGAATAGGGTAGGGCATTTTTTTATTTTGGGAGGGTTTGTTATTTTATTAGGGGGCTTAGATTAGGTGTAAGTAGCTTAAAATTGTTGTAATATTTTTAACATGTTTGTAACTTATTTTTTTATTTTTTGTAACTTAGCTTTTTTTATTTTTTGTACTTTAGTTAGTTTATGTAATTGTATTTAATAGTAGTTATTTGTAGGTAGTTTATTTAATTAATTTAATGATAGTGTAGTATTAGGTTTAATTGTAACTTAGGTTAGGATTTATTTTACAGGTAATTTTGTATTTCTTTTAGCTAGGTAGTTATTAAATAGTTAATAACTATTTAATAACTATTCTAACTAGCTAAAATAAATACAAAGTTACCTATAAAATAAATATAAATCCTAAGATAGCTACAATATAATTATTAATTATATTGTAGCTATCTTAGGGTTTATTTTACAGGTAAGTATTTATTTTTAAATAGGAATAATTTATTAAAGTATAGGATAGGGGTTAATAGGTTTAATATAGGTTGCGGCGTGTTCAGGGAGCGGCGGTTTAGGGGTTAAACTATTTATTTAGTTGCGGAGAGGTGCGGGATCAGCAGGATAGGGGTTAATAACTTTATAATAGAGGGCGACGGTGTAGGGGGGGCAGGATAGGGGTTACTAGGTATACTGTAGGTGGCAGCGGTGTCCGGGAGCGGCGGTTTAGGGGTTAATACATTTATAAGAGTTGCGGCGGGGTCTAGGAGCGGCGGTTTAGGGGTTAGTAACTTTATTGAGTTGCGGGGGGCTCCGGGGGCGCCGGTATAGGGATAGAACAGTGTAGTTTAGTGTGAGTGCTTAGTGACAGGCTAGCAATAAAGCTGGGAAAAAGCCGAAGAGCAGCGAGATCGGATGAGTGATAACTGTCACAGTCCGCTGCTCATCGCCCCGCGGCTTTTTGACAGCTTTATTTGATAACTTAGGCGCATTTTTTCAGGTCCGCGGCGGCGAAGGTAGGCAAGCTTAGGCGGGGGAATTGGGCCAGCGAAGCCAGAAAAGTAGACGGCTTGATAACTACCCCCCAATATGTCTATCTCTTTTATGCATAATCTGCTAATTAAAAAGGCTGGTCAGACACGCCTAGAGGTACTACTAGAGAAATAGAAAATAAACTTTCCTCTTATTACCTCTGAAGAGTTTGAGGGTAGTTTTAGAGCAGTGCAAAAACAACTAGCATAATTTCATGAAGAGAATCACACTGCAAACTTCTTAATATGATATATGTTACGCCTGCACATCTTATAAAATGGTACCCAACTGGTAATAATACTTGTTTGAAATGCGGTAACTTGAATGCAGATATTATGCACTGTTTTTGGAGATATCCGATAATTAAGCAATTCTGGTACAAGGTAAACTTCTGGCTATCTTTAAGTCTAGATGATCATTTTACAATAAGTCCCCAGGAGATTTTCTTTATGTGCAATTATGCAAAAAATAAACAATATAAGACAATTAATACAATGATCCTAGCCGCTCGTAACTTAATCCTGCTAAATTGGAAATCCGACAGGCCTTTATCTTTTCAAACCTATAAATGTTCGATCGCCAATATAATTATCATGGAACAATATTCCAGTGACATCTATTTAGAAGGGAAATTGGAGAAGTATCTCCAAAAATGGCTGGGTATAATGAAAACTTATTCTATCCCAGTGCAACAACAATTTATAACTATTATAGAAGAAAACAACTTTTTTTTATATTTTGATGCACACAGGTAGACTACCCCCTGAGTGGACATAAGCTTATTATCTCAGATAGTATTAGGGTCCTGGTGCAGATTTCTTGGGGTGGAGCGGAGCGAGGGCGGGGTAAGGATGTATGGTAATTTTGTCTAAATTTTTTTTTTTTCTTTCTTTTTTTCTACGTTTTCTTTCTTCTTTTTTGGGTGGGTCCATTGAATATAAAATTAAAAATCCACCAACAGTGGTTAAAATTTACCGTAGAAATGGAGGTAAAAATACCAGAAAAGTTGATGCTTTACTCAGGTGCTTGGGTATAGGCTACTGTCTGTACGATTTATTTTCTTTTTTGAATTGCTATAACTCAAGCTTTTCGTTGATGTAAAGATTAATTAATATATGCCTAGATAAATAATCTGGATTTTCTCTCATATTTTTTTTTTATTCAGGTATGTTTTATAACGCAACATGTTATCTTATTTGATTTGTTCTGACTACCCTGCGTGGTGAAATGATTATGCGATTGTAATATAACTTTTTGTTATGCCACAATAATCTTGTGACAACACTGTTGGTTTATAAATAAAAAATAAAAAAAAAGTTCTCATGCAAAGGACATAGATGTCATTACAACATTTTATTGTACTTATAGTGTATTAAACAAGCAGATTAGAATACCTTCTAACATTATTATTTTTTTACCGAATCCTGCAAACCGGGGTGTAATCTCGGCAGCTTGAGGTAGTGCCGAGAAGCTCAGGGGTGGAGTTAAGACTATTGAGTCAGTGTGGTGTAAAAACTAGCACTTTGTGGATGGAGCTGGCATATTCTAGGCAAGTTTAAGTGGAAACTAATTTCAGTTTGAGAAATTAAGACAAAAATAGTTGAAGGAAAGAGCTTGCAAACTTGCACAATCCCACAAAATATAGGGCAGATGGGTTTTGTGTTTAAAATGTTAAGTGATGCATTTTGGATGTAGATAATGCTGTTTAAAAGCACTTAATAGCACACTAAAAAGCAGATTAGATTTTCTTTCAACATTTACTTTAGTTTACCTGGATGCTAGGGAGGAGTCTCAGCAGCTTATGGTTTTGCTAAGCAATAGTCATGATGGTCAAGGGACCAAGTGCTGGCCGTTTTTTGGTGGGGTTTAGGTTAACATTGCTTTCACTTTGTGAGATAAATAAGGGAAGGAGAGAGCTCATCCCACAAAATGCTGTGCAGTTGGGAATTTCCTCTCTGTGGGAGTTTCCCATTCTCATCTCTCTTGACTTTTAACTCCAAGATTAGAAAATCAGTATGCTAACATTTCTTAAATCTCTGATTGGATGAATAAACATCTTACTGAGGTATCTTGTGTGTTCTGTTAACAAGAATTCTGCATAATGAAATAATCAAGCAAAGACAGGCACATGGTTAAAACACATCTGAGTATTGCCTGTACATTAATTAATCTTGTCTCATTTTATCTCTCTTATATTAAAATAAATTATTTATATTATCCTATATGTAAAAAATAATCTAGATTTTATTTAAGACACAGTGACTATTCCAGTGCAGCTATTCAAAATATATAGAGCATATAAACTGACTTAACCAACTCAGAAATTTCAGAGCATTTAACAAAAATTCACCTTAGCAGTCTTCTGATGAAGGGAAGTTTGTTCGTGTGGATCCTATACGGCTACGTTACCCCTGATATCTCCTGCAACAATGTCTGTTTGCTGTGTATTAACAACAGCGTCTCCAAATCCAGGATAGCAGTACATGCTACGCGTTTCGGCTGTCACCTGCAGCCTTTTTCAAACACAGCCTTTTTCATACACAGCAAACAGACATCGTTGCGGGAGATATCAGGGGTAATGTAGCCGTATAGGAGCCACACAAAAAAAACTTCCCTTCATCAGAAGACTGCTAAGGTGAATTCCCTGTGAATAACAGTCAGTATAAATGGTATAAAATAAATTTGTGCTCAAGGACGTACCCGGATCTACCTGCAATCTTAAAGGAAAAGAAAAAAGGCTTATACCGGTATAGAGCGAATTAATCCCTTAATCTTTTTTTATTCAACTGGACACAAAGTTAACGTTACTATTGTAATCAAATTAAAAGCCCTGGGCAATAACTCTGAATTCCCATTGGGACACAGCTGACAGCTAAAGCAGTTCCTAAAGGATACAACTCTTTGCAAAGTGTGTGCTTTTTCTAGATACAAAGCCGAATAGAGAACTGTTTTTTCTTGCTACAATTTGTGTATATTTACCGCATTTGTAACCTATAACATGTACATAGTAGCGATCCTTTGAGAGAGCCATTAGTTATCAGACATTAGACACACTGTAGCTCTTTTATGTTTTAGCAGGTAGATTATATCGGTTAGGTGTAATAACTATACTTAAGTGATATAAACACTTTTAAAGAGTAAGTTTTAAACAGATCCATTCTATACTGTTAGATTTGAATAGTGAAGATATCATTTCAAGGAAACTTTTTAATTTCAGAAAGGACAATTTTTATTTCCTGGAGTATTTACACCCTGAAAGTATTTATATCCTGAAGGGTATTAAATTGACTGTATTTATAATTTATATTTTATATGTATTGCTTATGAATTATTTTGCACCGTTAAAATTACAATAGCGTTTGTCATCCTTTATATATTAAGGTAATAACACTTAATTGGGTATAACAGTTCGGTTTTCCAATTTATATATCCATTTGATTTTATACTAAATATTTAAGTTTGAGAAAATCATTGAGACAGTTATTATATCGATTGGGAGTTTATTTCTCTTTAAGAAATACTTAGGCGCACACAAAATATTTTTTGTACACTAGATAGATACTTTTAAACAGTGTCAAGGTTTTACTGTGTTTTTTGAGTGTTTATTGCTTAAACCACCAGCACTACCTACTGTGTGTTTTAGGTATTTTTTCTTTGAGAAAATATCTTTAATTTTAAAGAGACCATTCCCCTGGATGGACGGACTGACAAGTTAGGTAATCTGCTTCCCTATTGTTTATTCCCAGAATGTGAATGGCTGATAGGGTGCAGTGGTTTTCCTCTCCCCTAGACAGAATTTAAGATACCTCTTGTATAGTTAAGGGACTTTTAGTCCCTCCCTGATGATTGATGTACGCCATGGCAGTGATGTTGTCTGACTGGAATCAAATTAATTTTTCCTGTTTTAAAAGGGGCTATGATTGAAGGGCCCAAAGAATCACATTAAGTTGATAGTTAACCTTTGCCTCTAGAGGGGACCATACTCCCTGCACCCTTTGAGATTCCCAAATTGTGCCCCAACCCATTAGACTTTCATCCATAGGGGCATATGTATCAAGCTCCGAATGGAGCTTGTTGCCCCGTGTTTCTGGCGAGCCTGGAGTTATGAAGCAGCGGTCACAAAGACCGCTGCTCCATAACCTGTCCGCCTGCTCTGAGCAGGCGGACAGACATCGCCGGAAATCAACCCGATCGAGTACAATCAGGTTGATTGACACCTCCCTGCTGGCGGCCCATTGGCCGCGAGTCTGCAGGGGGTGGCGTTGCACCAGCAGCTCTTGTGAGCTGCTGGTGCAATGCTGAATATGGCGAGCGTATTGCTCGCCGTATTCAGCTAAGTCTGTCGGACCTGATCCGCACTGTCGGATCAGGTCCGACAGACATTGATAACTAGAGGCCATAGTGACTACGGTTCAGAGATGGCCAAAGAAAAGAAGCTTCAAAAGGTCAAATAGGGAGTTCCACTTAACTTTGAGAGAGATTGTTTGACTGAAGAACTGAGTTATTCTATTCCAGATGGAAACAATCCTTTGACCACTGTTGAAGCATGGACAACTGAAGATGAAAGAGAGCAAAAGGTACTGCGTCTGACGCTGCTACCATAAGACCCACTACTTCCATACATTGTGCTACAGATGGAGAATGAGCCATCTGTAGGGAAAGACAGGCAGTCTGAAAGTTGTTCCGTGAGAAATAAACACATTTGAACCAAGTCTATTATCACACCCAGAAAGACCACCCTTGTGGCTGGTGATAACGAACTTTTGGGGACATTGATTTCCCATCAAAGTTCCTGAAGGAAAGATACCATTCTGTGGGTATGAACAGAAGCCAGAGAAACAGACAGAGCTTGGACCAAGATATTGTTCTAAATAAGGAGCAACAGAGATTCCCTGAGCTCTGATCATTGCTAAGAGTGCTGCTAAAACCTTCCCGAAGATGCTAGGGTAGGTGGCCATACTGAAAGGGAGGGCCACAAATTGGTAATGCTTGGAGAGAAAAGCAAACCTTAGAAACTGGAAATGATCCTTGTGAATTTGAATATACAGATATGCATCCTTTAAAACTATAGTTGTCATAAATTGACCCCCCTGAATTAGAGTCAAGATGCTATGGATCGTTTCCATTTTGAAAGAGTGAACCCAAACAAAAATTTTCAGAGTTTTTAAGTCCAGAATAGGATGATAAGAGCCTTCCTTCTTTTGGACAGTGAAGAGGTTGGAGTAGAAACCCTGACCCTGTAGAGATATTGAAACAGGTTGAATCACTCCCATATCCTCTAAGGGCTTGATGATTGATTGAGAGCTCTCTGTGCTGACAAGATCATTAAAGAATGTTCACCAGTCCTTCTATTTCCCTGGTGGAATGATTTAAAGCCACTTTTTACCCTGAAAACAGGGTGTCTCGCTAAGGGGCCTATACTGGATTTTCATATAAAAATGTGCACAATAAAATTCGTATTTTAAACATCACACAAAACAAATATTTGAACTATTCACACAAAAATAAGCAGGGAAAAAATGTATTGTTAAGGTGCATCAAAAATCATAACAAAATTCTTCACTAAAAATCGTATGTTAACAAAAAAGTAAAATTTGTGTGTAATTTACACAGGAATAAATCAAATTAAATATACACAGCGTAATTGTAGTACACTGGATGTGCAAAAATCATACATAAATTTGAACTTATAAATACAAAATGCAAAGCGTAATTGTTGTTTTTTCGTAAATGGGCTGAACATGGGCGTTCAATGGGCGTAAATGAAAATGTCTCTCTAATCCCAGCGTAATTCTGTTAAGATTTTCACACTGCAGATCTCACAGTTTTTTCTCGCCAACTAAAAGGTGGCTGTCACGCTGTCACGCCGCTTCCGTTGCCATGGACTCGGCAGTTGCTGTGGGTGTGCCACACGCCACCTTCTTCTGATGCTGGCCAGATCCTATGGGCCCTCCTTGGCGCAGATCTGCGCCTATGTAAGTCCTGTACGCTTGATTTACTTTGCCCAAGTATAGGTTTGACTAGCTCTTTCCAGGGTACTGTTACTTTAGCCTTTTGTTATACATTTGGATTACCTGCTTGTTGGCAGAACTCTGCTTACCACTGACTATTTTCTTGCTTAACCCCTGAACTGCTGAGATATATTAGTATTGCTTGCTTGTTGCCAAAACTCTGCTTACCACTGACTACTCTCTTGCTTAACCCCTGAACTGCTGAGTTACATTTGGATTGCCTACTTGTTGCCGAAATCTGCTCGTCTCTGACCACTCTCTGCTTAACCCTTCATTACTTTGAAGGATTGGACTGTCTGCCTGGTTTTGATCTCTGCTTGTGTCTGACCATTCTATGCTTTACTCTTGGTAAGAAGACTACTGGTCAGGATTGGTCTGATAGGGAAATATCCTACGAGCATTACACAGTGGCGAGCTTTTCTCAAAACAATACGAACACTTATAACCCAAAAAGAAAAAAAAATGCATACTAAAATATAGGTGAATGTAAGATGCTGTATGCCGAAAGCAGCATAATGTGAGTTATATTGGCTGCAGGATTTTAATTTTAAAGTGCTCTCCCTGCTAACTTCGCACTGAGGAGCAAGTGTCCCTACCAGCGAGCTTCATTACTTTTAATAGGAGCCATCTCGCCACTCGCAGGGACTGCCACTTTTTTACGATCATTGCACCAGAGCAGCCCTACGAGAGTCAGCGAGAAAAAGTAGTTTTGAGCTGGCGAAGATTAAATCATCGAGCCCTAAGTCTTGAACACACTGAACAAAGGCAGCCGCATATGCAGGATCCTTTGGAATGTGAGACAGATTAAACAGTTCCCATGGAGGTCTGGTGTTCATGCAGAAAGTTTTGGGCTTTTTGGTCTGTTTGTTTTTAGACCAAGAAGATCCTAGTTTCCAGGAAACTTTGGAGGATTCAGAATTCTGGTTGGAGGGGGATTTTTGATCTCTAGGGGAGTAAAAGGAACGAAAATGATTTGATTGTTTGTACTTCCCCTTAGATTTCTTGTCCTAAGGTAGAACCACCCCTTTTTCCCAGTGAAAGTTTTGATAATAGAATACAATTCTGATCCAAAATCATCTTCCGTTTAAAAGGGAATGATAATTGTCTATTTTTAGAAATTGTGTCAACTGACCAAGATTTAAGCCATACAGCTTTCCTTATGAAAACAATAATGGACATATTTTTTACATCAATGTTGATGATGTTAAAGACTGCATCACAAATGTATCTTTAGCCATTTTAAAGGGAAACTAAACCTAATTTTTTTCTTTCATGATTCAGATAGAACATGTAATTTTAATCAACTTTCTAATTTACTCCTATTTTCATTTTATTCTTCTATCTCTTGCTATCTTTAATTAAAAAGCAGTAATGTAAAGCATTGGTGCTGGCCCATTTTTGGTTCACAACCTGGGTTATGCTTGCTTATTGGTGGCTAAATGAAAGTCACCAATAAGCAAGCGCTATCCATGGTGCTGAACCTTAAATGGGCAGGCTACTAAGCTTTACATTTGTGTGTTTTAAATAAAAATAGCAAGAGAACAAAGAAAAATTGATAATAGCAGTAAATTAGAAAGTTGCTTAAACTTCCATGTTCTATCTGAATCACGAAAGAACAAATTTGGGTTTAATATCCCTTTAAGTACCTTAATGCAGTTTGTAATATCCTCAGAAGATTGATCAGAAAACATCAGAGAAAGAGAATCACACCAGAAGGATGCTGCAGCGGCCACACAGGTGATTGCTACTGCAGGTCTAAGTTGAAGAGCCAATTTCCAAGTTGAAAGAGCCAATTTCCTAAGCAAGGACTCAGATTTGCGATCCATTAGATCACTAAACGAAGAACTATCTTCTATAGGAATAATAGTGCTTCTAGCTAAGATGAAATAGCTACATCAACCTTAGGAACTACTTCCCAGATTGTTAAATTCTTCTCTAAAAGTGGATACATTTTTTTTTAACCTGTGCAAAAGGAATTCCTGGTTTCTTCCATTCTTAGGCTATATAGTCTGTAACCAAGTCTGGTGCTTCAAAAAACTTAGGCACCTTAGTCAGAGCTTTAAAAGTCGATTCAACTTATTTATACATTTGGAATTCTCTGGATTAGATTCTGATAGTTCCAAGGTATTCAAAACTTCCTGAAGGAGGAAACGGATATGGCCCACTTTAAATCTAAAGGTGGAATCAGCCTCAGGCATAGGATCAAGTGTGGTGACATAATGGTCCTCAGAGGAGACTTCACCCTCAGAACCCTTAGACAAAGACTCAGCCGAGTCAGAGCTTTGTAAGGTTGGTGGTAACTGAGCCTTGGGGATAGGACCATGCATATTATTATTATTATTGGTTATTTGTAGAGTGCCAACAGATTCCGCAGCGCTATAAACATAGGCGGTATACAAGGTAGCAATTTACATGGATAAAATAGGTAGAGGGCCCTGCTGAGAGTTGCACTGTTGTAGTCAGCTCTTATGAAGGTGATCTGCAAACAGTTTGACTCTTAAGCTTACATGCTAAGGGGGGTTTGTGGCGGATAGCAATGGAGGAGAGGAGTTGGTATTAGGAAAGGTTAGTGTAGGTTTTAAGCATCCCTGAACAGTAGAGTCTTTAGGGAGCGCTTGAAGCTTTCAAAACTAGGGGAGAGTCTTGTGGAGCGAGGCAGGGAGTTCCACAAGATGGGTGCCAGTCTGGAGAAGTCCTGTAAACGGGAATGTGAGGAGGTAACAAGAGAGGAGGAGAGTAGGAGATTGTGAGCAGAGCGAAGGGGACAGGAGGGAGAGTATCTGGAGACAAGGCCTGAGATATAGGGGGGAGCAGTGCAGTTGAGGGCTTTGTATGTTAGAGTCAGAATTTTGTGTTTAATCCTGGAGGCAGCCAGTGAAGGGATTGGCAGAGAGGTGCAGCAGATGAACAGCGACGTGTAAGGAAGATGAGCCTGGCAGAGGCATTCATTATGGATTGTAAAGGAGCTAGGCGGCAGCTGGGGAGACTAGAGAGGACGGAGTTGCAATAGTCGAAGCAGGAAATGATGAGAGAGTGGATTAAAATCTTAGTTGTGTCTTGTGTAAGGAAATGTCTAATTTTAGAGATGTTTTTAAGGTGGAAGCGGCAGGATTTAGCCAAGGCCTAAATGTGAGGAGTGAAAGAAAGATCTAAGTCAAGTGTGACCCCAAGACATCAGGCATGCGGGGTAGGGGTAATGATGGAGTTGTTGACAGTTATAGAGAGATGGGGGGTGGAGATTTTAGAAGAAGGGGGGAAAATAAGGAGCTCAGTTTTGGAGAGATTTAGCTTAAGGTAGTGAGAGGACATCCATGAAGAGATGTGAGAAAGACAGTTAGTGACACGGGTTAGCAATAAAGGAGATAGGTCTGGAGCAGAGATGTAGATTTGGGTGTCGTCGGCATACAAATGATATTGAAACCCATAGGACTTTATTAGGGAACCTAAAGATGACGTGTAGATTGAGAAGGGACGGAGGACAGAGCCTTGCGGTACCAGAACAGAAAGTGGTAACTGGGCAGAGGAAGCCCCAAAGAAGGCTATACTTAAAGTAGTGTGAGGTAAATCTCCTGATTTTTTTTTTTAAAGGGACATTAAACCCCAAAAAATTATTTAATGATTCAGGTAGAGCATACAATTTTAGACAATATTCCAATTTACTTCTATTATCTTATTTGCTTCATTCTTAAGATATCCTTTGTTAATGAAAAAGCAATGCACATGGGTGAGCCAATCACATGAGGCAAAAATGTGCAGCAACCAACCAGAAGCAACCAACCAGAAGCTACTGAGCCTATCTAGATATGCTTTATAGGAAAGAATATCAAGAGAATGAAGCAAATTAGTTAATAGAAGTAACTTAGAAAGTTGTTTAAAATGGTATTCTTTATCTGAATCATGAAAGAAAAAAAAATGGGTTTAATTCCCATTTAAGCTTACTTGCGGCTAGATTATGAGTTTTTGTCGGTAATGGTGTGCGGTGCTAACGCACAGTTTTTCCTTACCGCTCACCTACAGTAACGCTGGTATTACGGGTCTTTAGAAACCGCAAAAAAGTGAGCGTAGAGCAGAATTTAGCTCCACATCTCACCTCAATACCAGTGCTGCTTACGGTAGCGGTAAGCTGGAAAAACATGTTCGTGCACGATTTCCCCATAGGGATCAATGGGGCTGATTCGGCTGAAAAAAAGTCTAACACCTGCAAAAAAGCAGCGTTCAGCTCCTAACGCAGCCCCATTGATTCCTATGGGAAAAGACTTCTTATGTCTACACCTTACACCCTAACATGAACCCCGAGTCTAAACACCCCTAATCTTACACTTATTAACCCTAATCTGCCGCCCCCGACATCAGTGCAACCTACATTATATTATTAACCCCTAATCTGCCGCTCCGGACACCGCCGCCACCTACATTATACTTATGAACCCCTAATCTGTCGCCCCCATCGCCGACACCTACATTATAGTTATTAACCCCTATTCTGCCTTCCCCAATGTCGTCGCAACCTAGCTACATTTATTAACTCCTAATCTGCCACCCCCAACGTCGCCGCCACTATAATAAAGTTATTAACCCCTAAACCTAAGTCTAACCCTAACCCCCCGTAACTTAAATATAATTTAAATAAATCTAAATAAAATTACTATTATTAAATAAATTATTCCTATTTAAAACTAAATACTTACCTATAAAATAAACCCTAAGATAGCTACAATATAACTAATAGTTACATTGTAGCTAGTTTGGGATTTATTTTTATTTTACAGGCAGAACTAGGTAGAATAGTTACTAAATAGTTATTAACTATTTAATAACTTCCTAGTTAAAATAAATACAAATATACCTGTAAAATAAATTCTAACCTAAGTTACAATTACACCTAACACTACACTATAATTAAATAAATTACCTAAATTAACTACAATTAATTACAATTAAATTAAATAAACTAAATTAGGAAAAAAACAAACACTAAATTACAGAAAATAATAAAATAATTACAAGTTTTTAAAACTAATTACACCTAATCTAATCCCCCTAATAAAATAAAAAGCCCCCTACAATAATAAAAATCCCTACCCTATACTAAATTACAAATAGCCCTTAAAAGGGCTTTTTGCGGGGCATTGCCCCAAAGTAATCAGCTCTTTTACCTGTAAAAAAAAAAGACAATACCCCCCCAACATTACAACCCACCACCCACACACCCAACCCTACTCTAAAACCCACCTAATCCTCCCTTAATAAAACCTAACACTACCCCCTTGAAGATCACCCTACCTTGAGACGTTTTTACCCAACCGGGCAGAAGTGGTCCTCCAGACGGTCCGAAGTCTTCATCCTATCCAGGCAGAAGAGGTCCTCCAGACGGCCAGAAGTCTTCATCCAGGCGTCATCTTCTATTTTCATCCATCCGGAGCGGAGCCGGTCCATCTTCAAGACATCCAACGCGAAGCATCCTCTTCGTTCGACGGCGACTGGAACAATGACGGGTCCATTAAATAACGTCATCCAAGATGGCGTCCCTTCAATTCCGATTGGCTGATAGAATTCTATCAGCCAATCGGAATTAAGGTAGAAAAAAATCCTATTGGCTGATCCAATCAGCCAATAGGATTGAAGTTCAATCCTATTGACTGATTAGAACAGCCAATAGGATTGAGCTTGCATACTATTGGCTGATTGGAACAGCCAATAGAATGCGAGCTCAATCCTATTGGCTGATTGGATCAGCCAATAGGATTTTTTCTACCTTAATTCCGATTGGCTGATAGAATTCTATCAGCCAATCGGAATTGAAGGGACGCCATCTTGGATGATGTCATTTAAAGGACTGTCATTGTTCCAGTCACCGCTGAACAAAGAGGATGCTCCGCGTTGGATGTCTTGAAGATGGACCCGCTCCGCTCCGGATGGATGAAGATAGAAGATGTCGCCTGGAGGAAGACTTCTGGCCGTCTGGAGGACCTCTTCTGTCCGGATAGGATGAAGACTTCGGACCGTCTGGAGGACCACTTCTGCCCGGTTGGGTGAAGACGTCTCAAGGTAGGGTGATCTTCAAGGGGGTAGTGTTAGGTTTTATTAAGGGGGGGTTGGGTGGGTTTTAGAGTAGGGTTGGGTGTGTGGGTGGTGGGTTGTAATGTTGGGGGGGTATTGTCTTTTTTTTTACAGGTAAAAGAGCTGATTACTTTGGGGCAATGCCCAGCAAAAAGCCCTTTTAAGGGCTATTTGTAATTTAGTATAGGGTAGGGATTTTTATTATTTTGGGGGGCTTTTTTATTTTATTAGGGGGATTAGATAAGGTGTAATTATTTTAAAAAACTTGTAATTAATTTATTATTTTCTGTAATTTAGTGTTTTTTTTTGTAATTTAGATTATTTAATTTAATTGTAATTAATTGTAGTTAATTTAGGTAATTTATTTAATTATAGTGTAGGGTTAGGTGTAATTGTAACTTAGGTTAGGATTTATTTTACAGGTATATATGTATTTATTTTAACTAGGAAGTTATTAAATAGTTAATAACTATTTAATAACTATTGTACCTAGTTAAAATAAATACAAAGTTGCCTGTAAAATAAAAATAAACCCTAAGCTAGCTACAATGTAATTATTAGTTATATTGTAGCTATTTTAAGGTTTATTTTATAGGTATTTAGTTTTAAATAGGAATAATTTATTTAATTGTAGTAATTTTATTTTGATTTATTTAAATAATATTTAAGTTAGGGGGGTGTTAGGGTTAGACTTAGATTTTGGGCTTAATAAATTTAATATAGTGGCGGCGACGTTGGGGCCGGCAGATTAGGGGTTAATAAATGTAGGTAGGTGGCGGCGATGTTAGGGACGGCAGATTAGGGCTTAATAATATTTAACTAGTGTTTGCGAGGCGGGAGTGAGGAGGTTTAGGCAGATTAGGGGTTAAAAAATGTAATATAGTGTTTGCAATGTGGGGGGGCCTCAGTTTAGGGGTTAATATGTAGTTTATGGGTGTTAGTGTACTTTTTAGCACTTTAGTTAAGAGTTTTATGTTACGGCGTTAGCCCATAAAACTCTTAACTACTGACTTTTAAATGCACTATCAGTCTTGACAGGAGAGCATGTACCGCTCACTTTTTCCAAGACTCGTAATACCGGCGTTATGCAAGTCCCATTGAAAAGATAGGATACGCAATTTACGTAAGTGGATTTGCGGTATGCTCGAGTTGCAGGAAAAAAGTGAGCGGTACACTTGTACCTGCCAGACTCATAATACCAGCGGGCGCTAAAAAGCTGCGTTGGGACCTCACAATGATGCTTTTTAAGGCTAACGCAAGACACGTAATCTAGCCGTTGGTTTGGGGATAGCCGCTAAAATCTCTGTCATAGTCTGAAGATTGGATTTAAACTCTGGAGAAAAGTCATTGAAATCTCCCTGGGCCACAAAAAACAGACCTAAGCACTAATTATCTGTCAGGTGTCATACTGACAGGATTATGGATTGCAAGCTGGATATGGGAAACAATTAGTATATAACTGGTTAATTTGGTCAGCAAGACAGTACAGACAAAATATAACCCCTTAATAGCGCTCAAACAGTTGGTGTCCGTGGGTATATGACCGTGTAGTACACTTTAAGTGTTGCACCTTGGGAGTTTAAAAACTTTAAAAACATTACAGGTATTACTGTTCATACCTTTTTCTTATGTGATCAGCATCCTTAGTCAATCTCCCAGCACACGTTTCCTCTTGTTGTCATACAGCGCATTACGCTGTCGTTGTTCCACTACTAACTGGGTCTGTGTATTATAACTCGCAGCTGTGCCACGAGTAAACGTCGGTCAGACTCCACTTCCTCCTTTAAGCAAACTCCGTTTACGGAGCCCTGCAAACCACCCACAGACTTTCCCACGGTCTGGTAATTTACAGCACAAGAACCAAAAATGATAAAGAGCGAGGCAGGGCAGCAGATAAGATTAATAAAACATAGCTTTTACTGAACTGTAAATTTAAATGGTCGTCAATAAAAGCAATAATAACTATCCAAAATACCAGAGCAGCTGTGGTCTTACGCGTTTCAGCTACCGCCTTACTCATAGGTATTTTGGATAGTTATTATTGTTTTTATCGACGACCATTTAAATTTACAGTTCAATAAACACTATATTTTATTAATCTTATCTGCTGCCCTGCCTCGCTCTTTATCATTTTTGGTTCTTGTGGTTAATTGGTCCACTGGAATAGTTTTGCATAATAAACAGGGGAAACAAACTGCAGAAAGTTGGGCTGCGGTATATTCCCTAGGGGTCCCTTCTAATGGGTCAGTCAAATCAAGTGGAGGTACAGACATGACTGCATAATAATAAGCAATCCTGCAGGTATTTGGAAATACAGATATATTCCAAAACTTTATATTTTGAGTGCATTTGCACAAAATACAACAAACAGAGTATAAAAACCCCTCAGAATCCCAGAAGACAGAGAAAAAAGCAAAATAATTTCCCTCTTTTTTAAAATTCTATTGTTACCCACCTCCTAAGCAGTACTCACCCATCTTCTGGACATATAAAGGGTTAAAACTGAACTCAGATCGCTTTTAAGTTCTGGAGACAGGCCCAAAGTAAATTTTCAGTCACTTGGAGAGTTGATGAGGGAGAGAGAAAATACACCAAAGGGTGGGGGGGAGCCTAAGTCCAGAACGATGTGCAGACTAAGGCCTGTGGAAAAAAAACACTAAAACACACCATAAACATATTTTATTGAATTTAAAAAAAAAACTTTAATCCCCCTTGTGTCCCCAACCCTAACCTCATCCATCATGAGATGAACCACTAACTGCATAAGGCAAATAGCGGTTTTCCTAAAGAGACTATGTAGTTTTTTTCTTCTGTGGGGATATATAGTGAACCCAGGACTAACATACTGAGGGCTGCTAAGGGGTAATAAGGCAATGAAAAAAGAGGGATATTAACTTTAAATTCCATAACTTTTTATGTTAAACACATAGGTAAAGTGCTATGTGTAAAGGCCGAGAACCCCCAACTATGTAGTACCTATAAAAGGAGAGTACTAGTTATAGTTTCTGGGCTTTATTCTGTTGCTACTCTCAGGTAGAGGCTAAGCTATGGGAACCCCACGATGCCTGAGGGCAATTATGGCTGAAAGATTTACCCGTGAGAGTACTGACATGCCATAATTGAGGTATTCCTTTACCCCTGCTTCACTCAGAATCTTGGAGAAATTATGCTGACGTCCTCCCTGACTGAAGATGGAAAAGGGGCACTGGGTCTCAAGTCAGGTCTGGCCTCCAAATAAATAATTAGATAGAAAATAATAAAATCTTGCTTACTGCACCTCTCTCAACCTCTTTCCCCAGAGTCCAAGAACAAACTCAGTAGGGTGAGGAGGTGGGAGGGATTTAAGCTCTTCTGAGGGTTCTTGACCTCCTCCTAGTAGCAGGAAATATATCCCACATGTTATGGACTCCTATGGACTCTCCTCATCTTACAAAAGAAAAAGACTTGGCGTTTCCCTTTCAGGCTTTCTTCAGACCCCATGGATTTTAAGAGATGAACCAACATATTCTTGACTTCCCAATGTAATATATTTGATCATATTTGTATGATATCTTCATAATAAACCAGAATTTCTCTATAGTTTGCTTTTACACTGTGAATAGCAGCATTGAAGTAGTAAAACAAATGTTTTAAAAATAAGTCTCTGGTGTTGAAATAAAGTGATCTTTGCACCTATATATTGCTTGCACCTGTGGAATACATACTGATTAAGTTTTTTCACTGAAACATATTTTGCATTGAACATCATGTTGTTATAAATTTATAATCTAAAATGTCCTCAAAAATTCTTGTACAATATGATAAAAAAAATCAAGAAGTGGGAATTCTTCCGTTTAGCTATTTCCATGAATACAAAATATATGCATACAAAACAAGAGAGGGAGGAGCTTACCTGGAATATACAAAGTTTCAGTAGCGTTTGCTATGACATGGCTCTCATCCAAGGGGCCCACTTTAGTTCATGTAAGCATTTCATATAGGAGAATCTTCCTGTAGTTTTTATTCTGAGCTACCCAAAATATGATGCAGCTCCAAAATACCAGGCAGTTCTCCAGATAATAGTTTTGTATAAGAAACTTTAGAGACACATTCTGGTCTGTTTGTTCTCATTAAAGGGCCACTAAACCCAAAATCTTTCTTTCATGATTCAGATAGAACATACAAATTTAAACAACATTACAATTTACTTCTATTATTTATTTTGCTTCATTTTTTAGATATCCTTATTTGAAGAAAAAGCAATGCACATGGGTGAGCAATCACATGAGGCTTCTATGTGCAGCAACCAATCAGCAGCTACTGAGCATATCTAGATATGCTTTTCAGCAAAGAATATCAAGAGAATAAAACAAATTAGATAATAGAAGTAAATTAGAAAGATGTTTAAAATTGCATTCTCTTTCTAAATCATGAAAGAAAAAATGTGGGTTTCATGTCCCTTTAACCTTATGAGAACAAAATGCCTATAGGCACAATGTGTAATGGTTAAATGTCTGGTTGTCCGCATCCCCAAAGGTCATTTGTGTACATGCATAAAGATAAAGAGGCACTCATCTGGGAACAAAAATGAGCTAGTCGAATCCTTCATGGAATAATGCTCATCTATGTTGCTTAGGACACTACAACCCTAAAATACCCATGCAATTTGCTTGTAATCAAAGGATTTGCATAAATAATCCTAGATGTATAGTTTAACCTTTATTGGTTTTACCGGCGGATGGATAGCTAATTCTATCAAGACTTCCATTAACCTTAAAGGGGCATTGTACACTAGATTTTGCATAAATGCTTTGTAGATGATCCAGTTATACAGCCCATCTGGGAGTGTTTATGCAATAATGTATAGTTTTGCTTAATTTCAGACTCCTAACCAAGCCCCAAAGTATCAGATGTAGACTCAAGTCTACAGATTCCGGTTTGTGTAATGCGTCTTTTCATATGAAGGGGAGGGGGCGGGAGTGTCTGGTCTTTCTGCTTTCTCAGCCCCTTTCAATGGGTGTCCAAGCCTATCCTCATCAACAGTGCTATACTGGCGGAGGCGATGCTACTCTCTGTCACACTTGAAGGGCCGTGTTCCTGTTCCACGGTGTAGATTCCGGTGAGATTGTTTCATTTTACTTTTGTCATGATTGTATTGTATTACAAATGTTTTCCCGAGAGGCTACCACCTTGCAGGACTAACTATATATAAGGGTCTCAGTGAGGCGCCTTTTGTATCTTGGAATCAAGGGTAATATCTCTTGAGGGGGGTTATTGAACAGGTTTTTTTTTAATCATGTTTGTTATGTGATTCGACCTGCGTATGCGTAGTGTTACTTAAGCTCATGGCTTGTGGAACATAACGGCCTTTGGAAGTGACGCAGCCTTTACGGTCGGGCGCGCTTTTTTGGACTGTACGGTTCACCTTGTAACCAGGCATGGTCACATTTTTTACTCTCCATTTCTGCATTCCTAGCCCTATGGCGACAGAGAAATTCGGATCTTCTGGTGTTGGGCTCTTAGGAGGTGGTGAGTGCCCCAGCCATTGTGGATGTCAGGTGCCGTTTAAACTTTGGGTCCAAACCTTGTATCAATATCCTAGCTATGGAGGAGTCTGATACTGTGGAGACGGACATCTCTGTTTTATTTTCTACTCCTTGCGCAGAATGTGTATTGCCCCGGATGATACTAGCCTATCTGTTATGTTCTGAATGCCGTATTAGAGTGCTCAATTCCTCGGGATCGGGAAATCAAGGAGCCGCTGAGCCATCCGCCTCTGGGGCCTCTGACTCAGCCCTTCATCCTTCTGAGGTCGATAAAATGAATACCATTAATATTGGGTAATAACAGCAACTGTTACTATTTAGCTGCCGATTTGGTTCATCCGAGAGCGGGAGCTAGAAAAGCGCTTTGTGTCCCACTGGGAGAAAGGCGCTATATAAATACTAGTTAGACTCTCATGATTCGATCTTTACCCCGGCTTTGGAGTGTTTCTTTCCCCGTGTAGGTTGGAGGTTGGGAGGATTTCAGACCGCCTTGTCGCCGGTTCTGGTGGTCTTGCCTTTGTGGCTCTTGGAATTGTCCTTTTTTTGGATTTTTCCTTTTGAGGTTCTCTTCTTCGGATGAGACTTCAGGACTTGTCCGTTGCCCCTTAGCGGTGTTGGCCAACTTATGGGAGGGCCTTGTGGCTTTTCCTACTTTGGAAATTAAGTAGTTCCCTATCAGTGAATAGTAGGCTGTGTTGTCTCCTTCTCCAAGCTTCGCTTAGGGGTTTTTCTACCAGGGTTTAGGATGCTCTGCATTCTTGTTCCTTGGGTATGGTTCTCTGGTAATCCGGAGATTATGGAGACTAGCCTTTGTTTTGCTCACTCTTCGGATGACCTTGTCCTCAATGTTTTTTCTGGGCGTTGTTTTATCGCCTTGGTGGGCTCTAGGCCACTCGTGCGACTCTGTCGTACTTTAGCTCCCTGTGCTGGGTCTTCTGAGGCTCTATTGCATTTTCCCTGTTCCTCTCCTGTGGATTCTCTTGGACTTCCTATTGTTGGAGTTCTTGGTTTGGAACCTGAGCTCCATTGAGGTGGCTGAGTCCATATTTTTCCGTCCTCTTTTTGGGGACTGGTGTTTGTTTTTTTCTGTTCCCCTGTCCTTCAGACCTGACAGTCAGCTGTAGTGGCCTGTGGGTTAATTTGCTGCATAGCAAGCAGAAGGTTGCAGTTTGAAATCAGTCACAACCGTTTGCACTTTATCTGTGTGTTGGCAGATTTTTACCAAGACTCTATTGTTCACCTTTGGGTCCTTGTGGTACGGAGACCCTTTTGAGGTTTCTGAGTTTCTCAATGTTCAGGATATGGAGTAGGGCTGGCGGATTTTTGGTTACACCTGCGCTGGGTCCACTGCTTAGTGAATGTTTTGCAGTCTGTGATAGGGTTTGTGACCTATCTTCTGCTGCTCTTACCTGCCTAAATGTATTTTACTACTGAAGTCATCCTGGTATGACTGTAGTGTGGGGTGTTGACCCAGGGGCTTGCCTTCTGGGTTTGCTGCATGTATATCGGTTTCTGAAGACTTCAATATTTTGAGTTCCTTGAGGACTCTGTCTTCAGTATTCTTTTTGGGTGCGGTTGCACTATCTTGAGGAGTTCTTCTCTGTGTCGGATTCCTGGTTTTAACTTTGTGGTTTCTGTACATCTGGGGTCTGGGCGTTGCCTCCCCTTGACCTCACGACTGGTTTTGCTCTCTGTGAGTTTGGCGTTGTTCTTAGTGTTTTCCTTTCTTGGAAACTGTCTCCTGGAGGCGTGCTGGCTCAGTTGTGTTCTTTCTGCGGTCTCTAGCAAGGCTTGTGGACTATCTGCGGGTCAGTGTCCTTGGGACCTTTTTTCTTTTCCAATTTTCTCGGCTTCGGACGAAGCAGATTTTTTGTAGGGTAAGGGTTTTTCAGGTCTGGTGCCCTCAGAATGGGCCGCCTTTTGTACCCTCCCGTTTGCGCATTCAGTGTCCTCTATAGCTTGGGTATTGTTTTCCCAAAAGTAATGAATGCAGCTGTGGACTCTTTCCATTTATGAAGAAAAACATAAATTATGCTTATGTGATAAATTGTTTTCTTCAGATGGAAAGAGTCCACAGCTCCCTGCACGTTTTATTTCTGGGGGGCATCTGTTATTTTCTTCTGGCACCTTTTCACCCTGGTATTTCTTCTACTGTTCTTTGGCAGAATGACTGGGGGATGAGGGAAGTGGGAGGAGTATTTAAGCCTTTGGCTGGGGTGTCTTTGCCTCCTCCAGGTGGCCAGGTTCTTATTTCCCAAAAGTAATGAATGCAGCTGTGGACTCTCCATCTGAAGAAAAGAAAATTATCAGGTAAGCATAATTTATGTTTTGTTAACATTCGAGCCCTGGTATACTTGTGCATACATACAAATGACTATTAGGGACTTGTCTCTCTAAGGATTATGGATTATCATTCCGCAATTGCACCGCGGCACGGAAAGAGGCATAGGCCCTTATCAAACAGAGAACCGGCCCAGTAAAACCCTTATTAAGAGTTTTACTCATCTCATTGCAACACCAGATGAGTCTTGGACCCCTGTGAACCCCTGTAAGCCACAATTGGACAGGTAAACATATTGGCATTGCAAGAAGGATCAAAGGCCTTGCTGCTATGGAAAGGACACAGGTTGGCAGGTCTTTGCTAGATAGGTGGGCCTTAAAACTTTCTTGCCCTTTTCAAAAGTATCATAAAATGGTTCATGTTTGGACCGAAGAGCTTAAAGCCCTAATTAAAGCTACTCCACTGAACTTTCCACTTAACTCTCAACTTTAAGGCCATAGCTGTGGGGCAATAAGTGTAAAGAGTGAAAGAGAATCAGGGAAGAAGTTTTAAAACATAAGAAAATAAATTTAAGCTGAAATTAGTATTTATATACTATATGCACAAGGAAAATGTTATAATAGGACAATGTTATAATTTTATTTAGATAAAAGGAATGTTATTAGAGGGTATCGTTTGAGGTGTATTTTCACAGAATATTCTTCATAGAACAATTTAAAGAAAGCAATAATGCTCCCTCTTTTTTTTTTTCGAAATTAGTAATGATGCACTATATTCACAATGAAAAATGGGTCAATAGGACGATTTGTTTTTATTTTAGTTTTGTATAAGGAACGGTATTCAAGGGTAATTATTTGAGATGTATTTTCACAGTAACAGAAAAAGAAAAGAAAGTAAACACTGTATTCACAAGGAAAAATGTGTCAATAGGACAAATACTACAATTTAAGTTGAATTAGTAATGATACACAATACTCATAATGAAAAATGTGTCAATAGGACAAATACCATAATTTAAGTTGAATTATACACTATACGCACAATGAAAAATGTGTCAATAGGACAATTTGTTTTAACTTTAGTTATGTAAAAGGAACGGTATTAGTGGGTAACTATTTAAGTTGTATTTTCACAGTAACAAAGAAAGGAAAAGAAAAAAAAAAGGGTACACTATATTCATAAGGAAAGATGTGCCAATAGGACAAATATCACAATTTAACTTGAATTAGTAATGATACACTATAGTCACAATGAAAAATGTGTCAATAGGACTATCTGATAATTTTAGTTATGTAAAATAACCGCTATCATAGGGTATTTATTTGAGATCCCCCCCCCCCCCCCCTAGAAAAAGATAAGTCAGATATAATTATCTGGAGTAGATAGGTGAATGGATAATCTAAAAAGTGTGTTTAGGTGCATTACTTCAATTTATGTATGTGGGGGTTTTTTTTTTTCTCTCTTTCCCCCTTTTTCCCTTCTCTATCCCTCCTTATAGCTCACTCGGCATATATTCCCTTAAATTTAACTAATGGTTAAATTCCTCTCATGGAATGTGGGAGGAATTCACTCACCGGTAAAACGCAAGGCTATCTTAAACAATTTGAGAAAAAAAAAAGTGGATATTGTAAGTTTGCAGGAAACGCACCTCTCCGAACTTGAACACTCCAAAATAAGAGCAAAATGGATAGGTGAGGTTATCAGTGCGTCATACTCTAAAGCAGCAAGAGGGGTAGCAATTTTGTTAAATCATAATTTAAAATATGAAATAAAACAGAAAATAGCTGATAAGGAAGGAAGATATTTATTTATATTTTTATTAATATATTTATTTATTCGTATTAACCGAGATGGCATTGACTATATAATTGGGAACATAAACGGGCCAAATAAAACAGATTGGAAATTTTGGAGAAAAATGTATAGGATCTTAGACAAATTCATAGATGGAAAAGTAATAATTATGGGAGACTTTAATGCGACACCAAATTCTATTTTAGACTTTTTCTGCTAATCATAGAATAGTGGATGTATGGAGGCTGTTAAATCCGAATAGCCTGGAATTCACTTGTACCTCTAAGTCCCATAATACTCTTTCCATATTGGATTCATTTTTAGTATCAGAGTCCTTAATGACAAGGGTCACAGAAAAAAAAAATTCTGGAATTTGTTCTTTCAGACGACTCTCCAATCACTTTAACGTTAAGTGAGCCACATAAAACTAATTACAATGCCTTCTATTTCCCTAAATATCTCCAAAGCCTTATTTGGAGGAGCCAATCTGGGCTTTAGTCCACAGAGAACAAGGCTAGCCACTGTCATAAAGTTAATATAAAGTGCATTGTTTTGAAGTTGTTATCAGTTAAAGCCTATTAGGGACAGATATATAGATGGGAGAAGTCAACATAGCACAGTTTAAGTTCTAGGCAGCAGAAATTGCTCAATTTTCAGAGCTAAATTACATGAAAAGGGCCAAAATAAACAATGAACATATATTCCAAAGTTGTTTCATTGTGCATAACTAAAAAAATGTTATATACCAATCTCAAGATGTTTAGGGTCCTTTAATACACTTAGCATTGCATTTATTTCTCCTTTGTATGTTGCATTGTAGCCTTGACCATAGCACCGCAATCTGACACAGAAGTCTCCAGCCAGGAATCTTGGAGGGAGCTTTGGGTTTTTGTTTTCTAGTTCTGGCTTTTTAAGAAGTTTGAGTGTGAAATTGATTTCTTTTTACACTATATAAGTTTTCTATAAGTATAAGTATGAATTGAATACCGTTACTTTATTGATTACAGTTCACATATACTTCTTTATTCTTCATTTTTATATTTAAATAATTTGTTTATATTATGAGCTCTGCACCAAAACTATTTGGTCTTAAGTAACTATTAGTTACAAATGCATACTCATAGGGGCCGATTTATCAAGCTCCGGATAGAGCTCGATGCCCCTGTCTCCCCGCAAACCTTAAGGCTCGCCAGAAACAGCAGTTATGAAGCAGCAGTCTAAAGACTGCTGCTCCATAACTGGTTCGCTGCCTCTGAGGCTGTGATCTTCAACTCGCCTGATCCTATACGATCGGGCTGATTGACACCCCCTGCTAGTGGCTGATTGGCTGCAAATCTGCAGGGTTCGGCATTGCACAAGCAGTTCACAAGAACTGCTTGTGTAATGATAAATACCGAGAGCGTATGCTGTCGGCATTTATCGATGTGCGGCGAACATCATATCATGTCCGCTCGCACTTTGATAAATTGACCCCATAGTCTATTCTCAATCTATATTTAGTGAATCTAAACATGTGTGTTTAAAATTATAACATTCTATGACAACAGTATTAAAATAAGTATTGTGACTATTTCAGCAAATCATGGTATATAAAGCCTGAATGGTTTCATAGTGATATTAAAGTACTGTTTGCGAATGGTAGATTTTTTGTTTTGTTTAGAGTATAAACATGCATATAATGGTCAGTTAAACATGGTATTTTTGTTTTAACCAACATCTGATAAAACTCAGAGCTCCCTCTAGAGGAAGACAACACCAGGTGCAGCTAAAAAAATAAGTAAGCAGCAGTTGCCAAACAATAATTATTTTTTCCAACAGTACAACAATTTTGAAATGAATGTGGCATCCCAAATTTACATTTGTATATGCTTGCAATATTCTAATAGTGTAATATGATATAAAATGAAACTATTGTAAAATAAATATATATAGGTAGTAGTACTCCATATCTGAGAGTGAAAAAGTTAAAGATTAAAATAGTTTATTTGGGATATCTTCAAACTGGTTCTGAATCACTAGGCAAAATTCACAAAAAGGTTCTCTCCAGCCTGTCTGATCTCTCTAGCATCACCAATCACCTGTGTTATTGTATGAAGCCCAATCAATTAAACAAAATAGAGAGAGGAGTAAGATTCAGCATAGAAAGCTATAAAATATTTAAATGATACACTCCATAGTCTATAAAGAAGTAGAAAACAAGAGTATTTCTTCCTAGCAATTGTCAGCCTATTTATGACATGAAAGTCAACTTTAAACTTTCATGACTCAGACAGAGCATGCAAAATTAAAAAATGATCTTTCAAATGTATTTCTATTGTTAAATTAGCTTTGTGTCATTTGTTGCATACATTGGTAGGCTCAAGAGTATGCACCTGTCTTAAGTCCTTTATTTATAACATTATTGCAAACACAGCTGTCATTTAGAGTTTAGTCACTAGATATGATATTGCAGAAAACATAGCAAGAGAAAGGAGGAAATGTGATAATAAATGTAAACAGGAATTAAAAACTAATTGCATAGTGAACATGTAATTTTGACTTTCATGTTCCTATAATACGCGTTTCATGTCTAATTTGGTGTAAGGCTTGACAAATTTTGGAGCCAGTCAGAATAGTTATGAACCAGAGCTCCCTCTAGCGGACACAACTTTGGAAAGGAATTTGTGCAAGAAGCAACTCTCTCACGCTGCACAAGTTGGCGCCATTGATATACCATTTTATAGCCCCCCCACCGGAAATGTGTGCATCTGCCCTGACTACAGATGTATTGAAAATCTGCCATCTCTGCACAGCATCAATTAGTGCAGATACATCTTATTTGAAAGATGAAAAAGTAAATCAGTCTGCCAGAACTGAACAGCTTACAGCTTCTGTGTTCATAAGTATCCCAGCACAACCCCCCCTTCCCCCCCCAAAAAAAACACAAGTTGCTTTCTTTGTAATATTACTTTAATCTATCATTTCAAGTATAGTAGAATTCAAACATGAAAGCCAAGGCACAATTCTCAAAATGTACAGATGATTTTACTGTATATTAGACATTCATAACCTGTGATTAAAATGTATTTCATAACATGTAAAAACATATATCAAGTAAGACAAGCAGACCGAGTGACAAGCAAATAATATCATTTATCTTTGCTAATACAAAAACTCAGACAAATCCTTAGAGATGAGCTAAGTGCACTGCCAGAAAGGTCATCCACATCAGTTTATGGAGGTTGAAAGTATCAATCTGAAAAGGAAAATAAATGTTTCTTGGAGGATTTTTGCTGTGAAATAATTTTACATATTTACTTGATGAAAAATATTTAAATTTACTTTTTATGTTTTGTCTTTACAATGTGCATGTAAGCCTAGGAGCCCAGCTGTTTGTAGATCGCCTTCTTTAGAGCTGACTATAACAGTGCGACTCTTGGCAGAGCCCTCTACCTATTTAATCCCTATAAATGTTTCCTTGTATTCCGCCTATGTTTATAGCGCTGCAGAATCTGTTGGCGCTCTACAAATAACCGATAATAATAATCTAAGGTGTTGAAACTGACAGATTAAATGGTCAAATCAGTTCCTATTTTCATAAAATCTAATACAGAGAATTTGATACTCAGTAGAAGCCAATTAAATTACATACAAATTTGAATATGCACTTACATGTTTTAATGTGTAAAACCTTATAAGTAACACTATTTAAACCATATGGCTCTTTGACATAATCAATTTATTTTCTAGTATGTAGTAAAGAGGGAAAAAAAATGATTGAAGGAGTTCTTGGATTTTCCTAATCTAATTTATGCAACATATATTCACATAGCATTTCTAAACATTGTAGCATAGTCTTGAAGGGCAATTTAGTTTTGTATTTAAAAGGGACATTAGAAATTAAATCTATCATACATATGGAAAAATGGCAAATAAATATTAAAATATTTTTTATGGAAAAAAGTTGAAGAAACGAAATGTCTAAATTTAACATATCAGGAAATACGAGTCGCATACTGACGTATTTCATGGTGTTGGATGATAAGCATAACATTTTAAATTGGTGGACTGAGAAAAGCCATAGGGGTAGATTTATTATAGGCCGAGTGGACATGATTCTTGTAAAATGCTTGTGTAATGCCGCACCCTCGCGGCCAATCGGCCACAGGGGGTGTCAATCATCCCGATCGGATCGGGATGATTTCAGTCCACCACCTAAAAGGTGGCGGAGAAGTTAAGGAGCAGCAGTGTCCCTTTAATTTATATATATCAAAAAGGTGCCAAAGATGAAATCAATATTAAGTTTGTGTTTTGTTAAGTTTCTGCCATGTATCGGGTTGACTGATGAGCTAATATGGTAATATGAGTGAAGAACTACTATTTTCCTGTAGATACTGCATATACTTAAAAAAGCCAATTTCTATACACCAACAGCACCTTTCAAAATACATAAAAAAATTGTCCAATGTTTCCTAATAAATAATATGTTGCATCCCCTTTAATACTTACAACAACAACAACATAAGAAAGAAAGAAAAAAAATAAGTATTTATATATATTTATATTTATATTATAGTAATGTATTTGCCTACCGTTAAACGTATTGTGCAGATTACAGCTTTATGAAATTTGATAGACCTAAGTAAATTTTGATTTCCCCCTTTCTCTAGAATTACTAAGTTTGAGTTTTTTCTTTGGACACTGCAGAATTATTATGGGTGCTAAAAAAAACAAAACAATAAAAAAAAAAAAACATGAAGTGGTTAACACTTTAGATTTTAAACATATATTAGCACCCCATTGGCTTACAATTTAATTATTGTTTTTAGAATTTACTTAAAGCAGACACTTACATTTCTCATTTAATGTTTAACCTGCTAAACCGCTTGCAATCTTTGGTCATTTCTCACTGCAAACACTGGAAATGTAGAACAGATGAAAGGAAGATACATAGCACTAAATGACATGGGTAAGTTTCAACAGACCTCAGTTGGGAAGACATAAAAGAGAATTTATAACTTATTTCTTCAAATGAACCTCGGGGGAGTATTCCAGTCCATTAGAACAACCTTTTAAAGTGGTATTACAGTCTTTTGTGTCCCTTTCAAATTCAAAGCCATTCTAAATGAATCTGAAAACCTAATTTGCATTCAGATCCCTAACCAATGATATTTCAATCTATCAGAAAATACTTTGTATATATTTTTAAATAAATTTTAAATGTATGTAATTTTTAGAATGGCAAAACTGACCTTTATGTACTTTTTATTTTAGCATTTTTGAACATGCTCAGTTCAAATGTTAATAAGTATATTACAATATACAAACAATGAATGACGATAACTAAATCATGGCGATCAGAATGTTCTTTTAAGTTTTAAAAATCTTAATTATAAAGTTCCACAAAATTACATACAATTACATGGAATATTAAGAACAAACATCAAGCATTGATATTATTGCTTTAGTAAAAACCTGAAAACACATTAAGCAGTCAATATTAATAAATACTAAAAGAATATTTTACTTTTGAATTGGCTATGGGCAAAATGTATCAGTGAGAATAAGGAATTCTCATTTTTGTCATAAAAAAAAAAGCTCACAACTGATTTCACCATATTTATAAAAGGTTAAGTGACAATAAAGTCACAACTTTTCCTATACGCGAACAAATTGACTCATGGGGGCCCATTTATCAAAGGGCACACTGCGGATCAGGTCCGCAAGACCTCGCTAAATGCGGAGAGCAATACGCTCTCCGCATTTAACATTGCACCAGCAGCTCACAAGAGCTGCTGGTGCAACGCCGCCCTCTGCTGATTCGCGGCCAATTGGCCGCCAGCAGGGAGGTGTCAATCAACACGATCGTATTCGATCGGGTTGATTTCCGGCGATTCCTGTCCACCTGCTCAGAGCAGGCGGACAGGGTTATGAAGCAGCGGTCTTTAGACCGCTGCTTCATAAGTTGTGTTTCTGGCGAGTCTAAAGACTCGCCAGAAACACGCCCCTTCAAGCTCCGTACGGAGCTTGATAAATGGGCCTGATGACCATTCGCAAGTCTTTAATATATGCAAATAAGTTTTCTGGAAATGCCTAATTATTGTATTCATTTCTATTATAACATATTCACAGTTCTCATATATTTATGAAAAGTTGCACATGTAATATTCATTGTTTTTAATCTCGCCAATTTGTGGGTTGCGAAGTAGTGAAAGAGCGATATTGTTGTTTGTCTGGAGTGAAAATTTAATAATTTTCTTTTTCTTGCCGTAATGACTATATCTAGGGTTAGAAGTCACCCACAAGGCACAAAACCTGAAAAATAATAAAAAGGTATATACAGATTTTTAAAAAAGTTAAATAATTTAAAGTGCAATTGCCCAAGGCAGAACATGCTGTGCGCTGAGTTGTCATTGCAGAAAGTGCAGCATGTTTGCATAAAGAACAGGACATATGCAGTGCTGCTCCACATCAGGATATTCAAGCAGTATTGTGCTCTGGCTGCACTATGTAAGTGTTAACACAGCACATTTATTGGTGACTGGACCTCAGGGATTTTTTAAACCACGCCCCCTAGTCTTCCCCGGTCTGTAAAGCTGTGACTCCTGAATGTAAGATATTGTAGTGAGCAATGCACCCTTTTTCTTACTAATTTTCTACCTTGTAACTATGTAATGTTACACCAAGAGCAAAGGAAACTAATTTATTCAATAGACATTTTAAAAACTTAACAAAATTTATTTTTTTCTCTGCAGCAAATTGGAAATGCAATTTTTATCTGCTGCAATATATTATACCATTTTAAAAATTGCTTTATTCTTCAGTTAATACACATTGGTGCTTTAGTGTAATTGCCTAATTTAAAATTGAATTTTATTTAAAAACAACCCGCAGAAAAAAATTCACAAAAAGTTCTGCCTCAGGGATGCAACTGAAAAAAGGTGTACTCAAAAGAACAAAGATAAGTGACAACAAACGAGCAACCTTCCTCGATGAAAGAGCGCCAAAGAAGGGGCAAAATAAAGATAAACTAATATATAACAAACAAGAATTTATTCTATTATAACAGGATAACAACAATAAAACTATTTCCGGTGGCTAAAATTATGCTAATGGCCTAAGTGATAAATAAAGTGAAAACGATATGTTCGCAAGAAAACTAGATCAGCCATTTGCTTGACATTGCAAAAATATCTTTTGTCTGAAAAATTTCTCTAGCATTTTGATAAATACTGGCAACATTTTTGACTTCATAGATTGCAAACTGTTGCGGAATAAAATTGCAACTTTTCAGGCACATTTTTTCGGGGCTTAATAAATTTTGCCCTACGTCTATTTTGCTTTAATGTAAATTTTCTCATAATTTTTCATGTGTTTACCCTAGTATAATTCAAATTTTTATATTTGTGTAAACCAAATTTTTATATTTTATTTGTAATTTGGGTGACTTGACTCAAATGATGTGCGTGGAATGACAGAGAAAAGAAAAGAAGACAAAAACACCCAAGATGACGTTTGTTGTACAACGTTTTCACATGGTAAACTCTAATGGATTGGAATAGGGGATTCAGATTTAACTGTAATTTATCAGAAAACATTTAGACCAGTGATTGTGAATATGAAGAACACATATGTCATTTATGGTGTGCAACAAGTGGGCATGCCTGGGGTATATACAGCAATTGGCCACATAAAAAAGGGATCTAGTAAAGGGACATGTATTTTTTTTGTTTCATGATTCAGATAGAGCAGTGTTTCTCAGCTCCAGTCCCCCTAACAGGCCAGATTTTCATGATAGCTTAAAGGGACACTGAACCCAATTTTTTTCTTCCATGATTCAGATAGAGCATGAAATTTTAAGCAACTTTCTAATTTACTCCTATTATCAATTTTTCTTCGTTCTCTTGCTATCTTTATTTTAAAAGCAGGAATGAAAATCTTAGCAGCCAGCCCATTTTAGGTTCAGCACCATGGATAGGGCTTGCTTATTGGAGGCTTACATTTACCCACCAATAAGCAAGCATAACCCAGGTTCTCAACCAAAAATGGGCCGGCTCCTATGCATCACATTCCTGCTTTTTGAATAAAGATAGCAAGAGAACGAAAAAAAAATTGTTAATAGGAGGTAATTAGAAAGTTGCTTAAAATTGCATGATCTATCTGAATCATGAAAGAAAAAAAATTGGGTTTAGTGTCCCTTTAACCCCTTAGTGACCAGAGCACTTTTCCATTTTCTGTCCGTTTGGGACCAAGGCTATTTTTACATTTCTGCGGTGTTTGTGTATAGCTGAAATTTTCCTCTTACTCATTTACTGTACCCACACATATTATATACCGTTTTTCTCGCCATTAAATGGACTTTCTAAAAATACCATTATTTTCATCATATCTTATCATTTACTATAAAAAAAATTTTAAAATATGAGGAAAAATGGAAAAAAACACACTTTTTCTAACTTTGAACCCCAAAATCTGTTACATATCTACAACCACCAAAAAACACCCATGCTAAATTGTTTCTAAATTTTGTCCTGAGTTTAGAAATACCCAATGTTTACATCTTCTTTGCTTTTTTTGTAACTTATAGGGCCATAAATACAAGTAGCACTTTGCTATTTTCAAACCATTTTTTTTCAAAATTAACGCTAGTTACATTAGAACACTAATATCTTTCAGGAATCCCTGAATATCCATTGACATGTATATATTTTTTTTTAGAAGACATCCCAAATTATTGATCTAGGCCCATTTTGGTATATTTCATGCCACCATTTCACCGCCAAATGCGATCAAATACAAAAAATTGTTCACTTTTTCACAAATTTTTTCACAAACTTTCAGTTTCTCACTGAAATTATTTACAAACTGCTTGTGCAATTATGGCATAAATGGTTGTAAATTCTTCTCTGGGATCCCCTTTGTTCAGAAATAGCAGACATATATGGCTTTGGCATTGCTTTTTGGTAATTAGAAGGCCGCTAAATGCCACTGCGCACCACACGTGTATTATGCCCAGCAGTGAAGGGGTTAATTAGGGAGCATGTAAGGAGCTTTTTGGGGTAATTTTAGCTTTAGTGTAGTGTAGTAGACAACCCCAAGTATTGATCTAGGCCCATTTTGGTATATTTCATGCCACCATTTCACCGCCAAATGCGATCAAAATAAAAAAAACGTAAAATTTTTCACAATTTTAGGTTTCTCACTGAAATAATTTACAAACAGCTTGTGCAATTATGGCACAAATGGTTGTAAATGCTTCTCTGGGATCCCCTTTGTTCAGAAATAGCAGACATATATGACTTTGGAGTTGCTTTTTGGTAATTAGAATGCTGCTAAATGGCGCTGCGCATCACACGTGTATTAGGGCTAGCAGTGAAGGGGTTAATTAGGTAGCTTGTAGGGAGCTTGCAGGGTTAATTTTAGCTTTAGTGTAAAGATCAGCCTCCCACCTGAAACATCAGACCCCCTGATCCCTCCCAAACATCTCTCTTCCCTCCCCTACCCCACAAATGTCCCCGCCATCTTAAGTACTGGCAGAAACTCTGCCAGTACTAAAATAAAAGGTATATTTGGGCTTTTTTGTGCATTTTTGTTAGCATATTTACATATGCTTCTGTGTAGGGATCCCCCTTAGCCCCCAACCTCACTGATCCCCCACTAAACAGCTCTCTAACCCTCCCCCTCTGACTTAATGTGCGCCATCTTGGGTACTGGCAGCTGTCTGCCAGTACCCAGTTTAGTGAAAAAAATGCTTTTTTTTTAAAAAAATGTCCCTTTTCTGTAGTGTAGCTTTCCCCCCCCCCCCCAGACCAACCCCCCACCCCTTCCAGATCCCTTAGATGCTTAAAAAAAAAAAGTTTATTTCATTTTTTTTTTACTTTTCTTTAACTTTTTTTCTGTAGTGTAGCGGTTCCCACCTGCTCCCGCCCCGTGCACGCACCCGCCAGCCACCCCCCATGCACGCGTGCGCGCCCCCGTTGGCTCCGCTTCCGATCCCGCCCCCCTCCACCTTACACATCTCACCGATGGCCGCCCACCCGCCTCCCAAGTCGGCTCCCACCCACCAACGATACCGGCCATCGATGTCCGGTGCAGAGAGGGCCACAGAGTGGCTCTCTCTGCATCGGATGGCCAGACAGTGTTATTGCAGGACGCCTCGATATCGAGGCATCGCTGCAATAACCGGAAAGCAGCTGGAAGCGAGCAGGATCGCTTCCAGCTGCTTTCCACACCGAGGACGTGCAGGGTACGTCCTTGGTCGTTAACTGACATCCTTTAGAGGACGTACCCTGCACGTCCTCGGGCGTTAAGGGGTTAACTACAGCACAGGTAAAACAATCAGCTGATGGATGAGAGCAGGTTGGTAACCATGGTTACTGATCAGGTGACTATTTCACCTGTGCTCTAGTATAGATATCATGAAAATCTGGCCTGTTAGTGGATCTTGAGTACTGTGGTTGAGAAACACTGATACGGGACATACAAATTGTCAACAACTTTTCAATTTATTTTTATTATCCCTTTTGCTTCTTTTTCTTTGTATCCTTTACTGAAGGAGCAGCAAAGCACAACTGGGGGCTGACTGAAGACATCTGTAAGCCAATGACAAGGGGCATGTGCAGCCACCAATCAGCAGCTAGGTCCCAGCTCCTAAGCCTACCTAGGTATTCTTTTTAACAAACAATACCAAGAGAACGTAGGAAATTAGATAATAATAGTAAATAGGAAAGTTGTTTAAAATGACGTGCTCTATCTGAATCATGAAAGAACATTTTTTGGATTCATGCCATTTAAAGTTCTTGCTCTTGTGTATATACTGAGCTGGTCAGAAGAACTAAACAGAACTAAAGGGGCTGTGACACACGAGTCATGAGTCACTGATCTAGCCAGGAAAATGCCTCAATAAGGAAGTAACTAAGGAGATAGATGGGGAAAAAAAACACAAACAAACCAATCAGACCATAACATCTAGAAAGAGAATGGATTAGATGTGCATAACCCACTGCTGGGCAACAGGCAGCATGGCCAAAGCATATTGTTCAAGATTGGTAGCTGCACATATGTGCCTCTTGTCATTGGCTCACCTGATCTGCTCAGCTAGCTCCCAGTAGTGCACTGCTGCTCCTTCACAAAAGGATACCAAGAGAAGGAAGCAAATTTGATAATAAATATAAAATTGGAAAATTGTTCAAAACTGTATCCTTTATCTGAATCAAGTTGGGTTTCATGTCCCTTTAAGCCTCAATCTTTTCTTTCAGCGCAGGAAAGAATTTTGCATTTGTACACCTAGAAAATAAAGGTCCTTTTTTTATTTGTAACCAAACTTTGCTCTCTTTGGGCCTAAAGTTTTCTGGTCTGGCAAGAAAGTCTCGTAAGTACTGCAATTGTAAAAAGTCAGCCATTTTAGCATGAGAGGCATTTACCTCCCTAAGCAGGATTCACTATTTGAAAGACGCTACAATATAGCGATTTCTCTCCATGTTGGCGAGTTTTCAATAACAAGGCCTTGTATCTCTCTCACACACAGAGGATTTGGCAGAGTACTCGGTAAGATTACCATGCAAACCGTACGAGTAGTCGTAGGCTGTATATAGGAGGACCTTTGAGTGATAAGAATTGCTTTTCATGGGTAAAGACACTAAGAGGAGGTGCTCCTGTATTATTAATGTTTGAAATAAATCATTTACAACATTTCAACAATGGTTCCAAAACGGTCCTCAAGAAACCTCAAATAAAGTATTGAGGGCATCTTTACCTGGCAGCGACTGGCACAAGCACAACAGATCCGCTAATTAGCCGGCGTTGCTGGAGCTGGCTTGCCCAGGAATTCATGAGGACTAGGTACACAAAATACTGCAATAAAGGTTGTAATAAAAGGGACATACAACTGAGCAAACAGCTTTAAGCACATATTCCAAACGAAGTTTAAAAAAAAAAAAAAAAAAAAGCAAATTTGAAATACGCAGTTGTGTATTTTAAATTTACATAGCAGCATTTTTTGCCTTACACAAATGATTCTGTCACAAGTTATTGCAGGATTTCTGAAAACGGTTACCATGTATACAGCCTGACAACAAGATGAAGTGGGTTGCATGCATTTTCAGACCAATTTTTCACATGCTCTGATTAGCAATGCTGTCATATTACACATCACTATGGGCACGAGCAAGATGTAAATACATGTGCATGATAGCTACCACCGTATGCTAGATAGGTCAAGCACACAGTACATACGATCGGGTTGACACCCCCTGCTAGCGGCATCTGCAGGGGGCGGCATTGCACCAGCAGTTAACAAGAACTGCTGGTGCAATGTTAAATGCCGCAGTGTATGCTGTCAGCATTTATTGATGTGCAGCAGACACGATACGCTACTTTGTATCATGTCCGCTCGCACTATGATAAATCTACCCCCAAGTGTAAATGTGCCAGAGTGAGCGCTTTCCACTGCCTTCTTCCTGAATAAATCCCAAATCAGCTTTGAATTGGCTGCGGGAAACTTTGATGCACAAAATTGAAAACTTTGCTGTACTACCCTCTATTTCCCCCTGTACTACCCAGCACAAAATAAATATACTGTGATTGTTATGCAGCACTGTGATTAATAGCCATATAGCAGTTAGTAAATTCACACAACACACACAACCTAACTAACTTACAAACAAACATATAATGAACATTCCCGTCATTTTGACTTTATGGAAATATTAACGCCATAACATTGCTTGTGAAAATGTATAAACAGTCTCAGCTTTGTGAGTCACTGCACAATCGGCTGAAAATGCAAACCTGGAGATTATATCATTCCCTTGTCCCCAAATATCTTCAGCTAATGTTCTAAGCAAATATTATTCAAAATGCCCTTTCTCCGCTTTAGAAAATCCAGCCGTACAAAAAAATAATAATATATAGATATATATAATAAGGCAAAGACTATAACAGCCAATTGAAGAACAAAAAAATAAATTACAAGATTTTTACTACCTCAAGTGATAATGGAATGTAAAAGTGTTCAAGCATTTCCTCCTAATAGAGGTACAAAAACAATAAAATAAAAGGTGTACAGACTAGTATTGATGTCATTGGTTTATACTGCCCATCTTAGGAGTACCTACATATGCTACTATGCAATATACACTAGTCATTACCCTGTACACCAATAATGCCCTACATGCTAGCTAGAGTTAATTAAATATCAGCATATTGCTTGTGTAAATAGAACACATTTCAAAATATGGAAACCCTGTGTTTACATATACTCACAATTCTTTCTTACATTAAAGTTGCCAATATAATAAACAGTGTAAAGTACCTAGTGAATAGAAGATATATTAGGTATGTGGATACATAACATTTGTATAATATGATATATAAATTATTTGTCTAATTACAATAACTTCTGAGATGCACAGGTCGGCTCTTCGGTCGGAGGCACTCTCTGTGTTCCATTGCACTTGGAAGGAGCAGTATTTGAGTTCGTTATATAGCTTTGGGAGCCTTTCACTTTTCCTGACAGCAATTATATGCGTGGTACGACAGATGAAGAGAGTTGGTGAAGTTGCAGCTTGTTTCTCTGCTTAAACCAGCAAGCAGTGTAAACAAGCCAAAGAGAAAATTAGAGTGAGGGTACTCAATGTATACCACAGGCGATGTAGCTGTCAGGAGAGGATGATATTTTCCCATCAGACCTGGTTCACTGCTAGGCAGCAAGCAGCTTTAGAGGCACTTAAAGCCCTCTGAATTGCGGTTTGACATTTTTCTCGCTTTACCAGTTTGTTATTCTCAAACAGACCTTCGTTCCTAGGAATCCCATGAGAGCCATCTGAAAATGTCAACAACCCTGTGTATGCACAAGAAAACAAATAAAGAATGCGGCCATATCTGATGGACAAGAAAGTAAGATTTAGATATGTAATCATCTTTCTAGGGTCATTTAAAGGGAGATAAAACCCAAAAATGTTTCTTTCATAAATGAGATGGAACATATCATTTTAAACAACTTTCCAATTTACTTCTATGATCAAATTCTTTGTTTTTTGTTATCCTTTGTTTAAAAGCAGCAAGGTAAGTTCAGCAGTTTTGCAACAGTGTTATACATTAGCAAGAGCACACTATTTCCTGTTATGTAGTGCCCAAGACGTGAATGCTACCTATCTAGACAGCTCTTCAATAAAGAATAACATGAGAAAAAAGCAAATTGAAAAGTTTTTTTTAAATTGTACGCTCTGTCTGAATCATGAAAGACAATTTTTGTGTTTGATGTCCCTGTAAAACAGCGTTCTAAATGGAAGTATGTAGGCAAACACAAAAAACAAACAAACAAAAACACACATTTGTTAACGTGTACAGATCAATTACATAATTATATTCACACAACATACATTCAAATAATGCAAATACATTTACTAAATATTAGTGATTTTAATCAAAACCCTCGACTAAGGATTCTAAATGGCATAAACTTAATTTTGAAAGATTTTGTAGTGACACACATTATGTAATAGACGTGTATGCATTAATTAGCTAAAAGGAACATTACAGTCAATATTAAACTTTCATGATTCAGAGCACATAAATTTAAAAAAAAACTTTCCAATTCACTTCCATTAATTAAATGTATTCAGTCTGTATATATGCCCAATTTCTAAAGCAACAGATCCTATTGAGCATGTGCAAGAACTCACAGAATATGTGCATTTTGTGATTGGCTGATGGCTGTCACATGATGCAGTGAGAAGGAAATAAACTAACTTTGAAATTGGTCAGAATAAAAAGAACAAACTACTACTCATTTGAAATTCAAACTAAGTGCTTTTACATAGTATTTTTATTATGCATGTGTTGATTGTGCTGTTTTATGGTGTTTAATTATCCTTTAAACAGCAATCAGGCCTTAAAGGGACAGTCTACACAAACATGGTTATTGTTTAAAAAGATAAACAATGCCTTTACTACCCATTCCCCAGCTTTGCACAACCAACATTGGTATATTAATATAGTTTCTAACATTTAACTTCTACATTTCTGCATATTTCTAAGCCACTACAGATAGCCTCTTATTACATGCTTTTTTATTTGCTTTTCACAACAGGAGACTGCTAGACCATGTGGGCCATATAGATAACATTGTGCTCTCTCCCGGGGAGTAATTTAAGAGTCTAAACAACGCAGCACTATTTGGCTAAAATGCAAGTCAATAGGTAATAAATAAAGTTATGTGATCAGGGGACATTCAGAAGATGCTTAGATACAAGAGGTAAACCACAGAGGTACAAAGTGTATTAATATAACAGTGTTGGTTATGCAAAACTGGGGAATGGGTAATAAAGGGATTATCTATCTTTTAAACAATAAAATTTCTGGTGTAGACTGTCCCTTCAAAAAGGAAACCTCAACACTTTCTTTCATGATTTTGATAGAACATACAATTTGAAACAATTTTTCTATTTACTTCTATGATCAAATTTGCTTCATTATCTTGTTATCCTTTACTGAAGGAAGAGCAATGCAGTACTGGCAGTTAGCTGCACACATCTAGTTAGCCAATCACAAGAGACAAAATGTATGCAGGCACCAATCAGCAGCTAGCTCCCACTAGTGTAGGATATGTGCATATTCTTTTTCAACACAGAATACCAATAGAACGAAGCACATTTGAACATAGAATTGAATTTAAAAGTGTCTTAAAATGACATGCTCTATATGAATCATGTAAGTTTAATTTTGACTTTCCTATCACTTTAAGGGGACATGAAAAACAAACTTTTCCTTTCATGATTAGGGCAGAGCATACAATTTTAAACAACTTTCCAATTTATTTCTATTATCAGATAGCAGCAATGCGCTACTGGAAGCTAGCTGAGCCAATTACAAGAGGCATATATGTGCAGCCACCAATCACCACCAGCTTGCTCCCAGTAGTGCTTTGCTTCTCCTGAGCCTACCTAGCTATGCTTTTCAACAAAAGATACCAAAAGAAAAAAGCAAATTAGATACTAGAAGTAAATTGGAAAGTTGTTTAAAATCGCATGCGTTACTCAAATCATAAAAGTTTAATTTTGACTTTATTGCCCCTTTAAGGCACAGACATACACCTCCTATTAACTTCAAATCCTAAATAATTCATGCAAAAATATTTTAACATGTTGTGCTTTTCTATATGCATAGAAGAAATGTTAGGTTTTACTAATCGTTTGCTTGGTTTACTCCTACTGTAACATTCCCTAGGTACCCTCCCATTCTTTAGTGTAATAATCTTCAGCTTGGTAGATGAGAAGTTAACGGTTATACAATGTTTACTCTATATCTGGAAGTTTTTTGATCCATTTTTTTTCCCCAAAGCAATCTTGGTCTTGTCTGGTAACAGTTTGGAAGCAATTTTACTTTGCCTGCTCCTGCTGTAAAATACCTCTAAAAATTGTGCTTGTTCCACCACCTCCAAAGAGTTCCTCAAAATTATTTAAAGTATGGTGAAACTGAAATGACCCTGCAACATCCTGCACTCTTTATGATCCTTGAAGGGTTTATTTTGACTTCTATGTTCCTTTAACCCCTTCACATTATTAAGACGTTCCATGCCGTCCTAACAGCACTGTGCTTTAACGTCGTTAGGACAGCATAAAACATCCTATCTTATGTTGCGTCCTGCAGCCTACCCCTTTGATGCAACCAAGAATCGGACGGGGGGGGGTGCCTAGCATCATAGGCAGCCCCCATGATCCAATCCCAACCTTGAAATGATGCGATCATGTGGTTTCGTTCCGATGTTAACACTTTGATGCCGGCACAAAGGGGTTAACTTCTCTGCATATGTAGTGGCAGAATAAAACAAGGCTTATGTCAGCGGCAGATAAAAAAGAAATGTTTTTTTCCCATGTATTAAATGAGTTAACTTTCTCCTGGTGTCAACTCACAAGCCTCACATGTAATCCGTTTGGAGTTTTATAGGCACGTCTATTCATACTGTAAGTCTCCTAAAACAAGTAGATTTTTGTTTCAGTTTTATGCTTTTGATATTGTTGCATAACGGAACAGTGTCCCTGCTGTTTATGTGTAACAAACAGATAGGAAAGCCAAGTTTATAGAAAATTTGAGCTGTTTTGAATATGTCCTACCTGCTGCCTTGCCACAATATAAAAAAACTTTTAAATGCAGAACATCTCTTTAATCCTTAAGGCCTGATTCTCTAAAGCTCTATGCTTAGGGGAAATGACCTAAAAAGATTGGTCAGTAATATTAGGTAATTCATGGGATTCTGAAGGCAAATTATCCCTAGATAGTAGTGTATCTCACTAAGGTGCTTGCCCTTTATTCCTCTAGGCAAATTAAATATATTAACATTACTTACAAAGTAAAAATTTGAATTAACATATGTAGGAAAAAAAAAATATATTTAATGTAAAAAGTAACCATTGTGTTTAATATACAATGTAAATTAAAAAAACACTAAGTTTTATCAAAAAGTACAAAATTCTAAGTGTAATTACCCCATCTACTGGCAAGTGGGCTGAACTGGCATGTTTCCTGGATGTGTCTGAAGTTCTCTCAAACAAATTATCATATTATTTTAGTCCTGCAGGCTGGGGCGGTAACTACAGGGGACGCCACTGCTACTGTGCCCATCCTTTTAAAGGGCCCACAGTCACTGCTCCCTCTAAGATGTGCAGGCCAAGAGTCAGGTCACATTCCAGCTACTACAGCTTTCCTTTGTGCGGATATCTCTGCAAAAGGAGGTGAGTGGAGCCAGACAGGCAATGCAATGTTTTTTTTAACCCTTTCTTCTCTCTCTCTTCAAGTTGCTCTACAGCATTTAGCATCTACAGCTGCTATTTTGTCATTAGTAATATAGATATGGCTTACCGAATTATCACACTTTCAATGGGATGTTCTTAGGCAGCTATTTTACTAAGAATATATGTTTGTGTGTATATATATATATATTATACTATATATAGGTGTGTGTGTGCGCGTGTGTGTGTGTGCGTATTATGTGCAGGACTCTTGTCTCACCATATGTAAGCTGGGGAGTTTGTTTTAAAATATGCAGTGTGTTTATTAAACTGATAGATGTAAGTAAAACTAGAAGTCAATGCAAGGTAAAGGAGAAAAGCCAAAATTGTATTTGTTTAAATTTTGCCATCAGTGCCGGGTGTTCCATGCCACATTCCCTCATCCTACGAGATTCTCCATTGTACAGAGCTTTTTATGAGAGGCAGCCCGACACCCACAGGACTTCCAGTTTCAGGACTCTTTTTTAAAAGAACTGAGTGAGTTCTGCCCATGTGAGGGTCATCATGGTGATTTCACATCATGCCAGTGAACTTTAGAAAATATGGCCCTATGTGTTTTTGGTAAACAGAACTGGCAGGTAATCTAGTTTAGTTTTCTACAAAAAAAAAAAAAAAAAAAAAAAAAAAAAAAAAAAAAAAAAACTTACCGTATCCTTCTACTCGGCCACTTTTAAATTCGCCCTCAAACTTCATATTGTCGTAACGAGTAAAAACACCAGTGCCCTGGAATTTCCCTTGAACAAACTCCCCTTCATACCTAAAAGAAAGATGTAAAACATAAATAATGGCACGTGATAAAAAGCCAAACACTTTAAACAAATTAAGAATAATCTGTGTCATGTAGTTTAGATTAGGCATGGCCCTGGGAAAGCCACACTTAAATTGAAAAAAAGATTTTTATGGCAAAGTTACACGCAAACCCAGAATGTAAATGCTTTACACTTTGAAGTGTGAAATTTTAAAACCTCAAAAGGTTTTTAAAATCCAGAGTAAATTTTTTTAAAACTCTACTCTTTATCTGACATAAATGAAAGTAGTTTACATTAAAGGGACATTAAACACTAAATACATGCTAGATAGAATGATGCATTCAAAGAAAAGATTAGTCCATGACTAACATGTAGATATATTTTTTAAAGTTTCATTAGTTGTTTAAAAAGTGACAAAATAAGTGTAAAGTTTTAGTGTCTATAAAACACTGGGAGCTGCCATGTTGTAACTTGTGTTACCTTTTCTGCTGTGGCCAATTAGGGACAGTTATAAATAAGTCACTAGAGTGTGCAGCCAATGGTTGTGCTGGATTTAACAGTGTTCTACACTTCCATTTCTAACAGGAACTGAAAAGCTCACAATTTCAGAATGTAATTACAGGCAAAGAGGACAAAATAAATAATGAAAGTATATTGCAGAGTTGTTTTATATATACAATTTATCATTTTATATTACCATCTCAAAGTGTTTAATGTCCCTTTAACATTGCTCTTGGGAATACACCTGCTTTACATAGCTCCTACCTCCTACCCTAGAGGTAGGAGCTATATAAAGCAGGTGTATTGGTAAGGTGTATACTATGCCTGAGGAAACGGCCTTATAGCGCCGAGAAACGCGTTGCATGTATAGGGGGACATTTGGATACCCTTATTCCACTTTTGTATTTGTTTTTAAACCTTTTTAATAAATACCATATTTTACAAAAATCCAAATTGAGTGGAAAGACCTTACCTGCCTGTGATTATTGAGTTCCTATTGGAGTACTATTATTGGCACTTCCCTGCACCTGGATCCTGCTCATTGGGAGACCCATGGTGGGGTGAGCTGACACTCCTGCTATAAATCTGTCAGTCTGCATCTACCAGCATATTGGTGTGCTTGGTGAATATCACACTGAAAATCCCAGCTGTGGGTGAGCTGTTACACCCGATAATTCTACAGCCTGCACCTACTAGCACATTGGTGTGCTCTATTAATATGTGAGTACCCATTTGGCCTATATTATATCGATTTTTTTTGTGTTTGATGATCCTGCACATGAGGCGCCCCTCTGTTCTTCTTTATATTCTACAGCTTTAACCCGGATCAATTGGTGGGGAGGAGGCAGCCAACATACGAAAATTTATTTTAAGGAGGATTCTCCTATATCCAAGAAGTATATTTTGTTCACTTGGGACATTTCTTTGTAAAATCTGTATGTATACTTAATATGGTTATTTGTATATTATACGTTGTATCAGACATACTGTATACTGCCAACTATTAAGCAGTTTTACTCTTTTACAAGCGCCCCCTTAGATTGTATTATATTATTTTCTTCATCTGTATTGTTTCTTTTAACTCTTAAGAACTGCGATTTTGGAAGCGCTCTCTTAAGGGCTGGAGGATGACAACTGGAGGCATGTAGCAGGGAGTTCCTGTCCGTAGTTTTTCTAAACAGTGTTGTGCTCAGTTTGTTTCTGTTTTTTCCCAATTCTTAGATCCAGGAAGTCTATTTCTTGTAGGCTATGGTTCATTTTGAACTTTAGTGATGTGTGTTCAGTTTGTTAAACCAGTCCATGAGGCTATCTTCTGTGTCTACCCAAATCACTAGCAGATTGTCTATGTTTCTTTTGTAGTATATTATCTCCGATCTTTTAAAACATGCGGTTCGCGTGTTCTCGAATTCTGCCATGAACAGATTTGCGTAAGATGGGGCCACACTGGACCCCATCACTGTGCCAACTAGTTGCAAGTAAAACTGCTTTTTAAATCTGATGTAAACCTGCTTAAGCACATTTCAAGTACATCTAGGATAAACTCCAAGAGTGGCCCCACATAGGGATATTTCAGTAGTAGACGCCTTATTGCTGCCAATCCTTCCGAATGGGAAATCACTGTGTACAGGCTAGTGACATCTAATGTCACTAGCCAACCATCATCTTCTCATAAATCTAGTTCTTTAAGTGATTTAATGACTTTGTTTGAGTCTTTTACATAAGAGTCCATATTGCTGTACTAGTGGTTGCAGCAAACTGTCTAAGTAGACTGCTAAAAGAGACTATCGGTCTCTGTAGATATTTATGAATTTTAGGCAGCGTATAGAAAATCGGTATCCAAGGGTATTCTGTCTTCAAAAAGGTAAGAGTTTGTTGGTCTGTCCAGCCGTCTGCCAATGCTTCCTCTAGGTAAGTGTCTATAAACTTTTTAAATACTGTAGCAGGATCTCTTGGGAGTTTTGAATAGATTTTGGTATCATCAAGTTGTGACAGGACTTCCTCTCGGTATAATGCGTAATCCAATATTACTATCGCACCGCCCTTGTCGGCTCTATTATCTCATCTACGGCCAGATTTTTCATAGCTTCTCTCTCCTTTTTGTGTGTATATATATATATATATATATATATATATATATATATATATATATATATATATATATATATATATATATATATATATAAATATATACTATAAATTAACAAGAGTATTGCAGCATGCAGTAATACCTTTTTATTGGACTAACATTATATAGTAAAAGACAAGCTTTCAAGAGTTTCCTCTCTTCCTCAGGTCTGAAGCAATACACCCAAGGAAGAGAGGAAACTCTTGAAAGCTTGACTTTTACTATATAATGTTAGTCCAATAAAAAAAAAGGCATTACTGCATGCTGCAATACTATTGTCTTAGGAAGGGGATATTTGGTCCCCGAAACGTCACAGTAAAGAGTGTTTAAAAAGACACATTTTACATATACATACATATTAAAATATACATATTATATTCTTTTTTATTTGCCCCCCTCCCCCCCCCCCCACCGCCCCACTTCCTCAAACACTCATATTTTTACCTATTTCCATTTGCAGCAAAGAGAATGTTCCTATTTTATCTGTGTATTTAAACATTGTTTAAAGTTTGTTTAAATTAATGTAAAGCTTTTTCCTTATAAAAGGAGTCTACACTTTAAAAAAAACAACTGAAAAATGTGGCCACTCGTGGTATAAGAGGATTAGGAGTGTATGGCTATATTTACTATATTGGGTGGGCACAGTGTGTGCCAACATACCAGCTACACTTCATAAAACAAGTACATTCTTTTCACTGCCATGCAAATAAAACATTCCCCACTTCAAAAAGTATTATGAAATCTGAAGGCATTTTTCCCCATAAAATCTAAATTCACCAGAAACTGTATTCTTCTTAAAGGGACAGTCTACACCTTAGTCATCTTAAAGTCTTACTTTAGATTAAGCTTCAAATAGCCTCCTGCACCTCTTTCTATATCATGCAGCAATAACAGTAAAAAGTTATTTTAAAATGAATATTCTTTCTGGCCACTTTGAAATGGCTGCCAAGCTCCCCCCACTGATGACATCACGATAATGCCATTTCTATTTAGAAGAGTGTATAGATGCAGCCCAGATTGTGATGTCATCAGTGGGTGGAACTTGGCAGCCATTTCAAAGTGACCAGAAACTAAAGTCATTTTTAAAATAACTTGTTTACTGTTCCTGCTGCATGATATAGAAATGGTGCAGGAGAATAAGGTGTAGACTGTCCCTTTAAACACACAGCTTTTGGTAGAGGTCTAGTTTTTAAGAAGGGAGAGTGTCGCTTTAACTAACAGGATATAAAAACAAAAGCATTTACTAATAATGAGAATAGTGAGCACAACCAACAGCAACCTAACTCCCTTGTTTATGAAGGACAGTCCAGGACAATGTAATTAATTATGAAAGCTGTGGGAGCTACACCAGGTGCATGTTACGTATGCAATCTCTTCTAACCTTGAGCCATCTGGAAAGGTGAGCACCCCATATCCGCTGAAAAGCCCATTCTCAAACTGGCCTACGTACATGCTCCCATCAGCAAATGATAGCTGGCCAATCCCATGTCTCCGGCCTGCAGGGTAAGGATACAACATCTGGTTAGTACAGTAAGGAAAACATTTCTTTGGAATTTCAGGAGCTGGACATCAAAATATGTTCTTCTCATCTGCCATCAAATGTTATGTTTCATATAAAGATGGAAAAAGACATTATTTTGTTTTTGTATGTAAATGTTCCTGTACTGAATAAACAATGCTTATGTGTCAGGGCTGCAGGGGTGTGTCCCTCTCCACAAACAGAACAGCGGGAGTTGTCCTTATCGACCTATCATCATTACAAGGAAGTACACCATTTATACTGCTACTATACTTTATGTCTATAGCTTTACTTAAAGGGACATGAAACCCATTTTTTCCCCTTTAATGATTCAGATAGAGAATAACATTTTAAACAACTTTCCAAATTACTTCTATTCTCTAATTTGCTTCATTCGCTTGGTATCCTTCGTTGAAGGAGCAGTAATGCACTACTAGGAGCTAGCTGACAGCCAATGACAAGAAGCATATATGTGCAGTTGCCAATAAGCAGCTTCTGAGCCTGCCTAGGTATACTTTTCAACAAAGGATATACAGAGAACAAAACAAATTAGATAATAGAAATAAATTGGAAAGTTGTTTAGAATTACATGCTCTATCTAATTTATGAAAGAAAATTTTGAGTTTCATGTTCCAAGAAAAATATTGTCCTTATCAACCTATGGCAATTGCAAGGAAGTACACCATTTATACAGCTTTAGGACTTTCAATGTATATAGCTGTAATTAGCTTTTGTTAAGCCCTAAAATGCCCCTCTAGTATAACGTTAATAAAATGCTGTCATTTGTTGATTTTTTTTTTCTATAAACAAAGGCTTGTCTTAAACTATGTGTTTAACACCTGCAAATGGGTTAAACAAACAGTCACACATCTGCCATATTTCCATGCCACTCTTGAGCAGGACATAGCTGGAAATGGTGGATATTTACATATGTGGCTTTTGATTGGCTCGACAGTTGTGTCCTGCTCAGCAGCAGCTATGGGAGAACAACTTTTCAGGGGTTAATAAAAAGACAAATGTATTAAAAATGAAATGATCCAATGAACTAGAGCATTATATTACTACATGAGAATGGGCCTTAACTATGTGTTTCTTTCATGATTCAGGTACAACATACAATTTTAAACAACTTTCCAGTTTATTTCTATTATCAAATTTTCTTTGTTGAAAAACAGGAAGGTAAGTTGAGGAGCGTGCACGTGTTTGCAGCACTATATGACAGCAGTTTTGGAACAATGTTATACATTAGCAAGAGCACTAGATGGCAGCACTGTCATGTAGTGCTTCAGGCATGTGCACGCTACCTATCTAGATATCTCTTCAATAAAGAACATGAGAACAAAGTAAATTTAATAGTAGAAGTAAATAAAAAAGGTTGGTTTTTTTAACTTGTATGATCTGTCTAATTCATGAAAGTCAGTGTTTCATGTCCCTGTAAATAAGGGTTTTAACCTTTTAACGCTGTTAGGACGTTGTATTTCGTCCGAATTTTGCTGGGCTTTAGTGCCGAAGGACGAAATACAACGTCCTAACTGCTTGGCTTTCCTGAAGACACTGGCGCTTCCCTGATGGGATCACGGTCTGGAGGGCGTGCCTAACATCATAGGAACGCCCCCCCCTGACGCAATACCATCATTTAAATCTCGTGATCAAGGGCACGATTGCGAGATTTCAAATTTGTTTACATCGGAACAGTTGTTCCGATGTAGACATGTTAACCCCGGCACGAAAGGGCTAAATGGAAGTATGTAGGAAAACATTTGTTTTAAAAAAACACCACATCTGCTAATGTGTACAAATCGATTACATAAATTATATTCACACAACATTAATTCAAATAAAGTAATGTGCTACAGATGTGCACGCTAACTAGATATCTATTTAACAAAGAATAACGTGCGAACGAAGCAAATTTGATAATAGAAATAAATTGGAAACTTTTCTAAAAATTATGTTCTCTATCTGAATTATCAAAGAAAAAGTTTGGGTTCCATGTCCCTTTAAATGCCAGCACTCTGCTTATAATACAAAGAGTCAACTCCATAGATAAGACATGTCGCACAACTCCGATCTGCTTAATGGATCAGCGGCGGTTTCCACGCAAGTCCCAAGGAGCACTTCTACTGTGTATTTAATCCCTTTGCGGGGTTAAACATAGAGTAGAGAAGGGTCAATAGAAAAATGACATGCTCTAATGGAATGAAAAAATGGGCAAAGGGATGGACGCAAAAGTGGAAATAGTACAAAATCGGCAGAAAATGAGCTTGGTAAGTAGGAATAGGACAGGAGAAAACAAAATATAGGGGACTTAAAGGGACACTAAACCCAATTTTTTTTCTTTTATGATTCAGATAGAGCAAGCAATTTTATTTCTAATTTACTCCTATTAATTTTTCTTCGTTCTCTTGCTATCTTTATTTAAAAAGCAGGAAAGTGATGCATAGGAACTGGCCCATTTTTGGTTGAGAACCTGGGTTATGCTTGCTTATTGGTGGGTAAATGTAAACCTCCAATAAGCAAGCGCTATCCATGGTGCTGAACCTAAAATGGGCTGGCTGCTAAGATTTACATTCCTACTTTTAAAATAAATATAGCAAGAGAACGAAGAAAAATTGATAATAGGAGTAAATTAGAAAGTTGCTTAAAATTTCATGCTCTATCTGAATCATGAAAGAAAAAATTTGGGTTCAGTGTCCCTTTCATAAAGGTGATTAAGAAACCTGCGCTGAAGTTTTGCATGAGCACAAATGTGATAGTATTTATAGGTTTGCATCTCACTAACCTTCCTTCCACTCTCCAAGATATTCCTCACCGCTGGAGTAGGTAAAGGAACCTTTGATGAGAGTCATATTTTCAGCTTTGTAAAGAACAGTGAAACCTGGTAAAAAGCATGAAAAAAAAACATAAAATAAATACATACAGTATCTCATTAGATTTATTATTATGTTGTTGCAATTCATGCCAATGTTACCATAGTGATCATGCTGAAAAGTTGCTGGGTAGAGGTTATGTCTGTAGCACAAGGTTTGGAAAACGTAAATTCTTTAAAATGCGTTGCGGACATCTGTGAAACTCGAAGTGTTAATACTAATCCAGAGGTTGACAAAATATACAACATATGAAACTTAGAAGCCAGCGTGAATATTGTAGTGCTAAGCACACTGTTTTATGAGCTGGTTAAGTTATATAGGATTCATCATGTTTTGTATTAACCGTATTTCTAACTGTATCCTTAAAGGGACAGTGAAGTCAAAATTAAACTTTCATGATTGAGATAAAACATGTAATTTTAAATAACTTTCTAGATAGGCTTAGTAGATGCTGATTGGTGGCTGCACATAGATGCTTTGTGTAATTGACTCACCCATGTGCATTGCTATTTTTAAGCAAAGAATATCTAAAGAATAAAGTAAATTAGATAATAGAACTAAATTGGAAAGTTGTTTAAAATTGTATTCTCTACCTAAATCATGAAAGACAAATTTTGTTTTAGTGTCCCTTAAATGATCCATCCAATACATGTAAGTTTAATTTTGACTTTACTGTTCCATTAACCAAGAGTGGCATTTCAGTTTTAATCATAGGAAATAAATAAAAACGGTAATGAATGACATTTAAACTGAGACTTTTTTGGTGCTTAACATTATTAATAAAAATGTTCAAAGCTAGCAATGCTCTAATTTTGTTTTTTGTGTGCAGTGTCATATATGAGACACGTTTCAATATTATAATTTCTCAGTGCTGTAGTATTGAGACAGTACACCTATATTACGGCCATTTTGTTAAGAAAGAAAACAAAACAATATAAAATGGACAATACTGTTACAAAGAGATGATGAAGACAATCCCAAATGCCATGTCCCCCCCCCCCCCCCAGTATTTGGGACCTAACTTTAGCCCGTCTGGCTAGTTTATAACTAGGCCTGTAAGCTTCAGCTGTGAGAGTGCTCTAGCTAAATGTTGTCTCCTAGATACAGCTGAACGTTTTGTACTCCTGTGGGGCTCATCAGTGAGGTGCAGCCATATCCCTCTAGGCACACTGTGCAAGGGATCCACGTCTGGTTGCCACTTCACCCGTAGGAAGACTAGTCCCCCAAGGGTATTTATTAACATACAAAACATCAAAGGGGAACAAAACACAGTATTAGTAGTATGTCCAACACGTACTGTTAAATTAGTTTTAGTTTAGATAAAAACCTTCTCATTCAATTTTCAGGCAAAACAAAAAAAAAAGTATTAAAACACTTTAATCCCTTAAGGACCAGACCATTTTTCAATTTCTTTCCCTTAAGGACCAGGGCTACTTTTGTATTTCTGCGGTGTTTGCGTTTAGCTGTAATTTTCCTCTTACTAATTTACTGTACCCACACATATTATATACCGTTTTTCTCGCCATTAAATGGACTTTTTAAAGATACCATTATTTTCATCATATCTTATAACTTACTATAATTTTTTTTTTATAAAATATGATGAAAAAAATGGAACCCCCCACTTTTTCTAATTTTGACCCCCAAAATCTGTTACACATCTACAATCACCAAAAAACACCCATGCTAAATAGTTTCTAAATATTGTCCTGAGTTTAGAAATATCCAATGTTTACATGTTATTTTCTTTTTTTGCAAGTTATAGGGCAATAAATACAAGTAGTGCTTTGCTATTTCCAAACAATTTTTTTTTTTCAAAATTAGCGATAGTTACATTGGAACACTAATATCTGTCAGGAATCTCTGAATATCCCTTGACATGTATATATATATATATATATATATTATTTTTTTTTTTTTAGTAGACAACCCAAAGTATTGATCTAGGCCCATTTTGGTATATTTCATGCCACCATTTCACCGCCAAATGCGATCAGGGTACGATGCTGGTCGTTAAGGGGTTAAACGAATTTGAAACCGAAATGTTTTCTTTCATGATTCAGACAGAGCATGCCATTTTAAGCTACTTTCTTATGCACTACTATTATCAATTTTTCTTCATTCTCTTGGTATCTTTATCTGAAAAGCAGGAATGTAAAGCTTACGATCCGGCCCATTTTTGGTTCAGAACCTGTGTAGCACTTGCTGATTGGTGGCTAAATGTAGCCACCAATCAGCAAGCGCTATCCAGAAGCTGAAGCAAAAATGGTCTGGATCCTAAGCTTACATTCCTGCTTTTTCAGATAAAGATACCAAGAGAACAAAGAAAAATGAATAGGAGTAAATTAGAAAGTTGATTAAAAATTGCATGCTCCTCACTTAGACAATTTATCTGGCAGAGTAAAAGATCTAGGATATCTCTTACCAAACTTGCTTTGCCAAACGAATATGGAGGCGTGGCACTGCCAGATATAAGATTTTATAACCTTAGTTTCTTAGCTCGCATAGTAACTGACTGGATCTTTTTTAAGCATTATGTTTTAAATAATGAGCTTGAAATAAACATATGCAACCAATATCTCCCATTAGCATTGATCCACTCTGTGCCAAAAGAATTACCAGCAGAAATTAAGGTACTTAAAACTATATCTAATCCATTTAAGGCGTAGTGGAAAATATCCAAGTCTCTTTCAATAAATAGTAAAGTCTCGAACTATCTTCCTTTAATAGGGAATCCGAAATTCCAAGCAGGCCTAAACTCTGCGGTCTTCAGAAGATGGCACAATAATGGGCTAAATAGGATAAATTATTTAGTAGACAAAGACAGAAAATGTATTAAAACATTTGAAGAATTGAAAGTGGAATACAGCCTATTTAATAAAGATTTATTTGCATACTTGCAAGAAAGGCATTTTGTTCTTGAAATAATCAAAGAAGGGGGCTGGTGCTGGGCTTTGGGTAAATTGGAAAATGAGCTAATCTTAGCTAAAAATGGTCATATGTCTATCACCCCGTGCTATCATCTACTTGGTACCAATAAAGGTGCCCCTATTTTAGCAAAGATAGCATCAGTCTGGAGTCTTTTAACTGCTCATAACACCATTTAATTAAAAACTCTTCAATTATCAATAAAGTAGCACAGGCTACACTCTCGGCTACCTGGCGAGAAGCACATATTAAACTCCTTCATGGAGCATATTTTACCCCAGAGAGAGGTGCCAGGGTACGCAATCTAGATTTTAATAAATGCCCTAAATGTTCCTACCCCGCAGCTGATTTGGTGCATATGCTATGGCAATGTCCAAAAATAAGAAACTTTTGGAATAAACTAGAATTCTGGCTAAAAAATGTATTGAAGATTTCGCCTCTGGCTTTATCACTGTTTCAAACTATATTGTGTCTAAGGAATGAAGATGGCCATCAGACTAGCGAAAAATTAGTAACTTTATCTATTTTGGCTACTAGATATTTAATCTGCAAAAAGTGGAAAATGCGATCAGTGCCAAGTATCTCTGAAGTTAGGAACTGTTTGAAAAAACAGTGTATATTGGCACAAAAAGATACAAATATAGACAACGAATCTGATATTAGGAACTTTAATAAATGGGCAGTATTCATTAAAACACTCCCCGACAGAGAAATAGATTATCTGATCTTCCCATTTCAAAACTCAGAGATAGTCCTTCTGGGTATCTGGAAGGTGGTGGCGGAAAGCAATTGTTTTGTTTTTTTTCTCTCTGTGGGTTGTTGTTTTCTGGATGGGAGACCGCCTGGGATTACCAAGAGCGGTAGGTTTTTTGTTTTGTCTTAAATAAGGAAAATTACAACAGTAGGCATATATGAAAAATTGGATCTCTATGTATTGGGTTAAGGTGTTCTGCTGATCTCATGTTGATTTCTGATGTACCATAATGTGTTTTGCAATTCTGCATGAATACCTGAAGATATTGATAATTTTTTTTTTTTTTTTTTACTAATTGATTTTGTATTATTGTACAACTGTGCCACCAATTGTTGGTTAATTAAAAAAAATAAAAAATTGCATGCTCTGTCTGAATCATGAAAGAACAAATGTGGGTTTCATATCCCTTTACTGACCAGCAACCTAACCTGTATGTCCCTTGATATTTCAATGGGGCTTTCTTTTTTTATACCGCACAATAATAGGAGGGCTACAGGAAATGGGGAGGTTGTAACAGCGCTATCAGCGAGACCCATGCTATTACAGGCCAAAAACCCTTAAGACCAGCAAGATACAGGGTAAATTATGCTTTTCTACATGAACGGTAAAAACCCTTAATGACCAGCAAGATACAGGGTAAATTATGCTTTTCTACATGAACGGTAAAATTTAAGCCCTTAAAGGGACAGTCTAGGTCAAAATAAACTTTCATGATTCAGATAGAGCATGTATTTTTAAACAATTTTCCAATTTACTTTTATCACCAATTTTGCTTTGTTTTCTTTGTATTCTTAGTTGAAAGCTTAACCTAGGAGGTTCATATGCTAATTTCTTAGACCTTGAAGCCCACCTCTTTCAGATTGCATTTTAACAGTTTTTCACCACTAGAGGGTGTTAGTTCACATATTTCATATAGATAACACTGTGCTCGTGCAGGTGAAGTAATCTGGGAGCAGGCACTGATTGGCTAGACTGCAAGTCTGTCAAAAGAACTGAAAAAAGGGGCAGTTTGCAGAGGCTTAGATACAAGATAATCACAGAGGTTAAAAGTGTATTTATATAACGTGTTGGTTATGCAAAACTGGGGAATGGGTAATAAAGGGATGATCTATCTTTTAAAACAATAAAAATTCTGGTGTAGACTGTCCCTTTAATAGTAAGACCTCTCCACAGGAAGGGATCAGGTATGAGAGAATTTTCTTTAATTTTGTGTATCATAGTTATTTGTTTTTTTTGTGTTGCCCTAGGCAAAGAAATCTGCTGCCTACCTTCACAATTAATTAGCAATATTAATTTCTCAAAGCTTCTATGAGGTAACACATTAGAAAGATTATCATAGCAGTATAAAAAAATAATAATATTCACTTCCTACAGGCCAAGCACACATCAGAAAATATTTTGTGCTAAATGTTCTGCCTTTTTTACATTGAGATGTTTTATTTTATGTTTTAATATTTCTAGGCAGCTTTGTACGCTGCATCACGTTCAAGCAATTTAACATATGGGCAACAGGGTCTTTTGTAGATTCATTTATATTGAAATACCCACACACCATGCACCCACACACCATGCACCCACACACCATGCACCCACACATTTTTTTCAATAGAAAAATAGAAACTTTAATGACAAAAACATTTTATTGCCAGAGTTTAAAGTTCCCAATCAAACTTAAAAAGCTTTGATGTTCTGAAACTAACCACCCCAGAGAATGTAATAATATAATCTATTATTTGGTGATAGAAGGTAGAGCATGAACTTTTTAACATCTTTCTAATTTACTTCTATTATGATTGTTCTCCTGGTATCCTTTGCTAAAAACCTTACCTAGGTAGGCTTAGGACACTGGTTTTCAAACCTGTTCTCAGGCCTCCCCAACAGGCCAGGTTTTCGGGATTACCTTTGGTGAGAGCAGGTAAAATAGCCATGTTTACTAATCAGCTGATTATTTCGCCTGTGCTGAAGTTCAGATATCCTCAAAATGTTTTGTTTTAGTGAGGCCTGAGGACCATTGGCTTAGGAGAAGCAATACACTACTGTGAGCTAGCTGGTGATTGGTAGCTGCACGTAGAGGTCTCTTGACATTGACTCCCTGATTTTGCTGCTCCTAAGACTTCATGTTTACTCTACAACCAAGGATACCAAGAGAATGAAGCAAATAGAAGTAAACTGAAAAGGGGTTTAAAATGGCATGCGCTTTATCTGAATCATGAATGTTTCATTTTGGCTTTACTGTCTCTAAATTCTGGCAATAACAATGTCTGCCATGGACATATACACACACTTACATGGATGCCAAGCATACAAACATCTTGGTGGGTTCCTAGATGTCATACGTAGTTGACAAACCATGTTGTAATTATTTCAACATTCTGTTTTTTTTTATTCTATTTTACAACAGAATGTTTAAAGGAAATAAAAGTCACAATGAAACTTTCATGGTTCAGCTAGAGCATGCAATGTTTAGAGACTTTCATTATGCTTCTATTACCCAATCGACTTAGTTTTAAAGGCCGGAACAGCTGAAACGCGTAGATCTGCTTACTTTTATTCTATCTTGTTACCTGTAATTACTGGTAGTAGGTCAGGTACATCGAGCCATTTGATATTTTATGAGTGGTCTCTAGATGTATAATTCCTGCGCCAGGACCTACCATTTAACGGCTAACTTGTTACTTTGGATATCCGCTAAAAACCACAGCTTCCTAACAGGCGAATTTACCTCTGACCCGTACATCAGATCTGGTAGTAGGACAAGGAGACTAACACTCCTTTTACAACAAGTGGGGTTTGCAAACACAAAACATTATTCTGTCCCATAATCTAACAGTGTTCTACCCCAACGGAGACATGGATCCCAAAGAAATTTGCTAAAACCCATAACAGACATTTTGAGCACGCACCTTTAAAAAAGGAAATTCATTGTTTATTAGTTTTATTGCAATGAAATCGGATTTATTAAGCTGCTCAGAGCCCTATCAATTATACCTCTGTGTTCCTTCTCCATCTGTGAGCCGCAATTGCGAGCAAACATTACGGACTCTGAAAGTCACCTTAATGGAAAAGACTTTTATCACAGGTATCAATTTGTATATATTTTAATTTGTAACCAAATTATTACATCTTTTAACGTTCTCTGAGTCTAAACCACATTGTAGGTATTTATATTATTTGTATTTGTATTATACCACAACTTTGTCACAACGTGTATTCTGTTTATAACTGTATTCATATACGTACATTAACTATTCTGATGCCGGCATCTACATATTGACTTCTAGTACATTGTAACATTCATGTTTTTAGTGTATTGTATTAACTAATAAATCTTTTATTATCATACTGACACACAATCATCTATCTGTTACTACCATCAATAGTACAATTTACCTTCCTTTACGTTTAGGCAATACAAATCTAATCTAAAAGAGATCTCTATTTGCTGTTTTACAGCGCTATCCCTCCCTTTTTATTTTGTATCCATTTCAGGTTTGCAGTTTTAGAGGACTGCTTACCATTTTGGGATTAGCCTTTAGAGAATTTGTAAGAGTGTAGTATCTTTAAAGGGACACTGAACCCAAATTTTTTCTTTCGTGATTCAGATAGAGCATGCAATTTTAAGCAACTTTCTAATTTACTCCTATTATCAACTTTTCTTCATTCTCTTGGTATCTTTATTTGAAATACAAGAATGTAAGTTTAGATGCTTGATGATTGGTGGATACATTCATTCACCAATTAAAAAGTGCTCTCCAGAGCGCTGAACCAAAAAGAAGCTTAGATGCCTTCTTTTTCAAAGATAGCAAGTGAATGAAGAAAAATTAATAGGAGTAAATTAGAAAGTTGCTTAAAATTACATGCTCTATCTGAATCACGAAAGAAAAAAATTGGGTTCAGTGTCCCTTTAATAATATTTTTTCGCATGCTAATACTTGCACTGGGTTTCAAGCCTGTCTGAGACAAGGGGTTAGAGCAGTTAGAGCCAGCTGAGGGGAAATGTAGTTCCAAAACCTCTGGAGGGCCAAGTTTGAGGCTGTCTGGGTTAAAGGAACAGTATACACTTTGTAATTACAAGACATTTCTGTTGTCTTGATATACAATAACATGTCAGCCATGTTTAAAAATGTTAAAACAAATTAACATCTTGCTTGCTGCAATTGTTTTTCAATAGCCAAACTCCACCAACATTTACATTATATTGGAGGAACCAATCCAGATAACGAGGCTAGCCATGATAATTAGGTTAGTATAAACTGCATCATTTTCCAGTTGTTATCTTCTAAAACAATTGGAGAAAGACATGTAGTAGTGTGCAATTCCAGTACTGAAAAGTAGAAAACACACATTTTGTCTGAGCTAAAGTACTTGAAAAGCAGGAAAACAATTAAAATATTCTGCATAGTTTTTTTTATTCCACATAACAAAACCTTTTTGTATTAAAATATTGGAGTGTTTACTGTCCCTTTAAAGGACATGAAAACCAAAAAATTTCTTTCATGATTCAGATAGAGAATACAATTTTAAACAACTTTCTAATTTACTTCTATTATGCCATTTATTTATTTCTCGTTGGATCATTTGTTGAAGGAGCAGCAATGCACTACTGGTTTCTAACTGAACACATGGGTAAGCCAATAACAATCGGTATATATGCAGCCACCTAGGTTCTTTGCTGCTCCTGAGCTTACCTAGATGAATCTTTTATCAAAGGATTACAAGAGAAGGAAGCAAATTAAATAATACAAGTAAATTGGAAAGCTGGTTAAAATTGTATTATCTATCAGAATCATGAAAGAAAAATGTTGGGTTTACTGTCTCTTTAAGTCTCAATAACTTGCACATGAAAGAGTTAAATAATTCCTTAGCAAAGCCAAAGTGCTCAAGAATGATTAGTCTAGACTGCAGGGTGAGATGATTTAATAGACTAATGGATCTCGCAGCTTTCTCTTCATACATGATGTCACAAAGTGCTTGACTCAGAGTCCCATGATACCACTTGTCTTAATAACAGTAAAGAAAAGAGACTACCCCACAACCCCTCCTCTCCAACCACAGTTTCACAGAATGGAACCACCTTCTACTGGACACTGAATTCAGTAATGCACCAAAATGTTTATTTTACCGATGTATATTGTAATAAAAGAGGTTTCAAAATGCACATAAAACAATTGTGACAACAATAAAATTGATAGAAATGAAAATTTGATTCTAATTTTTCATAAACATCTATGAAATAAAAATAGACATATTTTGTAAATAGTATTCATGTTTATGTAATTTGTATAATTAATACATTTACTATGGAAATCTAGTTTTGCTTATGAATTGCTGAAATGCTTGTTAAGACAGAAACATAAATACATTGAATGCACACACTGTAGTGACAATTACAGAACAGTCCTAATGCAGCTTGTTGCTGCTAGCTGAAAACAAATCAATACTTTAGTATACATGTATACATTCATATAGCTCAAACAAATGATTTAAAAGCTATATAAGAAAAAAGTATATTTACATTTACAACCCTGACAGTGACACTACACCACTACAATATTGTAATTTATTTAAATAAGTTATTTAAAAGAAAAAGCTGACAAAGATATTTCATAACTGATTATGATTATTACACACAGCCAATGTGTTCACACATTTGTGCTCCCAAATATAAAGGGATGTAAATTAATCATTATAGTAACAGTAAAAGTGAAATCAAATATTGTAGTATTATTTCTGAGCATGATGTTATTTTTTTGTAAGATAATAAACCTCTGTGAGTCATGCTTACGAATAGCCATATATGATAAAATGTAAACACACAAATTATGTCCTAGTTCCCGTAAGAATGAAATTATTGTTGAAAAAGCATAAATATAGTATTCACATAGCATTGTACAAAACATAAATACTTACTAGATGTTGCCTGTGACTAGGAAAGTTAATCACACACAACCCTTTCAAAAGGACAACTGGTATAGATCTCCCTTGGGGGCTACCATAAAATACCAGTCATGATTCAGTAGCTCAGCCCACCCTTCATATTTTTAAGGGGGGTGCAGAGCCAGTCCTGGGTCAACTGGTTAAAGGGACAGTGAAATCAAAATGAAAAACTGTCATGATTGAGATAAAGCATGCAATATTAAACAACTTTCCATTTAAATGTTATTATGTAATTTGCTTTGTTCTCTTTTGTTAAAAACCGTACCTAGGTAGGTTTAGGAGCAACAATGCACTACTGGGAGCTAGAAGCTGCACTTATATGCCTCTTGTCCTTGGCTCAGCTGATGTGTTCAGCCATCTTCCAGTATTGCTGCTCCTTCAACAAAGGATACCAAGAAAAAATGAAGCAAATTTGAGAATACAATCACATGATTTTAAACAAATTGTCCTAATTGATTTCTAACTGAATCATGAAAGAAAAATGTGGGGTTTCATGTCCCTTTAAGGGGCTCGCTCACTGAACCTCTACCTGACACTTTGCACAGACTGATTGAATGCAGCATTCCCTTGGCTGTTTTATTATTATACTATGTGGAACATTGATGGTTTATGTGTGTGTCACAGCAAAGTTACTAATAGTTACTAATTTTTGTTTAAAAGAGATTGTTATATTATATGTAGTAAACCAACTTAGCAATATACTTTAAAAGAGCCCTTTAAAAGGCCACTATAGTGATAAAATGACATGCTTTAATTTGTTAGATCATGTAATTTTATCTTTAGTGACACTGCAACACTACCTATTTAACCCCACCACAAAGGGGTTAAACACATTAACAAAGTACCGCTTTGGGGACGCAGAGCACTGCTAGTCCTGCACAGAAACTGCTGCTGATCTAATCAGCAGCACTAGTAGCACATAGTGTTGCAAAGACACTAGTGATAAAATTACATGCCCTAATTAATTTGATCACTTTAATTGCTCTTAAAACTGCTATATTCCACACAGTCATTAGTTGCACACTTTAGTGACACATTTATAACAGTCTATATTTAGCCTCAGCAGAGAAGGTAACCTGTGTTACAGCATAGTTGCACCTATTGTTTTATGGACAATATGTATACAACTCATATAATTAATAGATCTACTTATTATTCTCAAGCTAATATTTGCTTTAAATACATCATTCTATCTGGCATCTATTTATACTTTATTGTCCATTTAATTCTTTACCTTTCAAAATGTCTGCAACACATTGTCCTCTCTGGCATCCAAAAGGTTAAACCTTCTGACACCTGTAAATTATTTGTAAAAAAAAAGCCAGGAGGGCAGAATATTCTATCCTCTGTGCTGGTTTAACCCCTTAAGGACCAGCGACATACCCTGTATGTCACTGGCCTTTTTTTGGGACTTGATTGTTTTATAGCACAGTCTTGCCACCAGTGTTGAGACTGCTCTATTCCACAAAGCCTGCTGGAGGGAGTGCATTAATAGCGTGTTCTTGCTAGACTTGTGCTTTTATGTCCTGAAAAAACCCTTAACGACCAGTGACATACAGGGTACATTGTGGTCATTAAGGGGTTAAGATGCCCACAAAATAAAAACAGTTTGAGATTTGGGCACTGGAATATATATATTTTTAAATGGTTTAGATTCTTGTGATAACATGTACAGTCTATAGAGGGACCAATACATTACATACAAATTAATGAATGGTTTTTGTAGTTTTACACAAGTCTTAACTGCTTTAGATGTTCAAGCAAACATATTTTATTGATATGTAACCCTCTGTTTATATAGTAATAATTATTTATGCATGGTTTAGTAGTTTTTCCAAGCTAGAAAATAAAATTGAAGTGCAAAGAAAGGTGGATGTGCTGTATCAGGACTATGTAGCATCCTAGAATATATTGTGTATTGAGGTGGTACTACCAAACTAAAAGGATGCACAGACTGTTACCTTGACTCACCCTGTAGTATTGGTAAACCAATATGATTGGCATCTGATCTTGGTGTAATATGAATACTGTGCTGTAATGAAGTGATGGATCACTATAAAGCAAGGTTTCGCTTCACTTCTAACCATCCTCTCATTGCCCAGTAAAAGACCCTTAATTAGCCCTAGCTGCAGTGATGAGGATGCCCTATGTAGCACCATAGACGCCAACCCACTCACCTGTTCCCAGGGCTCCCCATTCACACGAATTCCCGAGCAGTAGCTGCGCTCTGGCCCTGCTCTAGCTTGTTCCCCCCCGGCAATCATCATATGCTGGGCTCCTTGGGCGTTGCCATAACGACGAAAAGCCTCTCATCTTCCCATTGGTCCTCAAACTCCTTTAGCTTTACAGATAGATAAGAGACCTGGACCGTATCCTCAGTTGAGGCACTTAACGCCATCTTTGTTTTGGGCACAGAGCTTAGTACAAAGCGAAAAACATTGGCTTGGATTCAATTAGTCACTCATTTGGTTGTTTCTGATAGGTAGTGGGACTGGGTGGAGCTTTATACACCACCCACGTCGGCCTTGATTGGTTGGGACTTCCCGGAAGTGTTTGGTGATCTGTAGTGTGTCAGCTGACTGTCAGCTGGTTTTGTTACTGTCGTTGTTGACTGAGCTGTCACCGGCTGCAGTTGTCTGTGGTGGCTCTTTTTTAGAATGGATGAGACCAGCCCATTGGTGTCTCCGGTTAGGGACCATAGTGATTACACCACGCAGTCACCCAGCTCCCCGGTGTCACCCGCTCAGCTCAGCCCCGCTGCCCGTCTCGCTGCGGTACCTGGAGTAGTAGTGAGGATCCCGGCCTCTTCTCAGTGTGGGTCTTCCCCTCCGGGGTCTCCTGGGGACAGAGAGAGGCAGCCCTTACTGGACCGTTCCCAACAGCGGGCATCAGCCGCCCTGGCTCAGCAAAGGAATGATTTCCCCGATGACCCGGAGTTTGGTGAGACGGTTAAAAAGGCGGAGATGGCCATAGAACGGGGGAACTTCCCGGAGAGGATCTATCAGGGCTCTAGCGGCAGCTATTTTGTGAAGGATGAGCCGGGGGTGAGTATAGGTCGGGTTCCAGTGGGTTAAACCTTTATTAAATGTAAGTCTGACACATCTGTACTACTTATAAAGTCAGGGTAATTTAGGGATAAAACTATAATTTCTGCTCTCTTTGTTGGGTCATGTTCTGACAAGTTGGGTGGACAACCATGAAGACATTGTTAGATATGAATAGTGTAAACCAGTGATTGGGTTTGACAAATCTGTGTAAAATTTAGGAGCTAGAGAGACAATGGTATTTGTGTATAAATATATGGAGAATAACTCAAAAAGTTAGGAGCCAGCGGTAGAATTCTAGGAGCAAGTGACTCCCTGACTCCTGGGGTTCTCAAGCCCTGATTAAGCACTGTTTCAAAAATAATTAAATTTAAAAAAATGTTTAGAAGTGTTAGCAGAATTTGCATTCTTTGGTGTTTAGTGGCATAACTCTTATCTCACTGATCATAAAACACTGTGTAGAAAGTTGCAGACTGCCCCTTTATTTCAGTTTTATCGACAGACATGCATTTTAGCCAATCAGTGCTGACTCATAAATAACTCCACGGGAGTGAGCATATTTTTTTATCTACGTGGCACACATTAACTAGCACTGTCTAGCTGTGAAAAACTGTCAAAATGCACTAAGGTAAGAGGCGGCCTTCAAGTGCTTAGACATTAGCATATGAGCCTACCTAGGTTTAGCTTTCAACTAAGAATACCAAGAGAATAAAGCAAATTTGATGATAAAAGTAAATTGGAAAGTTGTTTAAAATTGCATGCCCTATCTCAATCATGAAAGTCTAGTTTTTACTAGACTGTCCGTTTAAATTTACTTTTGTTGTCAAATTTACCTGGTTCTCTGGTATTCTTTGTTGAAAAGCATATGAACAAATCCCTAAGAGGATTGCACTACTGGGAACTAGCTGGTGATTCATGACTACACATTTGTCTCTTGTCATTGGATCACCAGATGTTTTTAGCTAGTAGTTTATTGCTGCTCTGGAGCTGACTTTATATGTTTAGCCCCTTTGCATGAGTTAAACACATAGTTATAAGCAAACAATAATGCAATAAAATGCTCTAGCACAAGGCTCAACAAACACAGGAGCCAGGGAGCCACTGGCTCCTAAATAAGCATGTGTATTCGGGTGAATGAATGGCAAAGATGGTGTCCGCCAGCGGCATTTGGCTCTTTTTCTTCCTGTGAAAGTGCATCACACTAAGATCAGACACTTTCAATCTCCTGAGTTTACATCCACTTTTCAACAAAAGATACCAAGAAGAGAATAAAGTAAATTTGATAATAGAAATAAACTAGAAAGTTGTTTAAAATTGCATGCCCTATCTGAATCATGAAACACAATTTTTGGGTTTCATATCCCTTTAAGTACTCTAAAAAACAGGAGCGCTTGAGCTGTACACCATCCGTGGGGTTCTGCAACAGTACTGGTCTATGGGCTGGCTGGTGCTACAGGAATCACCCGTGTTTGGCGTAATTAATTCAGTATAGATACATGAATCCACACTCTTCTCCACACATGAAAAGCTAGTGTTACATTAAAAAGTCCATCTATATTTGGGAACACTTATTAAAAACAATGTTTGAGAGGATGGTACTGGGGAATTACATCTGTCTGTGTGGGATCGTGTTTCAGACCCCCATAACACTTATTGTGAACAAGTGCTGTGGGGGCAATAAATGCTTCTGCTCATGTGAGCTTGCGATACCATCCTTATCTGACTCTCAAACATCTGAATCTTGAAAGAAACATCTTTGGTTTTCATGTCCCTTTAAAGGGATACTAAACACATTTTCTTTCTTTTATGATTCAGATAGAGCATGCAATTTTAAGCAACTTTCTAATTTACTCCTATTATTAATTTCTTTGTTCATTTGCTATCTTTATCTGAAAAGCAATAATGTAAGCTTAGGAGCCGGCCCATTTTTGGTTCAGTACCTGGGTAGCGCTTGCTGATTGTTGGCTAAATGCAGAACAAATTATGCAGAATGTTTTACAGTTCTGTTTTAGGAATTCTAATGCTAACCCAGCTCCCATTTGTCTTTTTTTCAGCTTACTGCCATTTTGTATTAGTATTTGTAAGCATTACATTAATTCTAGTTTATGGGAGGGAATATACATTATGTAGCTAGTGACATCATCATTAGATCTAAATGCTTCTTAAATGCATTTTACACAGTTTTTTATTTTTCATTACAGCAAAAAGTCTAAATTTGATTGGCTGGCACTGTGTCTCTTTAATTCAGCTATTATTTAATTGCATGGAGACTGTGCATTTACAACACGTTCTGTATAATGACACAGGGATGTGTGAGGTTTCTCTTACTGGAGAGAATGTTCACACCTTTAGTGAATGTAGGTCAGATTTCCCATATTTTTTCCTTCTAGTTTGGCAGCAGAATGAAAAAAACAAAACAAACAAACTGCTAGGTAAAAGATACAGTGTACAAAAGCCAAAGGTATTTATACATTTTTTATATATTTTTTTTTCCAGTCATTATTTATTTTTTGTATTTAATTGTATGCAACTTAATAAACTTTTTGAATTCTACAGGGGAATTATTAAAAGCAAATCTTTCTGATACATTTTGCTCTTTGTTCTCCAATGCAGCTCATAATTCATATTCTCAACGCCTATAGAAAAGGGATAGAAAGGTCAAAATAGAAATGTGCATGGATACATTTAGAGTTTTTTGTCTCAGGATACGCACATATGCTGTGAGGGCCCGTGCACCAGTATTCAAACCCCACACCATCTCAGAGAGTCTGCAGCAGCTTATATGACTCAGGGACACTCAAGTAAAAATTAAACTTTCATGATTCAGATAGAGCGGCAATTTTAAACAACTTTCCAAATTACTTCCATTAACAAAATATGCACAGTCTTTTTATATTTGCACTTTTTCGGTCACCAGCTCCTACTGAGCATGTGCAAGAATTCACACCATATACGTATATGCATTTGTGATTGGCTGAAGGCTGTCACAGGATACAGGAGGAGTGGAAATCGACATAACTTTGAAGATTGTCAGAAAAAATCTACTACTTATTTGATGTTTAGACTAGGTGCTATTGCATTGTCTTGTTATCATGCATTTGTTTATTATGTAAATCTACTGTATTTACTGATTCACTGACGCAATACAAACCACCATCAGCTCTCTGAGCAAGCATGGTGTTTTTAACTTGATGGTCGATTCACACATAATATATAATATGCCTGTAAACCTGACTTATCAGGGTTTGCATCAGCTGTGAATTGACCGTTCATAGTGAAATGGTAACAATCTGAATGAGTCTTTCTGCAGATTTTCAGGCTGTGATGTATGTGGCTGAGTAAAGTAATTTTGTTTTGGAATCTTATTAAACATGTTTACTTGTTACATTTATGCTTACAAGAACGCTCTGCTCATTGAGAGAGCTGAAAACACCATTTAAATCCTCAACTCTCTAAATGACCATCTACTAATCCTAGATGATTAGCATATCAGTTCTCAAACAGAGCATCCTTAAAGGAACAGCCAACCCTCCATGATATAAACATAAATGTGTGTACATAGTTATAAATAATAATTTAGAACTGTACCTGGTTAAAATGCACCTCATAATCATTGAAAACGATAGTTTTGAAAATCTTTTTGCTTTACCCGTCCCCCGAAGTCACGCAGTTAATTTTGCCTAATGAAAACTGCATATACGTAAATGCAGTTTTCCTCCTCTACGCATGTCTGACCGCAAGTGGTGACGTCACACGCGACGTAACGGCAACACAGGACCATGCTTCTTTGGTGGAACAGTGCCCATCAAAGACCGTGCACTGCTCACCAAGGCAGAAAAGCACCTGCGTGCTGCCAAAGAGTGAAAAAAATATTATAAGGGAGAGACTGATGCAACTGACATGAAAGGGAACAGCTCCAGCTTTACTGCTGATACAGCCGAGCTGCTCCCTTTCATGCGGTGCTAGATGGTGTGCTCGAATTCATGCACGCATGGGGGGAGTTACGTGAGCGCGCAGGGGATCACGTGGGCACGCAATCACGTGTACATAGAAAATAGCATGCAAATTAACACTAACGATTGGCTGGAAGCCGTTATCAATAACTGTGAGGGATTTCCTCCTTTGGCCACGGGCAGGAGGGACAGCGGTGGCAAAATGGAAAAAGTTGCAGTTTTAAACTATTTTCTTTCAAATTATAATTAATTTATGCTTCAGATTGATTCTATTTTAGCCTAACTATGCAATGGTCCCCATTTGACAAAAATAAACCTTTGTTACCTATGTTTTTTGTTTGGTTGCTTTTTTTTTCCTTGCTAAAATGCTGCAAATCCGTTTACTGATTTTACGTAATTTGTAGCATATAGAAGAAACCGTAGATAACATAATTTCCTTTTTTGCCTTACCTCTCTAGGGCGTATGTGGACAGTTGTTACACAAATGTAACAAGTTAGCGCTGACTTTGTTGGAGAGTTATTTATAGTGTAACTGCAGTCTAAAGGCTGTGACACACTGCAAGCGATGCGGCGAGAAGCAGCTACTTTGCACTGCGTCGCATCGCTTCTGAAGGTCAAATAGTTAATCTCTGAGCGCTCAGCTACGTGACCTGACGCAGCAGAGTGCTTAGAGATGAAAAGGCAGGACACTTAGCGCGCACAGTCACATCTACATGCGGCGCTCTGCTTGCAGTGTGTCACAGCATTAAAGGGACAGTATACACTCATTTTCATATAACTGCATGTAATAGACACTACTATAAAGAATAAGATGCACAGATACGGATATAAAAATCCAGTATAAAACTGTTTAAAAACTTACTTAGAAGCTGTCAGTTTAGCTCTGTTGAAAAGGTAGTTGGAAAGCCCACTGCAAGTGGGAAATAAGACACTCCCCCCTCCCCCTTCTTTTACATATGAAAAGACCCTTTACACAAACAGGAGCAAGCTGGAGTAGGTAGCTGACGGTATTCTCATAAAACTTTGGGGCTTGGTTAGGAGTCTTAAAATCAGAGCAATGTTTTTTAAAAATAAGCAAAACTATACATTTAAAAAAAACAAAAAACAACAACTTTATTTGCTATATAAATCATCTACAAAACCATTTATGCAAAGAAAAAATGAGTGTATAATGTCCCTTTAAGCCTTAGTACTATATTTATATGGATAGATTTACCAAGCAGCGGATGCTGCTATCTACCCCCGTACTTTTCGGCTACAGCGTATCATGTCTGCCCGCACATTGATAAATCTACCCCTTAACCTGTCTGTAAGCTAAGCTAAAATGTACCAAAATGCATTCTGTGAGAATTATTGTACCTAAGTAATTTGATAAGCTTTTCAACAGGATTGTAATATAGCACATACATTTCAACTGCTATCCATTTATTTTTTCATGTGTACTCTTCCTTTATATATTTCTGGGGGGGGGGGAGAGAGCATATAATTAACTGAGGGGCTATCAGATTTTAGCTTTATATTTGTATGTATAGATATAGATAGATATAGATATATATATATATATATATATATAGATATATAGAGATAGATTTAGTAAGCCAAGAGCTTTTTGTACTTTTTCTGTATTATCTGAAATGAACATAATGTAGTAATAATCTGGCTAATAGTGGTAATCAACCAGTGCTAGACTGACATCGTTTTCAAGCTTAGTTGTAATTGAAGCATTATTTCTGTTTTTTTTACACAAGTCAGCCATTAGTTTAAAGGAATATGAAACCCAACAAGTTTCTTTCATGAATCAGACAGAGCAAGTAGGCATCTAGAGCACTGCATGGCAGGAAAAAGTGCTGCCCTCTAGTGTTCTTACAAATGTATAACATTCTTGTAATATTGCTGTCATATAGTGCTCTAGAAATGGTCCGTCTCCTAAGCATAAATCCCTGATTTTCAACACAAGATACCAAGAGAATGAAGAAAATTTATAACAGAAGTAAATTAGAAAGTTGTTTAAAATCACATGCTTTGTCTGAATCATTAAATAAAGCATCTTCGGTTTCTTATCACTTTAATTTCAACAAATTGCAAGAATTTCCCTTATTCCTGATATTTCAATGTTATTGCACTTAAAGGGACATGAAACCCAAAAAAATTTCTTTCATGATTTAGACAGAACGTACAATTTTAAACAACTTTCCAATTTACTACTGTTATTTAATTTGATTCCTTCTCTTGTTATCCTTTGCTGAAATCTTTATCCAGGAAAGCTCAGGAGCAGCAAAGAACCTAGGTTCTAGCTGCTGATTGGTGGCTGCATATATATATACATATTGTCATTGGCTCAACCATGTATCCAGTTAGAAACCAGTAGTGCATTGCTGCTCCTTCAACAAAGCATACCAAGAGAATGAAGTAAACTGGAAAGTTGTTTCAAATTGTATGTTCTACCGAAATCCTGAAAACATTTTTTTGGGTTTCATGTCCCTTTAAAGGGACTTTAATATCCTTGTGAAAAGCTTAATTAGGGAAAATAGAACAACATTTGAAGTATGCATTATTTTTTATTTTGCATATTTTTACGGTAAAATACCTCTGACATATTGTTTTAGTTGCACTCCTTTCAGCAAGGCTGGAGAGGTCTGCATCATGGTGGAATTCATGTGAGCCTGCAATATTCTATGCTGTAATTGGCTAGCTAAATTGGAAAGATAATTTACAGCTGTTCCTAATTGGCCATAGTAAAAGAAACCAAAAACACCATGCTTTTCAAAGAGGGTTGCTTTTGATTTGCTAAACTTTTGTAAATCGGAAAAAAAACATAATTTAATTATCCTTTCTTGTGCAGTGCTATGAGTTTAATGTTCAACAACAATTTTTTTGACCTATCATACTGGATATTCAACACTTATCAGTGTAAATAGCGTGTGTGTGTTTTATATATTCTTTTATAATTGCAACATTTAATAGTTATCCTGGTGTTTTTAGACTTTAGATTTTTAAAAACTCGCCACCATGGAGAGAAATCGTCACCTTTTTTTATTGAACACTATATTGTAAAGTAAGTATTTCTCCTTCACATAAAGAATATCCCTTAAAGGGACAGTCTACCATATAATTGTTATTGTTATAAAAGATAGATAATCCCTTTATTACCCATTCCCCAGTTTTGTATAACCAACACAGTTGTATTAATATATTTTTTACCTCTGTGATCACCTTGTATCTAGGAACCTTCTTCCAGCCCCCTGATCACATGACTGTGACTGTTTATTATCTATTGTCTTAAATTTAGCATTGTTTTGTGGTAAATCTTAAATAACCCCCTGTGCCTGAACACAGTGTTATCTATATATGGCCCACGTGTACTTTCTGTCTCTTTGTGTTGAAAAGAGATTTATAACGCATGTGATAAGAGGCAGCCCTCAAAGGCTTAGAAATTAGCATATGAGACTACCTATGTTTAGTTTAAACTAAGAATACCAAGAGAAAAAAGCAAATTTTGATGATAAAAGTAAATTGGAAAGTTGATTAAAATTAAAAGTCCTATCTGAATAATGAAAGTTTAATTTATACTAGACTGTCCCTTTTAACAAGATAGACAGTTCCTAAGGTAAAATTGCATTTAAAACAATGTCTTAGGAGGTTCATTATACTGATGAGGCTTCTTATACCGTGTTCTCCCAAGGACCATTTTAATTGGTGCACCACCCGGCTAAAATTGAAGCCAATATTAAGCTAAAATTGGCAAACTAATTTTTTTCAATGTTTATTTCTCAAATTATGATTAAATAAATGTATGTTATAATTATGCAATTAATCTGTGCTTTGGATAGAAGAAAATATAATACTACAGAGTATTACATCGTCCCAGCCCAGCTACTTAAAGTAATGGTAAACCTTAACTAATCAAATGCCATATATTTAATCTTTGCCATTTAAAAAGTATATATATGTGTACCTTTTTTATTTTAATCCACCTGTGAAAGGGTTAAATTAGTGCATATAGTAATGCTTCTATTGCAATGTTATGCCGGCCCCCTTGGATGGACTTTTTTTTTTTTTATGACAACTCCAGTGAACATCCAATCAACATGTGTGTCATTTGACAATCTTGAAGTCCAGCCCCTTTAAAGCCCGTAGAAAGCCTATGTAGAGAGTGGGTGGGACTGGTCTATACATCACAGCCCAGCCAAAAGAGGAAACAAAGGGGGCGGAGGAACAGACAATATCAATTAGGATTATAAATCCTTTTTTTTTTTTTTTTTTTTTTTTTAATAAAAAAAATTTATACACTTTTTAAAAAAATGAATTATGTGGTTTTACTTACAAACTAAATATATTTTTCATTGCAACATTCTTATAGTCTGAAATGTACCATCACTTTAATAATGCCACCTGGCTTGCACATTTTTTCTGTGGAGAACACTTTTATAGAATCTCGCCAGCTCTCTGGCTTTAGAGAATCGGGCTCTTTATCTTCTTATGTATTTAATGTAACACAAATCTCTTAAAGTAATGATAGTGGATAGTCTGATTTGCTCTTAAAGGGACAGTCTACACCAGAATTTTTATTGTTTAAAAAGATAGATAATCCCTTTATTACCCATTCCCTAGTTTTGCATAACCAACACAGTTATATTAATATACTTTTTACCTCTTGTATCTAAGCCTCTGCAAACTACATAGTAACATAACATAGTAGATAAGGTTGAAAAAAGACTGAAGTCCATCGAGTTCAACCTATACAAATCTAAAATACTTACAAAAAGCTCCAGTTAAGCTTAAATAACCCCACTAAAAGGTGACCCATTTAATACTAGCAATCATATCCATGAATTTTGTTTATATACAGAAATGTATCCAGACTATTTTGAAATGTATCTATGGTATTGGCATTCACTACCTCCTTTGGTAATGAGTTCCACAATTTTATTGCTCTTACAGCGAAAAAACGTTTCCGTTCCCGGAGATTAAATCTCCTTTCCTCCAACCTTAAATTATGACCTCTTGTCAGAAACAATTTTCTTGGAATAAACAGAGCTTCTGCCATCTCTGTATATGGGCCTTGAATATATTTATATAAAGTAATCATGTCACCTCTTCTAAAGAAAACAGACCCAGTTTGGCTAGCCTCTCCTCATATGTTAATTTCTCCAATCCCCTTATTAGCTTTGTGGCCCTTCTCTGAACTTTTTCTAGTTCTGCAATATCTTTTTTTAGTGATCGGTCCCCAGAACTGCACTCCAAACTCAAGGTGAGGTCTTACCAGGGCTTTATATAGTGACAGAATTAAGCTTTCCTCCCTTGAATCAATGCCTCTTTTAATACATGCTAGTATCTTATTAGCCTTTGAAGCCGCTGCCCTGCATTGTGCACCCATCTTTAGCTTGTTATCTATTACTACTCCCAAATCCCTTTCCTCCTGTGTTTGGCTAAGTCTTGTCCCATTTAAAAAAATACGTTGCCTGCTTATTTTTACTTCAAAAATGTAGAACCTTGCATTTTTCCGTATTAAATCTAATTTTCCATTTACTTGCCCATAGTTCTAATTTTTTTCCCCAAAAACCCTGTTCAGGCACAGGGGGTTATTTAGGATTTAGCACAAAACAATGCTAAATTTAAGACAATAGATAATAAACAATCACAGTCATGTGATCAGGGGGCTGGAAGAAGGTTCCTAGATACAAGGTAATCACAGAGGTAAAAAGTATATTAATATAACTGTGTTGGTTATGCAAAACTGGGGAATGGGTAATAAAGGGATTATCTTTTAAAACAATAACAATTCTATGGTAGACTGTCCCTTTAACTTAGTATCATCTGCAAAAATAGAGATGTCGCTATTTAATCCTTGCTCCAAGTTATTTATAAAAATATTAAAAAGAACAGGGCCCAGTACTGATCCCTGGGGGACACCACTGATTACCTTTGTGCAATCTGAGTATGATCCATTTAGTACTACTCGTTGCTCCCTATCTTTTATCCAGTTATTTATCCATGAGCTAACATTTTCAGCTATTCCCAGTCCCTTAATTTTGTGCATTATTCTCTCATGTGGCACTGTATCAAATGCCTTTGCAAAATATAAGTATATCACATCAACTGATTCCCCTTTATTTATATTTTTACTTACTTCCTCGTAGAATCTAATTAGATTAGTTTGACATGATCTATTTCTCCTAAAGCCATGCTGATTAGAACTCATAATCTTGTTTACATGAATATGCTCATAAACATAATCCCTTATAATCCCTTCAAATATCTTCCCCCACTATTGATGTCAAACTAACTGGTCTATAGCTTCCTGGATCATCCCTGCTTCCCTTTTTGAAGAGTGGCACCACATCAGCTTTACGCCAATCCTGGGGTACCATGCCTGAGGATAATGAGTCTTGAAAAATTAAGAGTAGAGGTTTGTCTATAACAGTGCTAAGTTCCCTTAACACCGTTGGGTGTATTCCATCTGGGCCTGGAGTTTTATTTACCTTAATATTATCCAGTTTTTCCCTGATATCCTCTAAACATAACCCAGTTAATGATATGGACTGGCATGTTCTATTTTGTTCCAAAGTATCATCCAATGGTTCTTCTCTTGTGTATACTGAAGAAAAAAACTGGTTTAGTACCTCAGCCTTCTCCCTGTCATTATTTATCATGCTACCCTCCACGCATTTTAATGTACCTATATTAGCCTTCTTAGATTTTTTTGCTATTTATGTACTTAAAGAACCTTTTAGGGTTAGACTTGGATTCCTTGGCAATTAATTTTTCATTTTCAATTTTGGCTAATTTGATTGCTTTTTTGCATGTTTTGTTACATTCCTTATAAATATTGTATGTTGAGTCTGTACTATTTTCTTTTAATAATTTAAATGCCCTAAGTTTTTTTCTTAATTTCTCTTAACACATTTTTATTTAGCCATAACGGCTTTGATTTTTTATTTTTATAACCATATGGTATTTGTTGATATGTATATTTATTTAACAATTTTTTAAATATTATCCATTTATCCTCTGTATTTTTATTAGAGAATACATTGTCCCAATTTATATTATTTAATGATTTCCTTAAATTGTTGAATTTTGCTTTCTTGAAATTAAAAGTCTTAGTTAAACCTTTAAGACACTGCATATGAAAAGAGATTTCAAATGTGACCATGTTATGATCACTGTTACCCAAACATTCTTTGACTTCTATGTTTGATATTTTATCTGTATTGTTTGATAGCACTAAATCCAATATAGCTTTACTCCTAGTTGGCTCCTCTATTAATTGTGACAAGAAGTTATCCCTGAGAACATTTAAAAATCTATTCCCCTTAGCTGAATTACTAGTTTCATTGGCCCAGTTTATATCAGGGTAGTTAAAATCTCCCATAATTACAGCACTGTTATTAGCAGCCTTACCTATTTGGATAAGTAGTTAAGTTTCCTACGGGTCACTAATGTTGGGGGGCTTGTAGCATGTTCCTAGTAATATTTTTTTAGGATTTCCCCCCCCACTCTTTATTTCAACCCACAGGGTCTCTACATTGTCACTTGTATCATAAATATCTTCCCTTATTGTAGGTTTAAGGTTCGGTTTAATATACATGCAGATTCCTCCACCCCTTTTATTATTCCTGTCCCTCCTAAATAATGTATACCCCTCTAAGGTAACTGCCCAGTCATGTGAATCATCCCACCAAGTTTCAGTTATACTGATAATGTCATAGTCCTCTTCTGCAACTAAGAGCGTCAGCTCCCCCATTTTACCTGTCATGCTTCTTGCATTTGTTGTCATACATTTAATTTTCATGTGCTTTCTGCTGCTACTTGGTGTGCTTTCCTCTATACTTTCTAATGTGACATTTCTTAAGTCATCCCTTCCTTGAGATATTAAGGGAGTGACATATGCTGATCTCTCTGTTCTATTGTGTTCTAACTGACCCTCCCCCCTTTGCCTAGTTTAAAAGGTTCTCTAAACGTGCTGCCATCCTTTCCCCCAACACACCTGCACCCATGTCATTCTGGTGCAATCCATCCTTACTGTACAAATTGTACCCTAGTGAAAAATCAGCCCAGTGTTCTAAAAAGTCAAACCCCTCATTTTTACACCATGTTTTTAACCATGAATTAACAGATCTTAGCTCCTTCTGCCTTACATAGTTAGCACACGGCACTGGTAATATATCAGAAAATATTACTTTGGAGGTCCTTGCTTTAAGCTTGCTACCTAACTCCCTGAAGTCATTTTTTAGGACTCTCCATCTCCCGCTGATTCCTTCATTAGTACCAATATGCACCATGACTGCAGGATCAGACCCACATCTCTCTAACAATCTATCAATACGCTCCACAATATGCCTAACATGAGCCCCTGGAAGACAGCAAACTTTTCTATGTAACGGGTCTGGATGACAAATAACCCTATCAACCTTCCTAATAATAGTCTCCTACCACCAACATCTGCCTCAGTCCCTGACTTGTATGCCCCTCTTCCATGACTGAAGGACTGTTAACTATAGTATGCTGCTCTTCCACAGCTAAAGTACTGTTCACTATACTAGGCAACACAGCCCTCTCTGCCACTGCCACCCCTGAACTGATATCCCCAACATCTTCACTTAATCTGGCAAATCTATTGGGGTGTACCAGCTCAGAACTGGCCTGTCTCTTTCGCTTACCTTTACTTCACCCTCTAACTGTGACCCAGCTACATCCTGGAGTCTCCTCATCTGAATCCTCCCCATTCCCACTGCTAGAACCATTAACAACCAGCTCTGTCCTATTCATTTCCCTTTCAAGTTTCTGAATTTCATGCAGTGTTGCAATTCGTTCCTCCAGATCTCCAATACGAGTTTCTAAAGAGACAATATGCTCACATTTGCCACACACATATAATCCCAGAAGTGGCTGCTCCAGTGATGCAAACATGTGGCAAGTAGTACACTGAAAGAGATTCTCACACATTCTTAATAAAAGGTTTAACTTAAAAATATAAAATAATTATATTTCCCCTTGGTTACCCCAAAACCTTGTTTGCCTAACTACCTTGGTTAGCTAACTATTATACTTAAACAGACAATCTTACTTTAACAGAGAATCGATACAACTGCCCCCTTATTTCAGTTATTTTTTTTTTTTTATTATTCTTTATTTATATCCAGCACTGAACAAAGCAACAAATGGTATGTACAACAAAATCTTGCAAAATATAACAGAAATTGCTACCAAAGACAGTACTGTATTTTATTTTATATTCTATTAACGTAGCTACTCCAGACATCTCTTATTCTCTCTCTCTCCTCATCTATCTTATTATAACAAGTTACCTCATATATACCTACTCAACAGATAACAATATATTTTGCATAACATAATAGTTTAGACAAAAAGTTCTCCAAGAGTCTCTGGTGTTTTGTAGTCCTTTCCATACATCAAGCCTTTATAACTCTATTATAAGTGAGTCTCTCGTTCGATATTAGGTTTCATATATCAACAGATTAACTTTCCCCTCCTCCCCATTCAGACCTGATTCCTACCCTCTCCGACCTATCCCAAGGCGCCCCCCCAGGGTCCTGATTCTTCCTCCCATCTCAGTTTTTCCACTGGTTTGTTACCTTGTTAATTAGTAAATTAAAAGATGTTCCATTTACCACGTAACCGAGCTTCCAGCACGAATTCTGAGTCTTTGAGTGGGTACAGAATTTGTCTCTGATGCGTTAAGTCTAGGCTGCAAATTAAGGGTTCCCACTTGCTTAGGAAATGTTTAGTCTTATTTCAGTTATTTTGACAGACATCCATTTTAGCCAATCAGAGCTGGCTCACCTGAACTCCACGTGCATGAGCACAGTGTTATCTATATGACACACATGAACTAACATCCTCTAGTGGTGAAAAACTGTCAAAATGCCCTGAGAGAAGAGGCGGCCTCTAATCACATGCTTTTTTTATTAGCTTTTCACAAGAGACTGCTAATCCGTGTGTGCCATATAGATAACATTGTGCTCTCTCCTGTGGAGTTGTGACTGACACTGCACTAATTGGCTATAATGCTAATCATCAATAGATAATAAATAAATAAATAACCATGTGATCAGGGGGCTGTCAGCAGATGCTTAGATACAAGGTAATCCCAGAGGTAAAAAGTATATTAATATAACCATGTTGGCTGTGCAAAACTGGTGAATAGGTAATAAAGGGGTTATCTATCTTTTTAAACAATGCAAATTTTTAGTTGACTGTCCCTTTAATATACAGTAAAATGGCATAGACTTATGTGATTACAGATGCATTACATTCAAGGCTAATCTATACTAATGTGAGACAGCCATTATGTTGTGTGCAGCTGCTTACCATATAGTGACACCTGTCTTCTCTGTCACATTGTGAGCTTACCACATCTTTCTTTTTGTGTACAGACAACATAACTGTTTTCTTGCTCCCTCTGTCATGTGTCCAATTCCTTCTTTCAGTCAGTACTCTGACCATGTCAGATGATCTGTATGTTCTGTAGCTTTGTACTGAGGTGCTCTTTGTGCTGATGTAATGTGCTATAGGAGAGATACTAAGGGGAAACTTGTGTGCACTATCTCTGATAAGCTACTCATGCCCAGACAGCAGAGAAATAATGTACTCCCTCTAATTTAAAGGGATATAAAAGTGCAAGTAGAAAATGCTCTAATATGTTACAACATTTTATTATTGCACTATTGCTTGCATATAACTGTGTCTCTGGAAAATTGATAAACACATAGTTAAATTCAGTTCCAGAGCAGCAATGCACTACTGGGAGATACTGAACACTTTTTTTTTGTATATAGATGAATTATTGTTTAGTTACACTCTAATCAATATGTATATATGGTACCGTGTGCCCTTTTTAATAATGTAAGCGTAGTCATTGCATTATATATATATATATATATATAGTCTTTAAAGGGACATTTAAATAAATAAATAAATGTAAATCTATGAATAGAATCAGATTTACAATATACATGTATTGGCAAAAATGATTCTAATAAGTTATCATTATTAGCTAATGTTAGCATCTTTCTCTGCACGTGCATGTGAACCATAGCTAGACATTCTCAGTGCACCAGCATTTTAACTAATGCAGCTGCTAAGAACACCAGTGGGGCTTGTAATCATGTCCGGTATCAACAAATTGAGTGATCACCAAATACAAGCACCTTGGGCTCTCTGAGCAAGTGTTGTGTTTAAAATGATGGTGTACGGGGCATACTTTAAATGCACTTTTAAAACAGCTATAGCTTTTATTAGAAGCATTTTTGATATATTACAAAAAATTCTATTCAAAACTGAAATGCATCCATGTGGATTCCAATTTTGCCTGGAATGTTCCTTTTTATATTCAGCTTGATTTTATTTTTTATATAGGTTATTGCCTAGTGCTGTGTAAAGGGACACAGCACTAGGCCATAACCCAATCTGTTGCTACTAATCACACCTTCCAGTAGTGCATTGCTGCCTCTGAGCCTACCTAAGTATGCTACTCAACAAAGGATACTGAGAAAACTAATTACATTTGATAGAAGTAAAATGAAATGTCTCTTAATATTGCATGTGATATTTAAACCATAAAAGTTTAAAGGGCCATTTATAATAGAAATATTTGTTGCAGGGTTATACACGGCAACTATAGATAGTCATGGAATGGCATCTTATAATTTGTTGCCTAATTTTCCTAACACCAAGGTCTGGTACTGCTTTATCAATGTTCTTCCCAGGAACTATTTAATGGGCACACCACACAACAGATTTTACTGACCACCCTGCTAAAATTTAAGCCAATATTAAACTAAAATTGACTAAAATTAAAATTAATTTGTATGTTGGATATAGCTTTAAAAGGATATGAAATCCAAAACCAAAAAAAATTTGTTTCGTGATTCAGATAGAGTATAGAGTTTTAAACCACTTTCAAATGTCCTTTCTTTTATATAATTTGCTTTTCTTTTTTTGTATCTTTTGTTGAAAAGCATACCTAGGTAGGCTCAGGAGTTAGTAGATAGCTGCTGATTGGTGGAAGCACATATATGCCTTTTTATCATTGGTTTACTGATGTGTTCAGCAAGCTCCCAGTAGGTCATTGCTGCTCCTTCAGTAAAGGATGCTAAGAGAATGAAGCAAAATTGATCATCGCGGTAAATTGAAAAGTTGTTAAATTGTATGTTGTATCTGAATAACAAAAGAAAAAAATTGGGTTTCATGTTCCTTTTTAAGTAACAGAAAATGTTATAATATTAAAGTTTTATGCTTTTTCATAATGTCAGCCTACTGGGAAAAATGTTCTGTGGGCGACTCTGGTGTACTACAGGAGTTCTCAAATTTAGGAGCCAGGGAGAATATTGAGGAGTGAAGTAATATTCTAGGGTCCATGGCTCTCTGACTCCAGAGGTATTTGTCAAGCTCTCGCCTGCCACCATAATGCCCTTTGACTTAAAAGCATCTCTTTTAATTATAAGTGTCATAATTGGAATTGTAGTTAAAATATACCTGGATCAGCAGTCCTTGAAACCCTTGATTACATATATGTGAATGTGGCAACCAAAGGGTTAATTCTCTGCTGTAAATGTGTTGCAGGCAACAAAGGGGTTGCATTACTGCTGCAATCACATCTGTTTCTGTGGTTTATATCAATATTCTATGTGTTTCTGGCTGTGAGTGTGTGTGTGTGTGTGTGTGTGTGTGTGTACATCAGCAGTTAAACACTACAACCCAAAAGTACTACATTACAGAATAAATGCTTGTAAAATTTGCATTGCTTTCCACTCTGTGTATTTATCCTTTTGCAAGCCTCCCATCTTCTCTGCCGAGGAAAAACATAATTTATGTAAGAACTTACCTGATAAATTCATTTCTTTCATATTGGCAAGAGTCCATGAGCTAGTGACATATGGGATATACAATCCTACCAGGAGGGGCAAAGTTTCCCAAACCTCAAAATGCCTATAAATACACCCCTCACCACACCCACAATTCAGTTTAACGAATAGCCAAGCAGTGGGGTGATAAAGAAAGGAGTAGAAAACATCAACAAAGGAAATTTGGAAATAATTGTGCTTTATACAAAAAAATCATAACCACCATAAAAAGGGTGGGCCTCATGGACTCTTGCCAATATGAAAGAAATGAATTTATCAGGTAAGTTCTTACATAAATTATGTTTTCTTTCATGTAATTGGCAAGAGTCCATGAGCTAGTGACATATGGGTTATCAATACCCAAGATGTGGAGTCTTCCACTCAAGAGTCACTAGAGAGGGAGGGAACAAAATAAAAACAGCCATATTCCGCTGAAAAAATAATCCACAACCCAAAAAATAAGTTTATTTCTCTTGTTAAGTGTGTTCAGTCCACGGATCATCCATTACTTATGGAATATATTCTCTCCCTAACAGGAAATTGCAAGAGGATCACCCAGCAGAGCTGCTACATAGCTCCTCCCCTCACATGTCATATTCAGTCATTCTCTTGCAACTTAACAGATAGGAAGTTGAGAGAGGTCTGTGGTGTTTTTTATACTTAGTTTATTCTTCAATCAAAAGTTTGTTATTTTAAAATGACACCGGAGTGTGTTGTTTATTCTCAGGCAGTATTTGGAAGAAGAATCTGCCTGCGTTTTCTATGATCTTAGCGGCAGTAACTAAGATCCACTGGCTGTTCTCGCATATTCTGAGGAGTGAGGTAACTTTCAGAAGGGAATGGCGTGCGGGAAACCCTGCAAACAAGGTATGTGCAGTAGATTATTTTTCTAAGGAATGGAATTGACTAAGAAAATACTGCTGATACCGATGTAATGTAAGTAAGAGCCTTTAATACAGTGAGAGCGACTGTTAGCAGGCTGTTTTAAATATATACAGTAAAGTAATTTTCTAAGGAATGGAATTGACTGAGAAAATGCTATTAATACTGAAGTGATGTTATAAGCCTTTAATGCAGTAGGATGACTGTCAGGCTTATCTATAGAGATACATGCTCCTTAAGAAAAGGATGTTTAAAACGATTTTGCTGGCATGTTTAATCGTTTTGTGAGGTACATTGGTGATAAAACTTGTTGGGGCATAAAATTTTTCCACATGGCTGATAATATTTTCTGCATAGAAACAGTTAACTGAAACTCCCAATATTGTAATATTGAGTAGGAGGGGCCTATTTTAGCGCTCTTTTGACGCAGTAAAAATTTAGGCTCTGTCTTCCTGCTTCATTCTGCTTGACACGGATCGTCTCCTGACAGCTTAAGGGACTTCAAAAGTCATTTTGAGGGAGGTAATCAGTCACAGCAGACCTGTGACAGTGGTTTTTTTGACTGTATTAAAGAAGTTTTTTGCTTATGAAAACTGTTTGGGTTTTAAGGGGTTAATCATCCATTTGCAAGTGGGTGCAATGCTCTGCTAACTTAATACATTTACTGTAAAAATTTAATTGCCATAACTGATTTGGTTCATTGTTATTTCAACTGTGACCGTTTTCTGTGCTTCTTAAAGGCACAGTAGCGTTTTTCTTTATTACTTGTAAAATTATTTACAGTGTTTTCCAAGTCTGCTAGTCTTATTGCTAGTCTGTTTAAACATGTCTGACACAGATGAATCTGTTTGTTCACTATGTTTAAAGGCCACTGTGGAGCCCCACAGAAATTTGTGTACAAAATGTATTGATTTCACTTTAAATAATAAAGGTCAGTCTTTATCTATAAAGGAATTATCACCAGACAACGAGGGGGAAGTTATGCCGACTAACTCTCCTCACATGTCAGTACCTTCGCCTCCCGCTCAGGAGGCGCGTGATATTGTGGCGCCAAGGGCATCAGGGACGGCCATACAAATCACATTACAAGACATGGCTAATATTATGAATAATACCCTGACAGAAGTATTATCTAAATTGCCAGAATTAAGAGGCAAGCGCGACCGCTCTGGGGTAAGAATAGAGCGCGCTGGTGTTTCGAGAGCCATGTCCGATACTGCGTCACAGTTTGCAGAACATGAGGACGGAGAGCTTCATTCTGTAGGTGACGGATCTGATCCAGGGAAACCGGATTCAGAGATCTCTAATTTTAAATTTAAGCTTGAGAACCTCCGTGTATTGCTAGGGGAGGTTTTGGCGGCTCTGAATGACTGTAATACAGTTGTGATTCCAGAGGAATTATGTAGGCTGGATAGATACTATGCAGTACTGGTGTGTACCGACGTTTTTCCTATACCTAAAAGGCTTACAGAAATTATTAGCAAGGAGTGGGATAGACCTGGTGTGCCCTTTTCCCCTCCTCCTATATTTAGAAAAATGTTTCCAATAGACGCCACTACACGGGACTTATGGCAGACGGTCCCTAAGGTGGAGGGAGCAGTTTCTACTTTAGCTAAGCAAACCACTATCCCGGTGGAAGATAGTTGTGCTTTTTCGGATCCAATGGATAAAAAATTGGAAGGTTACCTTAAGAAAATGTTTGTTCAACAAGGTTTTATCTTACAGCCCCTTGCATGCATTGCGCCTGTCACTGCTGCTGCGGCATTTTGGTTTGAGTCTCTAGAAGAGGCCATTCACTCAGCCCCATTGGATGAAATTATGGACAAGCTTAAAGCACTTAAGCTAGCTAATGCATTTGTTTCTGATGCCATTGTACATCTAACTAAGCTAACGGCTAAGAATTCCGATTTTGCCATTCAAGCGCGCAGAGCGTTATGGCTTAAATCCTGGTCAGCTGATGTGACTTCTAAATCTAAATTACTTAATATTCCTTTCAAGGGGCAAACCTTATTCGGGCCCGGCTTGAAAGAAATTATCGCTGATATTATGGGAGGTAAGGGTCATACCCTTCCTCAGGACAGGGCCAAATCAAAGGCCAAACAGTCTAATTTTCGTGCCTTTCGAAACTTCAAGGCAGGAGCAACGTCAACTTCCTCCGCCCCAAAACAGGAAGGAACCGTTGCTCGCTACAGACAAGCCTGGAAAACTAACCAGGCCTGGAACAAGGGCAAGCAGGCCAGAAAACCTGCCACTGCCCCTAAGACAGCATGAAGGGAGGGCCCCCTATCCAGAAACGGATCTAGTGGGGGGCAGACTTTCTCTCTTCGCCCAGGTGTGGGCAAGAGATGTCCAGGATCCCTGGGCGTTGGAGATCATATCTCAGGGATATCTTCTGGACTTCAAGGCTTCTCCTCCTCTAGGGAGATTTCATCTTTCAAGGTTATCAGAAAACCAAATAAAGAAAGAGGCATTCCTATGTTGCGTACAAGACCTCCTAGTAATGAGAGTGATCCACCCAGTTCCGCGGACGGAACAAGGACAGGGATTTTACTCAAATCTGTTTGTGGTTCCCAAGAAAGAGGGTACCTTCAGGCCAATATTGGACCTAAAGATTTTAAACAAATTCCTAAGAGTTCCATCATTCAAAATGGAAACTATTCGGACTATTCTACCCATGATCCAAGAGGGTCAGTACATGACCACGGTGGATTTAAAGGATGCCTATCTTCACATACCGATTCACAAAGATCATCATCGGTTCCTAAGATTTGCCTTCCTAGACAGGCATTACCAGTTTGTAGCTCTTCCCTTCGGGTTGGCTACGGCCCCGAGAATCTTTACAAAGGTGCTGGGCTCTCTTCTGGCGGTTCTAAGACCGCGAGGCATAGCGGTGGCTCCGTATCTAGATGACATCCTGATACAGGCGCCAAGCTTGCAAATTGCCAAGTCTCATACAGAGATAGTTCTGGCATTTCTAAGGTCGCATGGGTGGAAGGTGAACGTGGAAAAGAGTTCTCTATCACCACTCACAAGAGTCTCCTTCCTAGGGACTCTGATAGATTCTGTAAAAATGAAAATGTACCTGACGGAGGCCAGGTTATCAAAACTCTTAAATGCTTGCCGGGTCCTTCATTCCATTCCACGCCCGTCAGTGGCTCAATGCATGGAAGTAATCGGCTTAATGGTAGCGGCAATGGACATAGTGCCATTTGCGCGCCTGCATCTCAGACCGCTGCAATTATGCATGCTAAGTCAGTGGAATGGGGATTACTACTAAATCTGGATCAAGAGACCAGAGATTCTCTTCTCTGGTGGTTATCTCGGGTCAACCTGTCAAGGGGCATGACCTTTCGCAGGCCAGATTGGACGATTTTAACAACAGATGCCAGCCTCCTAGTCTGGGGCGCAGTCTGGAATTCCCTGAAGGCTCAGGGATCCTGGACTCAGGAGGAGAAACTCCTCCCAATAAATATCCTGGAGCTAAGGGCAATATTCAACGCTCTTCTAGCTTGGCCTCAGCTAGCAACACTGAGGTTCATCAGATTTCAGTCGGACAACATCACGACTGTGGCTTACATCAACCATCAAGGGGGAACCAGGAGCTCCCTAGCGATGTTGGAAGTCTCAAAGATAATTCGCTGGGCAGAGTCTCACTCTTGCCACTTGTCAGCGATCCACATCCCAGGAGTGGAGAACTGGGAGGCGGACTTTCTAAGTCGTCAGACTTTTCATTCGGGGTAGTGGGAACTCCATCCGGAGGTATTTGCTCAACTGGTTCATCGTTGGGGCAAACCAGATCTGGATCTCATGGCGTCTCGCCAGAATGCCAAACTTCCTCTTTACGGTTCGAGGTCCAGGGACCCGGGAGCGAAGCTGATAGATGCTCTAGCAGCTCCTTGGTTCTTCAACATGGCTTATGTGTTTCCACTGTTTCCTATGCTCCCTCGACTGATTGCCAAGATCAAACAGGAGAGAGCATCGGTGATTCTGATAGCGCCTGCGTGGCCACGCAGGACCTGGTATGCAGACCTAGTGGTCATGTCGTCCTGTCCTCCATGGACTCTACCTTTGAGGAAAGACCTTCTAATGCAAGGTCCTTTCAATCTTCCAAGTCTAATTTCTCTGAGACTGACTGCGTGGAGATTGAACGCTTGATCCTATCAAAGCGCGGCTTCTCCGAGTCAGTTATTGATACTTTGATACAGGCACGAAAGCCTGTTACCAGAAAAATCTACCATAAGATATGGCGTAAATACCTGTATTGGTGCGAATCAAAGAGTTACTCATGGAGTAAGGTTAGGATTCCGAGGATATTGTCTTTTCTCCAAGAGGGCTTGGAAAAAGGCTTATCAGCTAGTTCTTTAAAGGGACAGATTTCTGCTTTGTCTATTCTTTTGCACAAGCGTCTGGCAGAAGTTCCAGACGTCCAGGCATTTTGTCAAGCTTTAGCTAGGATTAAGCCTGTGTTTAAAGCTGTTGCTCCTCCGTGGAGCTTAAACTTGGTTCTTAAAGTTCTTCAAGGAGTTCCGTTTGAACCCCTTCATTCCGTTGATATTTAACTTTTGTCTTGGAAAGTTCTATTTTTGATGGCTATTTCCTCGGCTCGAAGAGTCTCGGAATTGTCTGCCTTACACTGTGATTCTCCTTATCTGATTTTCCATTCAGACAAGGTAGTTCTGCGTACTAAACCGGGGTTTTTACCTAAGGTAGTCTCTAACAGGAATATCAATCAGGAGATTGTTGTTCCTTCTTTATGTCCTAATCCTTCTTCAAGGAAGGAACGACTTTTGCATAATCTGGATGTAGTCCGTGCCCTGAAATTCTATTTACAGGCAACTAAAGATTTTCGTCAAACTTCTTCCCTGTTTGTCGTTTACTCTGGACAGAGGAGAGGTCAAAAAGCTTCGGCAACCTCTCTCTCCTTTTGGCTTCGTAGCATAATACGTTTAGCCTATGAGACTGCTGGACAGCAGCCCCCTGAAAGAATTACAGCTCATTCCACTAGAGCTGTGGCTTCCACCTGGGCCTTTAAGAATGAGGCCTCTGTTGAACAGATTTGCAAGGCTGCGACTTGGTCTTCGCTTCACACTTTTTCGAAATTTTACAAATTTGACACTTTTGCTTCTTCGGAGGCTGTTTTTGGGAGAAAGGTTCTACAGGCAGTGGTTCCTTCCGTTTAAGTGCCTGCCTTGTCCCTCCCATCATCCGTGTACTTGGCTTTGGTATTGGTATCCCATAAGTAATGGATGATCCGTGGACTGAACACACTTAACAAGAGAAAACATAATTTATGCTTACCTGATAAATTTATTTCTCTTGTAGTGTGTTCAGTCCACGGCCCGCCCTGTCTTTTTAAGGCAGATCTAAATTTTAATTAAAACTTCAGTCACCACTGCACCCAATGGTTCCTCCTTTCTCGTCTTGTTTTGGTCGAATGATTGAATATGACATGTGAGGGGAGGAGCTATGTAGCAGCTCTGCGGGGGGATCCTCTTGCAATTTCCTGTTAGGGAGAGAATATATTCCATAAGTAATGGATGATCCGTGGACTGAACACACTACAAGAGAAATAAATTTATCAGGTAAGCATAAATTATGTTTTTCATTTTTGAAAGAAAAAACTTAAATCAAAAGCAGAAGAATCAAACTGAAACAGCTGCCTGAAGAACTTTTATACCAAAAACTGCTTCCGAAGAAGCAAATACATCAAAATGGTAGAATTTAGTAAATATATGCAAAGAGGACCAAGTTGCTGCTCTGCAAATCTGATCAACTGAAGCTTCATTCTTAAAAGCCCATGAAGTGGAGACTGATCTAGTAGAATGAGCTGTAATTCTCTGAGGCGGGGTTTGACCCGACTCCAAATAAGCTTGATGAATCAAAAGTTTCAACCAAGAAAATAGCAGAAGCTTTCTGACCTTTCCTAGGACCAGAAAATAAAACAAATAGACTGGAAGTCTTCCTGAAATTTTTAGTAGCTTCCACATAATATTTCAAAGCTCTTACCACATCCAAAGAATGTAAGGATCTCTCCAAAGAATTCTTAGGGACAACAATTTCTCTACTAATGTTGTTAGAATTCACAACCTTAGGTAAAAATTGAAAAGAAGTCTGCAAAACTGCCTTATCCTGATGAAAAATCAGAAAAGGAGACTCACAAGAAAGAGCAGATAGCTCAGAAACTCTTCTAGCAGAAGAGATAGCCAAAAGGAACAACACTTTCCAAGAAAATAGTTTAATGTCCAAAGAATGCATAGGTTCAAATGGAGGAGCCTGTAAAGCCCTCAGAACCAAATTAAGACTCCAAGGAGGAGAAATTGACTTAATGACAGGCTTAATACGAACTAAAGCCTGTACAAAACAGTGTATATCAGGAAGTATAGCAATCTTTCTGTGAAATAAAACAGAAAGAGCGGAGATTTGTCCTTTCAAGGAACTTGCAGACAAAACCTTATCCAAACCATCCTGAAGAAACTGCAAAATTCTAGGAATTCTAAAAGAATGCCAGGAGAATTTATGAGAACACCATGAAATGTAAGTCTTCCAAACTCTATAATAAATCTTTCTAGAGACAGATTTACGAGCTTGTAACATAGTATTAATCACTGAATCAGAGAAACCTTTATGACTTAGAACTAAGCGTTCAATTTCCATACCTTCAAATTTAATGATTTGAGATCCTGATGGAAAAACGGACCTTGAGATAGTCGGTCCGGCCGTAACGGAAGTGGCCAAGGCGGGCAACTGGACATCCGAACCAGATCCGCATACCAAAACCTGTGTGGCCATGCTGGAGCCACCAGCAACACAAAAGACTGTTCCATGATGATTTTGGAGATCACTCTTGGAAGGAGAACTAGAGGCGGGAAGATGTAAGCAGGTGGATAACACCAAGGAAGTGTCAGCACATCCACTGCTTCCGCCTGAACATCCCTGGACCTGGACAGATATCTGGGAAGTTTCTTGTTTAGATGAGAGGCCATGAGATCTATCTCTGGAAGCCCCCACATCTGAACAATCTGAGAAAACACATCTGGATGGAGAGACCACTCCCCTGGATGTAAAGTCTGGCGGCTGAGATAATCCGCCTCCCAATTGTCTACACCTGGGATATGCACCGCAGAGATTAGACAGGAGCTGGATTCCGCCCAAGCAAGTATCCGAGATACTTATTTCATAGCTTGGGGACTGTGAGTCCCACCCTGATGATTGACATAAGCCACAGTTGTGATATTGTCTGTCTGAAAACAAATGAACGGTTCTCTCTTTAGTAGAGGCCAGAACTGAAGAGCCCTGAGAATTGCACGGAGTTCTAAAATATTTATTGGTAATCTCGCCTCTTGAGATTTCCAAACCCCTTGTGCTGTCAGAGACCCCCAAACAGCTCCCCAACCTGAAAGACTCGCATCTGTTGTGATCACAGTCCAGGTTGGGCGAACAAAAGAAGCCCCTTGAACCAAACGATGGTGAACTATCCACCATGTCAGAGAGTGTCGTACATTGGGATTCAAGGATATTAATTGTGATATCGTTGTATAATCCCTGCACCATTGATTCAGCATACAAAGCTGTAGAGGTCTCATGTGAAAACGAGCAAAGGGGATCGCGTCCGATGCTGCAGTCATGAGACCTAAAACTTCCATGCACATAGCCACTGAAGGGAATGACTGAGACTGAAGGAGCCGACATGCTGCAACCAATTTTAAACGTCACTTGTCTGTTAGAGACAGAGTCATGGACACTGAATCTATCTGGAAGCCTAAAAAGGTGACCCTTGTCTAGCATTTGACGCACCCGCAGGCCTAACACCCGCAATTGCAAAAAGTAGTCAAATTGAAAAAAGACTAAACCCCAGGTAAGAAATAAATTTCTTAAAGTGTTTACATTCCCAAATATGAAACTGACAGTCTGCAGAAGGAAATACATGAACCTGACTCATGGCAAATATAAGTACAATACATATATTTAGAACTTTATATAATTGCATAAAGTGCTAAACCATAGCTGAGAGTGTCTTAAGTAATAAAAACATACTTACCAAAAGACACCCATCCACATATAGCAGATAGCCAAACCAGTACTAAAACAGTTATTAGTAGAGGTAATGGTAAATTGAGAGTATATCGTCGATCTGAAAAGGGAGGTAGGATATGAATCTCTACGACCGATAACAGAGAACCTATGAAATAGACCCCCGTTAGGGAAATCATCGTATTCAAATAAGTGATACTCCCTTCACGTCCCTCTGACATTCGCTGTACTCTGAGAGGAATCGGGCTTCAACAATGCTGAGAAGCGCATATCAACGTAGAAATCTTAGCACAAACTTACTTCACCACCTCCATAGGAGGCAAAGTTTGTAAAACTGAATTGTGGGTGTGGTGAGGGGTGTATTTATAGGCATTTTGAGGTTTGGGAAACTTTGCCCCTCCTGGTATGATTGTATATCCCATATGTCACTAGCTCATGGACTCTTGCCAATTACATGAAAGAAATTAGGGACATATACAAATGCGTTACTATTTTGATCAATCTCTGTGTTGATTATGCCAAGTTAGGCATGTGAAATCCACAGTATGTGCATCAAATTATCACAGTAATTGGGAAAACCTGTAATTTTCAGTGTTAAATCACAAAAAGGTATATAGTGATAGTATATTGCATTTTATTTCTTTACTACACATAATTGTATATTCTATATTACACTCTTAAAGTGTATGTCCCTTTTAACATTAAATGAACTAGCTAAATGTTCCTAAAATTCTTTGTGTCTTCCTTTAAATTCTGAGCGGCTTTAAAGGGACATGAAAACCAAATGTTTTCATTCCTGATTCAGACAGAGCATGTTATTTAAACAACTTTCCAACTTCTATTATCTGTTTTGTTCTATTGCTATCCTTTGTTGAAAAGGATACCTAGGTAGACTCAGGAGCTGCTGATTGTTGGCTGCACATATGTCTAATCTCATTGGCTCACACAGTGCATTCAGCTACTTCCCAGTAGTGCATTGCTACTACTTCAACAAAGGATACCAAGAGAATGAAACAAACTATATAATAGTAGTGAATTGGAAAGTTGTTTTACATTTTGTATTCTCTATTTGAATAATGAAAAAAAAAATTAGGGTTTCATGTCCCTTTAAACGCTGTCCTTGCTCACTTATTGCCTCTAAGTGCGTGTATCCCCTTATTAGATTTCTTTCCATTGATGTCTCACTTTACTGTCTTCTGTATCACTTTTCCTTTCCCGTCTTTGCCTCTCTTATGTGTTGTTGTCACAGTACTGTTTACCTTAGTGCTGTCCACGTGGCCTTGTTTCACATCCCTTCTATTTTTTTATTAACAAATGAAGCAGAACAAGTTCCTTATTGGGGTGGTTTCATTTGCAAGCAGGGGATTCTAGCTGTCTGTGACATATGATTTATGGAAAGCATGTGACATACGAGGCGCTCCACCAATGTGATTGTCATTAGGAATTAATGAAATATCTCATTGAACTGGGCTTCTAGAGTCTGCGTTTAGGAGCATTGGTGGGTTTATTTTTTGTTTTGTTTTTCTTCTCTTTCTCTCTCTAGAAAAACAATTTTTGGAGCCATGGATTTGCCAAGCCCTGTACCATTTCTTAGTGTACATATCATTTTTACATTCTTTTCTTTATAGAGTTCTCAGATATAGGACTCTATAGTGATAACATTTTTTTCCCTTTAAAGTGAATGTCAATTTTGATGTTAAAGTGCCCGGTTTTTAAAAATTTGATTAAAAACAGGGGCACTTTAATTCCTCAAAATGTACATTTCACTCCTGTTGAGAAAAAAAAACTTACCTTTTAATCTTCACAGCAGCTCCAGCTGACTCGTCCTGGGTCTAAAATGAGGAATCTGGCTTCCTCCAATCACGGCGTTGAATCAGACACTGATTCCCCCGGGGGGAAGCCGTGATTGGAGGATGACCTATCCATCATTTCTGATGTTGGAAATGGTTTGCAACGACCGGAGGAAGCTGGAGCTGCTGTCAAGATTAAAAGGTATGTTTTATTTTTTCACAACAGGAGTGAAATGTAAATTTTGATGAATTAAAGTGCCCCAGTTTTTAATCGAATTTTTAAAAACCGGGCACTTTAGCATCAAAATTGACATTCACTTTAAAGAAACGTTATAATGAAAACATTACATGCTCTATTTCATGAAAGCATTTTTGCATTACTGACCCTAGATAAGCAGTATAGAGCGCTAATGTTGTCTGCGCTTAAAGGGACAGTATACTATAAAATAGTTTTTCCCTTAATGTGTTTCCAATTACTTTTTTATCCGCTGCAGAATATAAAATGTATGAGATTTGCTTTTTTAAGTATTTTTTTTATATGAATTAGCTGATTTTGTGTTTTAAAGCCACAACCTAATAAAATGGGATCTCATTACTTTATCACATTGTGTAAATATACCTGCTTCTTTATCTTATATCTGTCCGTAAACCAATCACCAATACTTGGAGAGAACAATGGAAAATTATCATTTTATTACCTTATCTCTTCTTTAACCCACTGGGAGTGTAATTTCTTCTACTGGCTGTGTTAACACAGCATGGTCTCAAGGCCAAAAACTTTCAGGATGGGTGGGGATAGGCTAAGTAAACTATTTTAAAATGCCAATATAAGGTTAACGGAAATACTTGTAAACTATTTAAGACACTCCAGCAGGTAAAGTGGATCATTGGGAACAAATTAAAGGGGATAATATTTTTGAGTAAACTGTCCCTTTAATCCATACCATTTTTGCTGGCAAGTTAGTTTTGTTTTTTTAGTGTCATGTGGTTATTTCATAGGTGGTGTACATTGTGCTAGCACAAAATAAAGTAGTTTGCATTGGCATAATTAAAGTATCCAAAAAAAAGTCATTTCTATATCCATTAATTTGGCCCTGTGTATCACTATAAAACCCTAAACTGCCCTAATACGTCCTAGCATGTTACCCCTAAATGCCATAACCCTCATCGCTATAAACCCCCATAACCACTATTAACCCCTAAACTGCCAGATCCCCTGCAAAAACTGCCGACACAAAAGTTGTAACTGTTTACACCAGTTATTAAAAAGTGATGTTAGAAGTTGATTATCACGTGTATTTGTCACATGCTGATTAACTTCTAATTTGCTAAATTTGTCTTGCACACTAAATTAAGCGGCCTGTTATAAGTATGACGCAAGCTAGTTTAGTTTCATGCAAGAAACAAGAATTTTAGTTAATTTTTTTTAGCCAATGACTTGTAATACCATATCACATGAAACTTATTAAGCAGTTTAGCTCTGCATGTTTAACTCCTAAGTGGTCCGTAATGAAACAAACTGACCTTTTTAATATCACTTTGTGCAAATATCCTTTCTTTTTATTAATATATTTTTGTGAGGTTATGAAATGTAACATATCAGGCAAAAAATATCAAGAAGTTCCAAAATCTACATTATAACACATTATTGGGTACACATATCAAGGTTATTTAACAGAGAATACTCTAAAATATTTTAGCTAGCAAACATCTCCCATGTATATTTGTCAGATATGGTAGACCCCCTGCAAATATGTTAAATATAAGGTGAAATAATTTCCCCTAGTAGTATATAGAGGCCTCTCTTGGACTTCCCAAAAGATAATTATGACACAATGGGGAATTGTAGCAGAGGAGAAAAATTAAAAAACAAAGGGCCACTCTTGGACTCGAATTATAGTGTAGGATGATTAACATCAAGTAAACGTAGCGGGAGTTTAGTTACTGAACTAGACCTGTAGTTCAAACTTTAGTTTAATAGGATCACTCTTGGACCCTTATAAGATATCAAACAGAGAGGACTACTCTTGGACCCTCAATATTTAAATACAAGCTATGCAGAAGTAGAGAACTATATAGCTACATGTGAGTGCAAGTTATAAATGAAGGCCTAAAAAGTTAAAGAAGACAACAGGACTTACTAAATGAAGGTTTATATCAATGAAAGCTCAGCAGTTAAAATTAAAAAGTTATTTTTCTGGAATTGGTTCAAGTGGGGAACCTTTAAAGGGACATTAAACACTAAATAAATGCTAGGCAGAAAAGATGAGTCTGAGAATAGCATGTAGATGTATTTTAAGGATTACATAGCTGTTTAAATATTGACAAAACAAGTGTAAAGCTTTAGGGCTAGATAACAGGTGGAGCACTAATTTATTGTGCTCCTGCAAACGGGCAAATCCGCCCGTGTGTGGGTGCGCAATAAATAACCAGCCATTACAAGTTACAGGTTAATAGACTTTATTAGTTATTGTGGTGTGGGATTGCGGTTGACAGGTAGATAGACATTGCGCATGCGTTAGATATTAGTTTATTTTTGCAGGCGTTTTCGGGAGTTTTGGCGCTCCCATACTCGGTGCAAGGCTTGCTACGGCTGCCTTTTATGGCGAGGTAAAAATGGAGTAAGATTTCTCCATTTTTGCCACGTAAGTCCTTGCGCTGGATATTGGATACCGATTTGCGACGCGGTTCTATGTTAGCTTATGGGAGTAAAAATTGCGGGCGACGGGTGAAATATATGTGCGTAACTTGTATGTTACGCTGTATATGTGATACCAAAACAGCACAAAAACCGGCGTCGCCGGCTTTTGCTGGCAACACTGCATATTGGATCGAGGCCCAGATCTCTGCTTAATTTTCTAACAGTGCCCCAAATGTCCCCGAAATAGAGGGTAGTTTTAAGGGGTTAAAAAGTATATATTTACTTTTGCTGCTTATTGCTTGCATGACTTACCTCCTTCGCTGAGCTAGTTCTCATGCCATTCGCATTGCAGGCCACTTAAAATACCAGCGCACAATTGCGTGGTATTACAAGTGAAGCTCAAATATCGCCCTTGTGAAAACTCAATTTCTATCTAAAGGGGAGGAGAGTCCACAGCTTCATTCATTACTTTTGGGAATAAAGAACCTGGCCACCAGGCGGAGGCAAAGACACCCCAGCCAAAGGCTTAAATACCTCCACCACTCCCCTCATCCCCCAGTCATTCTTTGCCTTTCGTCACAGGAAGATGGCAGAGAAGTTCCGAAGATTCGGAGTAGTCTCTTATGGAGGGTAGTACTCTTCGAAATGGGACTGGAGTTTTAAATAGTCCTGTTGTCAGCCTCTCAGTGAGAGCCTGGGTGAAAGTTAGAGTCCGGAGATGCAGGGAGAGTCTTTCTGCAAAACCATCCCAACTCATATTAACAGCTCCACAAGCAATCAGCATTGACGAGTTTTGCAGCCTGCTTTCTACACTCAAGTCCATGTCAGGAGCGATGCTTCTACCTGTCGCACTTGAAGGGCAGTGTTCCTGTTCCACGGCATAGATTCTGGTAAGATCGTTTCATTTTTTATACATAATGATAACATAGAAGACATGGTCACAGTGTGGTTCCTTTATCTTATGGAATCAAGGGTTAATATTCCTGGTAAGGGGATTATTGAACAGGGGGGGTTATACATGATATTGTTTATTGTGCGATTGCTGCATTATGTGTGAGATGAGGGTCTGGCAATGGTGGAACTTTCAGGTTGGCTTCCGGGAGTATTTGCGTGGCCAGTTTTGGCGAGTTTTCTCCTTAGTGCAGGGGCGGTCCTGCGAGGCATTCTTTGTGACCGGGTGCGGTCTCCACTTTCTCTGTTGATCAGCGGTGCAGGAGACGAAGCGGTTTCTGTAGTCCGGGTCATAGGAGGTGGTGAGTACCCCGGCCATTGGAGGTATAAAGGTGCCTGTTTATCTAGTCCAAGCTATGGAGGACTCTGGCGCGTTAGAGGGTACTCCCTCTTTAACAAAGTCTCATTCCTGTGTTTATTGTGAGGAGGCTCTTGTAGAGCAGCCTGCTCAACTATGTTCCACATGCCTTGATAAAGTTGCGACATCTAGAAATAAAGGGATGTCTAGTACTACTGAGCCGTCCACCGATGAAGGTTCCCCGTCCCGTGAGGTGCGTTCCCTGCTTTCATCTCCGAGGGGAACTTGCAGCGCCCCAGGGTCCAACCATTACTCTTACAGGAGAGATTCGTTGGCCGTCAGATTTTGCGGATCAACTGCAAACAGCGGTATCAAAAGTGATCCATGCCTTACCACGTTCTGCTAAGCGCAAGTGTAGGGCGTATCATGGCTGCCCGGCCCAGGCCTATTGAAATATCAGAGGCGTTATACGATGACGAGGCCCACACCAACTCTTCGGAGGAGACTCCTTCTGGGTCGGAGTTTGGGTCATCTCATCCTCCAGTTTCGGAGGAACCTGAATTTAGGATAAAGATTTTGCGCTTTTTGCTGAAGCAAGTGCTGGCTACTCTGTAGGTTCCAGGGCCAAAGCTTCTAGGGGAACCTTCAATCTCTAAGCTTGATAAGGTATACGAGGACAGTGTGGTGCCTCAGACCTTCCAGGTTCCTGTTAAGATGGCTAACATCATTAAGAATGAATGGGAGTGATTAGGTTCTTCCTTTTCTTCTTCCTTTAAGAAACTGTTCCCCGTCCCGGACTCTCAACTCGAGCTGTGGGGGACTGTCCCTAAGGTGGATGGTGCTATTTCCACGCTTGCGAAGCGGACAAGTATTCCCCTCAAGGATAGTTCATCGTTTAAAGCGCCCATGGATAAAAAGTTGGAAAACATGTTAAGGAAAATGTTTCAGCACACAGGGTTTGTTTTTCAACCGGCAGCGGCTGTAGCCGCGGTTTCCGGAGCTGCAACATATTGGTGTGAATCCCTGTGTGATATGGTCAAGAGGAAGACTTCCATCTACGAGATACAGGATAAGATTAAGGCGTTGAGGGTCGCCAATTCTTTCATTTGTGATGGCAATATGCAAATTATTCGCCTGAACGCAAAGGTTTCAGGATTCTCCGTTTTAGCTCGCAGGGCTCTGTGGCTAAAGTCTTGGTCTGCGGACATGACCTCTAAGTCGAGGCTGTTGTCTCTGCCTTTTCAAAGAAAGATTCTGTTCGGTCCAGGATTGGATTCAATCATATCCACGGTTACGGGAGGCAAGGGAGCTTTCCTAGCGCAGGATAAGAAGGCCAAGTCTAAAGGATCTACTTTTCATCCCTTTTGTGCGGACAAGGCCCAGTGCAAGCAGCCCGCCACAAAAGCGGATCAGTTCAAGGCAACTTGGAAGCCTGCTCAGTCTTGGAACAAGTCCAAACGGAACAAGAAGCCAGCTGAGACAAAATCGGCATGAAGGGGCGGCCCCCGCCGGTCTCTGGACCAAGTAAGGGGCAGATTGTCTCTCTTCTCTGAAGCCTGGTTGAAGGACGTTCAGGAGCCTTGGGTTCTGGAGGTTGTCAGCCAGGGTTACAGGATAGAATTCAAGTCCCATCCGCCCAGGGGCAGATTTCTCCTGTCAAACCTGTCTTCAAGACCAGAAAAGAGAGAGGCCTTTCTAGAATGTGTGAACAATCTCTCCTCTCTAGGTGTTATCGTACCAGTACCCCAAGCAGAAAGTGGTCAAGGGTACTATTCAAATCTTTTTCTGGACCTAACGTGTTTAAACAAGTTTCTGGATGTTCCATAGTTAAAAATGGAAACTATCAGATCGATTCTGCCCCTAGTTCAAGAGGGGCATTTCATGACGACAATAGACTTGAAGGATGCTTACCTTCATGTTCCAACTCACAGGGACCACTTCAAGTTTCTAAGATTTGCGTTTCTGGACCAACACTTCCAGTTTGTGGTTCTGGGTGCGCTGGCGCCCTATTTGGATGACATCCTAGTCCAGGTGCCGTCATTCAGCCTCGCAGAGGATCATTTGAGGGTTCTTCTTTTCTTGGTCCAATCTCACGGTTGGAAGATCAACTCAGGAAAGAGGTCCCTGGTTCCCAGCAACAGGCTGGAGTTCCTGGGCACGATAATAGACTCTATGTCCGTGAAAATATTTCTCACAGATCAACGACGCAGGACAATTGCGTTCGCCTTTCTTGCCCTTCAGCCCTCCTCAAGCCCTTCGGTGGCTCAGTGTATGGAGATGATCGGGCTCATGATCTCCAGCATAGATGTCATCCCCTTCACCATGGTTCCATCTCAGACCTCTTCAATTGTGCATGTTGAGACAGTGGAACAGCGATCATTCAGATCTATCACAGCGGATATCCATGGATGCTCGGACCAGGGACTCCCTCTCTTGGTGTATCTGTCTGGAGCATCTGTCCCTGGGGACATCGTTCTTGAGACCGTCCTGGGAGATTGTGACCACGGACGTGAGTCTCGCAGGATGGGGAGCTGTTTGGGGTGCAAGGATGGCACAAGGAAAATGGACCAGGAAGGAGTCTCTCCTTCAGATAAATATTCTGGAATTTCGAGCAATTTACAATGCTCTGGGGTCATTCGGCTTCATCAGATTCCAGAACGACAACATTACTTCGGTGGCTTACATCAACCATCAGGGGGGTACGAAGAGCTCCCTAGCAATGAGGGAGGTGTCTCGGATTTTGGAGTGGGCGGAGTCCCACGGCTGCTCGCTTTCAGCGATCCACATTCCAGGTGTGGACAACTGGGAAACGGACTCTCTAAGCAGGCAATCCTTCCTAGTCTCTTCACCCCGAAGTGTTTGCGGAGATTTGTCTCAGATGGTGAACACCGGAGATAGATCTCATGGCATCCAGACTCAATTGCAAGCTACCCCGATACAGGTCGAGATCGAGGGATCCCCAGGCAGAGCTGATAGATGCCTTAGCGGTGCCTTAGGCTTTTAGCCTAGCTTACATTTTTCCACCGTTACCACTTCTACCTTGTGTAGTAGCACGCAACAAACAGGAGCAAGCTTCGGCCATCCTGATTGCTCCATCGTGGCCGCGGAGGACGTGGTTTGCGGATCTGGTGGGGATGTTATCCTCTCCGCCATGGAGGTTTCCCTGTCGCAGGGATCTACTGGAACAGGGTCCTTTTCAGCATCAAAATCTGGTTTCTCTGAGGCTGACTGCGTGGAGATTGAACGCTTTGTCTTAGCCAAGAGAGGTTTTTCTGAAAGTGTGAGTGACACTTTAGTTCAGGCAGGGAAGCCAGTCACTCGTCACATCTACCATAAGGTGTGGAGGACTTGCTTGTCCTGGTGTGAGAAGCATGGATATCCTTGGCACAAAGTGAAGGTGTTCAAGATTCTGTCCTTTCTCCAGGAGGGTGTGGAAAAGGGTCTTGCCGCTAGTTCCTTAAAGGGACAGATTTCGGCATTATCGGTCTTATTGCACAGGAGACTCGCTGAGCTTCCTGACATTTAATCTTTCATTCAGGCTCTGTCTAGAATCAGGCCTGTCTTTAGGCAGTCTGCTCCCCCATGGAGCTTAAACTTGGTCCTTTAAGGTATTGCAGAGGGTTCAGTTTGAGCTTATGCATTCCATTGATATTAAGATTCTGTCCTGGAAGGTTCTCTTCCTGTTGGCTATTGCATCGCCACGCAGAGTATCTGAGCTCACTGCCTTGCAATTCGATCCTCCTTACCTGTTTTTTTTTTATGCGGATAAGGCGGTTCTTCGCACCGGTTTGGGGTTTCTTCCCAAGGTGGTGTCTAACCGTAACACCAATCAGGAAATAATTGTTCCTTCTTTGTGTCCTAACCCTTCGTCTTCTAAGGAGAGGTTACCTCATAATCTGGATGTGGTTCGTACCTTGAAGTTCTATATTCAGGCTACAAAGGATTTTAGACAGTCTACATCTATTTTTGTGGTGTATTCCGGGAAGTGCAAGGGGCAGAGGGCCTCTTCTTCTACTTTGTCTTTTTGGTTGAGGAGTTTGATTCGCTTGGCTTATGAGACAGCGGGACATATGCCTCCTCAGAGGATCACGGCTCATTCAACTAGAGCTGTGGCTTCGTCTTGGGCCTTCAAGAATGAAGCCTCTATGGAGCAGATTTGTAAGGCGGCTACCTTGTCCTCCTTACACACTTTTACAAAGTTTTACAAATTTGACGTTTTTGCTTCTACGGAAGCTGTTTTTGGGAGAGAGGTTTTGCAGGCTGTGGTGCCCTCAGATTAGGGTCCGTCTTTTTACCCTCCCGGTTTCATTCAGTGTCCTCTAAGCTTGGGTATATGTTTCCCAAAAGTAATGAATGAAGCTGTGGACTCTCCTCCCCTTTTAGATGGAAAACATAAATTATGCTTACCTGATAATTTCCATCGTGGGGAGGAGAGTCCATGGCTCCCGCCCGTAACTCCGGTGGGCAGACCTAAATTTAATTTTATCTTCTGGCACCATTTATACCCTGATATTTCTCCTATTGTTCCTTGTTCCCTTGGCAGAATGATTGGGGGATGAGGGGAGTGGGGGAGCTATTTAAGCCTTTGGCTAGGGTGTCTTTGCCTCCTCCTGGTTGCCAGGTTCTTTATTCCCAAAAGTAATGAATGAAGCCGTGGACTCTCCTCCCCACGATGGAAATGAAATTATCAGGCAAGTATAATTTAGTGTCTTTCAATTAATGGGAGCTGCCCTGTTGCAACTTAGGCTGCCTTCTCTGCTGTGGCCATTTAAGGACATTTATAAATAGATCATTAGAGTGTGCAGCCAATGGATGTGTGGAATATAGTAGTGTTCTTCACTTAAATTTCTAATAGGTAATGAAAACTGAAAAGCTTACAATTTCAGAATAAAATTACAGAAAAAGGGGACAAAATAAATAATGAAAGTAAATTGCAGAATTGTATTTATATATAGTATTTCTCATTTTATATTACAATCTCAAAGTGTTTAATGTCCCTTTAAACTAATGATTACATGGCATTTTAATAAGGGCATGAGGAAGCATTTTAAGCATAACAGTCTAAAACAGGTAAAATTTCACTCAATATACCAAGTTAAGGCTACTGAACAGTTATATAAAAATGAAATAAGAATAAACGCAATTTGCCCCACAAATTTTAGAAAACGGCTAGATTGTATATGGGAATGTTTCTAAACTAATAATTGCTGAAATTACTACTAGATAATCAGGGAAAGCTGTAGTTTAGCTATATTAATAATGATCTACAAGGACAATATATTCTAGAAGTAGAAATTAGCAGTTAGTCCCATACATTTCAAAACATTTACACACATAATATAATATATAGAGTCCACTTAATAAGATAAAATATGCAAAACCCAGTTTGTCAAGAAAATCACGCTGCCTGGCTGCTGGCATCAGAAGATTGTGACCCAACTAACTAGGAAAACTATTAACTAGTATTAAGTGGGGGACAAAAACTGAAATCTGATTTTGTTTTTTTGTAGGTGATTTCTACGATATGATCAAATAGTATATTTAGCACATACCACGGCTGCCAGTATTCACAAAGCAAATTAACATTAGTAATATAGAAGATAAATAAGATGCATAGGGGCATTTGTATCAAGCTCCGAATGGAGCTTGATGCCCCGTGTTTCTGGCGAGCCTGCAGGCTCGCCAGATACAGCAGTTATGAAGCAGCGGTCACAAAGACTGCTGCTCCCTAACCTGTCCGCCTGCTCTGAGCATGCGGACACACATCGCCAGAAATCAACCCGATCGAGTACAATCGGGTTCATTGACATCCCCCTGATTGGCCGCGAGTCTGCAGGGGGCGGCGTTGCACCAGCAGCTCTTGTGAGCTGCTGGTGCAATGCTGAATACGGCGAGCGTATTGTTCGCCATATTCAGCGAGGTCTGGCGGACCTGATCCGCAGTGTCGGATCAGGTCCGCCAGACCTTGATAACTAGAGGCCATAATCCTTATAAGCAAGAAATTAGTGAAATCCTCAGTGGGAGAAACTAAAAGATATTCTGCAAATAGTTTTAAACAGAATTTGAAGACCTTGGCTGCCAGAGAAGGGCTGTTATCTGTAGTAATTAAGTGGACTTTTCATTTTCCTAGAGTTAATTAAAAGGAGCTAACACAGTCATGCTAGAATAGTTGTTTGCTTGTGAGGCTGCCAATGGAAAGTGAATTTTCCTTTATTCATAGGAAACCTAGTGGATACATTTTTTCCATATTATGTAATTGTAGAGACCCGAAAGTATAAATAAAATGGGACTATTTGGCTGCAGGACGATTATTAGAAGTAGGCTACGACCATGCACTTCCATCTTATTTATAAGGGACGACAAAGGTAATTTGCTTCTCACATGTATGTGACAGAATCTTTAGACGCTTCAGTGCTAAACCATTTGACACTGAATTCCCTATACTGGAATAGACCAATTTTACAGGATTTGCTAAATTTAAACAAATTGAATTGGATTAAAAAAAACATGGATTTGTTTTACATTAAACTTTTATTGCTTCTGACACTGTTTAGAATTCACATGAATTAGTCAAGGTCACTTGTACCTATATGGGGGGTATAGATGTTATATCCGATCCCCCTTCTATCTCTGGAAATACAGCTGTTTTACTGCTGCTACAGGTAATTGCCATTTTTTGCTGCAATCACTTGCATTTTACTGCGATATTGGACAAGTGGCAATCTCCCCTCATTACCTTGTAAGTAGTGTGTTGTGAGGTGCTACTGTTGTAGGTTTTTCAGTGCTAATAACATCCTTTCTACCCCCACCAGTACTTTATAGCTCTGGTAAGACTTCTGGCAGGAAACAGGCATATTATGACCACTGCGGTCCATGTAGCGCTGATGATAGCAGCGGTGTAGTATGTCCATGACCTACAAGATGGTGGTCCTTTTTTGACAATTATTTTTATAGGCATAGTCCCATGTAAGCCCTGCAACTTGCAAATCGTCTCTCAACTTCTTTATACCAGTTCATGTTTTAATTTCTACATTGTAATGCGTTGTGTACAGATCATAGTTTAAAGGGCAGGTATAGTAGAAAAAAATGACATGCTCTAATTTGTATGACTGGCTCTGCTTATTGGATCAAGGATAGTTTACATTCCGTACCTGCAATGCTCTGTGGGTCCCGAGTAGAACTTTGCGGGTAACACCTGAAACGCGTCAGTGACGTCATCGGGCCCAGGTTGTAGCCTTTACACTTTTTAACTCGGCAGTAGCCAGTGACGTGCACACATAGGAGGCAGGTGAGGCAGTGCTTCCCCTGGCCAATGTGGTGTATTACATCCTTTTTTATAAAATAAAAATAAAAATAAAATAAATGTTTTTTTTTTTCAACAATTTTTTTTCCATCTCAAAAGGTGACCCCCTTACCCCCCCACCCCTCCACCAAATTCAGTATTTTATTGACATTTATTATTGTTTTTTTTTTTAAAAAAAAACGTAATATTTAAGTAATTACATTCATATTGCACAAGAAAGTAGAGGCCAGCTATCCTTCCATTGCGCAATATGAATGTAATACTGTATGGGCCGCCAGAGACTGCCACCGAGTGGGGAATGAGAGCTAATGCAGCAGTCTCTTGCGGCCCATACGCTCCCACCGGAGGCCAGCCTCGGGAGCCCTCAGCCCTGCCTGCCCGCCCCTCAGCCAATCAGACATGAGTATTGTCTCAGTCTCTGGGCTGAGTTGCGGGCGGGAAATTGTTAGGAGCATGACTGGTGATCAGGTGTCACTCAGAGCAGAGGAGTGAAGGAGTCAGACTGTCAGACAGGAGTCAGGAGTGGAGCACTTTGTCAGTTTTAGGTAGGTGACGCCGGACTATGGCATGCATGGTTATGCTGATGCTCGATTTTGTGACTGTGGGTCTCAGTGAGTCAGGACTCAGGAGCGGAGCACTTTGTCAGTTTTAGGTATGAGTCAGTCAGGCACGGGATTGTTACTAGCCAGCTGCATTGCTATTTATCTTTAAGCAGAAGACAGTTGTGTTTGCATTGGTACTGCAGTCAGTGTAAGACTGGCTATTTACACCTACTCAGTCTGCACATTTCAGCACACTCCTGTGCTGGATCGCAGAGTAGCCCTGCCCCTCCTCCTCTGACTCTGCACTTGGAGGAGAAGAGGGGCACAAAGCATGGCTGCTCTGTGTGCTGAGCCTGACTGAGGGAGACATGCCAGTATTGTCAGTGAGGAGCAGAGGTAAGAACAGTTAGATAATTAGATTATTAGTGTGCAGGAACAGCTTTCTCTACCTCTCCTCATCAGCTCCGTTTTTCTAGAGTTGCACTCTGGCTTCTCTCCACTGCCTCTCATATTCTCTTTTAGTAAGGTCTTATCTTAGAAGTTAGCATGTCTTTCTGAACAAATCCCCAGACCCCTTTGATCAGTAGAGTACAGCTTTTTGTGTATAAGATAGGAAATATTAAAGCTGAAAATAACTTAGTAAGCTGCAGCTTAATTGAGAGACTATCTAACAGATTCATTTTTAAAACTTGTGTATTTAAGATATTTTATTAGGTTCATTTTACAGCTTTGGGGAAAAAACTTGACTGTGTACTTAGAAATTTTGTCAACATTTCTGAATATACACAATCAAGTTTTTTTCCCCAAAGCTGGAAACTGAACTTAATAAAATATTGAAATGTATTAATCTCATAATACACACAAGTATTTGATGCCATGATTTCTATCTAGTGTTTCATAGGGCTGTTTTGTGATTTTTTTGTTTGCTGCTAGATATACTCAATTAAAACATTATTGTAAATGCCCAAGCTTAGTTCTCATAAATCTGTGAATATGCTAACAAAAAAGTGCAATGTTTATATGTGTGTGGTTGTGTATAACTGTGTGTGTGTGTGAGACAAAGAATGAGTGTGTAATATGTGTGACATGGAATGTGTGATTAATAATACATATGACCTAGAATGTGTGTGGTATTGTTCATATGATATAGAATATGTGTGAAAAAAATTGTACATACATATTATGTAGAAAGTATGCAAATGTTTTCTCATAATGCACACAGGTATTCTGCCCCATAATATACTATATATATTAAATAATAATAAATATATTTATATCTTTCTATCTATTTATCAGTTTAGTAGAGTTACCCAGGGTCCTAATGTAATGTGTATTATGACAAACATACATACATAATAATATAAATATAACTAGTGTTAAAGGGATAGTTAAGAACTATTATTATTCAGATTGACCATTCAATTTTAAACAACATTCTCATTTACTTTATCTACTTTGCTTAATTGTTTCATATTCTTTGTTGAAAATCTTACCTAGATAGGCTTAGGAGCAGCAGTTCACTACTAGAAACTAGCTGTTGATTGGTGGTTGCAGATATATGCCTCTTGTCATTGGCTCACCTATGTGTTCAGCTAGCTTCCAGTCGGTGCATTGCTGCTCTTTAAACAAAGGACACCAAGAGAGTTAAGCAAATGTATTAATATAAATAAAATAGAAAGTTGTGTCAAATTGTGACGGTATCTGGTATGGTGATGGTTTAAACACCTTTTCTATCCAAAAATGTGTTGAGAGTCACCAAAAACATTACTGGGGGGGTGACACCATGAGTTACCGCACCGGGTGACACCAACCCTAGTGACACCACTGCTAGTATAGCATGCATGGCTATGCTCTATTTTGTGACTCTGGGTCTAGGAATCGTTTCCATCACTTCAAGTCAAGATGGAAAATTTATAACAAATGAACTTTTTTTAATTCTGTCACTGTGCCATATTAAATACAAATATGTCAACCACAGCACAGTAGCACAGAAAATATAGTTAGCGACAGCCCGAGGAGATAAATTAGCAGTAAATTAGGCATTCACAATTGTGATTCAGAGCTATGGCCTAACCTATAATATCACAGCAATAAAGCATTATGATTGTGTTGCTGTGTGCCGAAGCTCTCACAAACACTCTCTCTTACACACTAACACACACTCCCACACATTCTCTCTCACACACAAATACACTCACTCTCACACACAGACTCACACACTATCACACACTCACACACATACTCTCACACACACACACTCTTTCTCTCTTACACACACAAAAAGACACACACAAAGACACTAATGCTCTCACAAACACTCTCTCTTACACACTAACACACACTCCTACACATTCTCTCTCACACAAATACACTCACTTATGAATTAAGTTTATTAAGTTTATGAATGAAGCATTCTTAGTGTTTAAATTAATATTGATTTAAAATTATTTATAATTTTATGGAGGCAAAATGCAAAAGTTTTAATATTACTAATATAAAATAGCAATAACAACTTTCTTGAAGGTATTTTTTTAAGTCCAATAAAACAGATTATATATATATATATATATATATATATATTAAAATTTAATTTTGTGGAATTAAAGTAAAATAGGTACATAATAAGTGGTACAAATTATTTTCTACTCTAAATGTGAATACTAAAGGTGCTGTGCAAGCAAATATAACAACAACAAAAACTGCCAACGACTTAGCAGTAAAGAAGTTGAACTTGACGTTGGACACAGTGTCTTGCATTGCGAGTTTTCACATTATAAATATATGTGGTGTTTAGTGGTCTAGTCCGGATCTCAGCTGCCCACACCCAGGCCAGTGACCAACTGCCCATTACAATAATAAAGTAATACCAACAATTTGAGCAAAGTATGCTATCTGCCTCCCTTTTAAGCACTCTCTTAGTAGTTAGAGGTGAGCCTGTATCTGTTAGTGTAAGTGTTAGCATTAGCAAGAAGATTTAATTGTTTAATAAAAAATGATATAAGTAAAACATAGCAGCCACCATTATATGGATATCAAAGGTTCATGCTGTGATGTGAGAATATACCACATCACAGCATAAACCCTTGATATCCATATAATGGTGGCTGAGTTACTCATATAATTTTATTAAGCAATCTGTGAATCTGCTAATGCTAACAGCTATTATTAGAGACCATAATTAAAATGTTAGAATATCTCACATCATGTGAGATTTTCTTACATATGGTCTCTAATAAAAGCTGTTAGCATTAGCAGATTCACAGATTGCTTAATAAAATGATATGAGTAACTCAGCCACCATTATATGGATATCAAATGTTCATGCTGTGATGTGAGAATATACCACATCACAGCATAAACCCTTGATATCCATATAATGGTGGCTGAGTTACTCATATCATTTTATTAAGCAATCTGTGAATCTGCTAATGCTAACAGCTATTATTAGAGACCATAATTAAAATGTTAGAATATCTCACATCATGTGAGATTTTCTTACATATGGTCTCTAATAAAAGCTGTTAGCATTAGCAGATTCACAGATTGCTTAATAAAATGATATGAGTAACTCAGCCACCATTATATGGATATCAAGGTTCATACTGTGTGAGATATTTTTTACATCACAGGACAAGATTTATGAGACCCTTGATAAATTTCCCTCCTGCTGACAACAGTTTGTCTGAGCCCTGAGGGATATGTGTACGCTGTACACTGTACAGTTAATCCAGTAATGCTACTTTTTGTTTAGTTTTACGATGTGTAAAGAGCTTCCATAGGAAAAAAATATTAATTAACCCTTTGGTAGCTAGAGAGAATAATGAGATAGGCATTTATTTGTTTATGTGATTTTATGTGTGTTCTGTATGACAGTAACCTGCAGCAGCAACTGTGTTATTTGTTACTGCAGTTTGAGTCAACTTAATCCTTTGCTCAGATAGATATTGGTAGTGTGCACTCACCATTGTTTTTAAGCCTCCCTTTTTTGATGGTTATTTGCTTTAATTAGGTACAATTTTTTATGTCTGTTCAGTTAGAGGATGCAGTGTCTCTTTTAATTTTTATCTGTCTCCATTTATTTAAAGACTGCTGTTAACTTGTAATTCACAAATCAATTGAAAGCTTTTGCATTGTGTTTTTAATATGTCCTGCTTTTATACAAGTTTATATTAATTAAAGGAGATGATGAATTCTCATCTGAGTCATTTAAAAAACACATAGTTAAAGGGACAGGACATTCAAAATTAAACTTTCATGATTGAGGTAGAGCATGCTATTTTAATAGACTTTTCCAGTTATTTATATTTTGAAAATTAGCTTTGTCTTAACTGTTACTGGCCCCATGTCAGCAAATCAAATTAGTTTTTGAAAGGAACATGAACGTCATAATTAAACTTCCATCATTCATATACAAATTGCACACAAGAAACCCCCAAACTTTCTATTTTAATTTTATTATTAAACTTTGGTATATTATACCAAAGGATACTTCATTCTTTTGGTATCCTTTGTTGAAGAGCATACCTAAGTGGGATGTGCACGTGCGTTTCTTGAGCACCATATTGCAGCAGCTGTGTTGGCAGTATTGATAACTTGTTCTTTGCGTAAAATTTGTATGGTAAATTATTTCTATTTTTACAACACTGTAGTGAGTAGAGATTGTGTATCATTCTAATTGCTTAGTAACTGGCACTGTGCCACATAATTGTGTGAGTGGGTATTGAGCAGAGTGTGTGTGTCAGTGAGTATGTGTGATGTATTCTCCAGGTAATCAACACATTTTAGATGAGCTGGTGCTTTAGTGCAGTGTTTCTCAACCATGGTCTTTAAGTACCCCCAACAGGCCAGGTTTTCATTATAGCTGATTCAGTGCACAGCTGAAGTAATCAGCTGATCAGTAACATCATGGCTACTAACTTGCTCTCACCCATCAGCTGATTATTTCACCCGTGCACTGGTTCAACTATAAATAAAACCTGCCCTGTTGGGGGTACTTGCGGCCCGCTGTATATGTGTTTCTCCGTCGTATCATATCTAGTGCCTCACCAGTCTCTGACCTCACCGCACGTCACTGGCAGTAGCTGTTTGGTTTGTTTGTATATTTCTGGTGTGTTCTACGTTTTTAAGTAATTCAATAAACATTCTCCTTTTATCATTGCCCTGGAGCCGGTCTGGGTTTTTTCAAGGTTGTGGAAATTGTGGCATTCATTAAGGATACCCATAGGGCACCTTTGGAGCAAAAGATTGGATAGGAGGTCACGGAGAAGGTATAGCCTGCTAAACTTTCAGCAGTGGGACTGTTTTTGGCTCAGTGGACAGGATCCTGGGCGAGCTGACATTTAAATATACACAGAGGTAAGACAGAGAAGACGGACTGTATCCAACAGTAAGTGGCAATTATATCTACTATTATCAATGTGAGGCTGTTTGGATACTAATGTTATACGGAAGGACATTATTATGTTTACACATACAAAAAGGTTAATGACCGCTATGAGTCTGAAACGTTATTCCTGACAACTATAATCTGTCCAGCCTGTCCGGATCATGCTGCATCTTGCGTAGCGAACTGTGTGTGTGTGTGAGGAGTTTCTTTGTTTGCGTGGGTTAAACACATAGCTTTGCAGTGTAACTATTGATAACACTACATACTCTAATGATTTAGAGAAGTGTTCTCCACAAAAAAAATTGCCAGCTGAGTGGCATTATGAAGTATCGGGATGGGGGCAGTGTAATATTTTCTAATATACAATTTATTGCAATCTAAAGCACAAATTAAGAACATGATTTAATATAAATGTAATTAATGATAATTTGTGCAATAAAAATTTGAACATTTTTAATTTTTAGGCGCACCTGCTAAAAAGGTCCTGGGGAGAACGCTGTAGAGCAAATCATTTTATCACCATAATCGCTCTTTGATAGAATGAAAATTCAGCAATTCAGGATTTCATGTAGGAAGTGCAACATTATACCAGAGTTTCAGGTTTTACCGGGTGCTTTATATAGGTTAGATGTAACTATATACAGAGTCCCCAACATCATTCCCCCTGCACCCTTTTTAGTTATGCACATGATATTATTTCACTATTGCTTGAACAGAAAGCCTCAGCTCTGGTGCACCAATGCACTATTGTTTTTGAGCCAAAAACAGAGGCTATTCGATTAGGGGCATCATATGCACGTATCACCTCTCACCATTGACAATGCTTTGCTAACCCAGATCTGAATTTAACTATTTTTGGGGTTCAAATAGTATCACAATACATTAGAGCATTTTATTACGGCGCCTTTAATTTCCTTTAATATTATTTACATTTACACAGATGATACCATGAGTAAACAGGGTGTGTGTATATTTATTTGTGTCAATGTGCTGTGACAACAGTGTGAGGAATTCTACACTGCCTTCGCACATATCTGGTGTGAGAGTATGTTTGTTTATGTTTTTTTACCCTTCTGTAAATGAATGAGATACCAGAAGTTAAGGAGAGAGTTTTTATGAATGATTGGAATGCAACCTTTCAAGTTAATTTTAGATGTTCACAAATAATTATGGATCACTTTATAAAATGCTGAATGAAAAGCATCTGTCTCAGATCCCATTTAAGACTCAAGTTTGGAGCAAGTATTGCTGGATGTTCCTAATATTTACTTGAGAGGTGCATCCCATTAAGATAAGTTTAACAATAGTTCTGTGTAGGACAGTGGTTACCAAGCTTTGATCCACAGTATCCTGGTGTTCCACTGTGTGTCATCTGGGGATCCACTGAAAGGCATTTCTGTTTGACACGAGTGATGCACAGGAAGTAGCTGTAGTTATGGGTAACAGTTTTAGGAAGTTGGGGAGTTATTGGTGCTTGCTTTTGACTATGCATTAAAAGATTTTCTATAAAGATTATAAGTTTCTTAAAGGGACACTGAACCCAATTTTTTTCTTTCGTGATTCAGATAGAAAGTTGCTTAAAATTGCATGCTCTAATTTACTCCTATTATCAAATTTTCTTCATTCTCTTGGTATCTTTATTTGAAAAGCAAGAATGTAAATTTAGATGCCGGCCCATTTTTTGTGAACAACCTGGATTGTTCTTGCTGATTGGTGGATAAATTCACCCACCAATAAACAAGTGCGTCCAGAGTACTGAACCAAAAATTGTCTGGCTCCTTTGCTTAGATGCTTTCTTTTTTAAATAAAGATAGCAAGAGAACAAGGAAAAATTGATAATAGTAGTAAATTAGAAAGTTGCTCAAAATTGCATGCTCTACATGAATCACGAAAGAAAAAAATTGGGTTCATTGTCCCTTTAAGTAGGACTTTGTTTTCTGACAATGATACATTTAACCCCTTAATGACAACTGACGTACCAGGTACGTCATGCATTAACAAGCAGTTAATGACAATGGACGTACCTGGTACGTCAGTTGTCTAACAGAGTGCTGGAAGTGATCACAATCACTTCCAGCAGCTCTGAGGGTATTGCAGTGATGCCTCGATATGGAGGCATCCTGCAATACCCCTTTACAAGACTCCGATGCAGAGAGAGCCACTCTGTGGCCCTCTCTGCACCGGTAGTGATGGTGCCGATGGTGCCTCTGACCGGTGGGAGGAGGGAGCGTGTGCGTGCACGGGCGCGCGTGCACGTGCACATGCGCACATTAGCCACACTGACACCAATGAAAAAGTAAGGGGAAAAAAAGTTATTTTATTTTTTTTATATTTAAAAGGATCTGTGAGGGGGTGGGGGTATTGTAAGGGGGCTGCTACACTACAGAAATAATTAAACACAAATAACAGTTATAAATACAATTAAAATAAGTTTGGTTTGTGGGGCCAAACTGGGTACTGGCAGACAGCTGCCAGTACCCAAGATGGCGGTAATTAGGTAGGGGAGAGGGTTAGAGAGCTGGAGGGGGGGATCAGGGAGGTTGGTGCTAAGGCAGGGGTCCATCACAACTAAAATATTTTATAATTTTTATTTAAAAAAAAAAAAAACTCTTATTTAGTACTGGCAGACTTTCTGCCAGTACTTAAGATGGCGGTAACAATTGTGGGGTGGGGGAGGGAAGAGAGCTGTTTGGGAGGGATCAGGGGGTGGGATGTGTCAGGTGGGAGGCTAATCTCTAAAAACATAATTTATGTAAGAACTTACCTGATAAATTCATTTCTTTCATATTAGCAAGAGTCCATGAGCTAGTGACGTATGGGATATACATTCCTACCAGGAGGGGCAAAGTTTCCCAAACCTCAAAATGCCTATAAATACACCCCTCACCACACCCACAATTCAGTTTAACGAATAGCCAAGAAGTGGGGTGATAAAAAAGTGCGAAAGCATATAAAATAAGGAATTGGAATAATTGTGCTTTATACAAAATCATAACCACCATAAAAAAGGGCGGGCCTCATGGACTCTTGCTAATATGAAAGAAATGAATTTATCAGGTAAGTTCTTACATAAATTATGTTTTCTTTCATGTAATTAGCAAGAGTCCATGAGCTAGTGACGTATGGGATAATGACTACCCAAGATGTGGATCTTTCCACACAAGAGTCACTAGAGAGGGAGGGATAAAATAAAGACAGCCAATTCCTGCTGAAAATAATCCACACCCAAAATAAAGTTTAACGAAAAACATAAGCAGAAGATTCAAACTGAAACCGCTGCCTGAAGTACTTTTCTACCAAAAACTGCTTCAGAAGAAGAAAATACATCAAAATGGTAGAATTTAGTAAAAGTATGCAAAGAGGACCAAGTTGCTGCTTTGCAGTTCTGGTCAACCGAAGCTTCATTCCTAAACGCCCAGGAAGTAGAAACTGACCTAGTAGAATGAGCTGTAATTCTCTGAGGCGGAGTTTTACCCGACTCAACATAGGCAAGATGAATTAAAGATTTCAACCAAGATGCCAAAGAAATGGCAGAAGCTTTCTGGCCTTTTCTAGAACCGGAAAAGATAACAAATAGACTAGAAGTCTTACGAAAAGATTTCGTAGCTTCAACATAATATTTCAAAGCTCTAACAACATCCAAAGAATGCAACGATTTCTCCTTAGAATTCTTAGGATTAGGACATAATGAAGGAACCACAATTTCTCTACTAATGTTGTTGGAATTCACAACTTTAGGTAAAAATTCAAAAGAAGTTCGCAACACCGCCTTATCCTGATGAAAAATCAGAAAAGGAGACTCACAAGAAAGAGCAGATAATTCAGAAACTCTTCTGGCAGAAGAGATGGCCAAAAGGAACAAAACTTTCCAAGAAAGTAATTTAATGTCCAATGAATGCATAGGTTCAAACGGAGGAGCTTGAAGAGCTCCCAGAACCAAATTCAAACTCCAAGGAGGAGAAATTGACTTAATGACAGGTTTTATACGAACCAAAGCTTGTATAAAACAATGAATATCAGGAAGAATAGCAATCTTTCTGTGAAAAAGAACAGAAAGAGCAGAGATTTGTCCTTTCAAAGAACTTGCGGACAAACCCTTATCTAAACCATCCTGAAGAAACTGTAAAATTCTCGGTATTCTAAAAGAATGCCAGGAAAAATGATGAGAAAGACACCAAGAAATATAAGTCTTCCAGACTCTATAATATATCTCTCGAGATACAGATTTACGAGCCTGTAACATAGTATTAATCACAGAGTCAGAGAAACCTCTTTGACCAAGAATCAAGCGTTCAATCTCCATACCTTTAAATTTAAGGATTTCAGATCCTGATGGAAAAAAGGACCTTGTGACAGAAGGTCTGGTCTTAACGGAAGAGTCCACGGTTGGCAAGAGGCCATCCGGACAAGATCCGCATACCAAAACCTGTGAGGCCATGCCGGAGCTACCAGCAGAACAAACGAGCATTCCTTCAGAATCTTGGAGATTACTCTTGGAAGAAGAACTAGAGGCGGAAAGATATAGGCAGGATGATACTTCCAAGGAAGTGATAATGCATCCACTGCCTCCGCCTGAGGATCCCGGGATCTGGACAGATACCTGGGAAGTTTCTTGTTTAGATGGGACGCCATCAGATCTATTTCTGGAAGTTCCCACATTTGAACAATCTGAAGAAATACCTCTGGGTGAAGAGACCATTCGCCCGGATGCAACGTTTGGCGACTGAGATAATCCGCTTCCCAATTGTCTACACCTGGGATATGAACCGCAGAGATTAGACAGGAGCTGGATTCCGCCCAAACCAAAATTCGAGATACTTCTTTCATAGCCAGAGGACTGTGAGTCCCTCCTTGATGATTGATGTATGCCACAGTTGTGACATTGTCTGTCTGAAAACAAATGAACGATTCTCTCTTCAGAAGAGGCCAAAACTGAAGAGCTCTGAAAATTGCACAGAGTTCCAAAATATTGATCGGTAATCTCACCTCCTGAGATTCCCAAACTCCTTGTGCCGTCAGAGATCCCCACACAGCTCCCCAACCTGTGAGACTTGCATCTGTTGAAATTACAGTCCAAGTCGGAAGCACAAAAGAAGCCCCCTGAATTAAACGATGGTGATCTGTCCACCATGTTAGAGAGTGTCGAACAATCGGTTTTAAAGATATTAATTGAGATATCTTCGTGTAATCCTTGCACCATTGCTTCAGCATACAGAGCTGAAGAGGTCGCATGTGAAACGAGCAAAGGGGATCGCGTCCGATGCAGCAGTCATAAGACCTAGAATTTCCATGCATAAGGCTACCGAAGGGAATTATTGTGACTGAAGGTTTCGACAAGCTGCAATCAACTTTAGACGTCTCTTGTCTGTTAAAGACAGAGTCATGGACACTGAATCCATCTGGAAACCCAGAAAGGTTACCCTTGTCTGAGGAATCAATGAACTTTTTGGTAAATTGATCCTCCAACCATGATCTTGAAGAAACAACACAAGTCGATTCGTATGAGATTCTGCTAAATGTAAAGACTGAGCAAGTACCAAGATATCGTCCAAATAAGGAAATACCACAATACCCTGTTCTCTGATTACAGACAGCAGGGCACCGAGAACCTTTGTAAAAATTCTTGGAGCTGTAGCTAGGCCAAACGGCAGAGCCACAAACTGGTAATGCTTGTCCAGAAATGAGAATCTCAGGAACTGATAATGATCTGGATGAATCGGAATATGCAGATATGCATCCTGTAAATCTATTGTGGACATATAATTCCCTTGCTGAACAAAAGGTAAGATAGTCCTTACAGTTACCATCTTGAATGTTGGTATCCTTACATAATGATTCAATATTTTTAGATCCAGAACTGGTCTGAAAGAATTCTCCTTCTTTGGTACAATGAAGAGATTTGAATAAAACCCCATCCCCTGTTCCAGAACTGGAACTGGCATAATTACTCCAGTCAACTCTAGATCTGAAACACATTTCAGAAATGCTTGAGCTTTTACTGGATTTACTGGGACACGGGAAAGAAAAAATCTCTTTGCAGGAGGTCTCAACTTGAAACCAATTCTGTACCCTTCTGAAACAATGCTCTGAATCCAAAGATTGTGAACAGAATTGATCCAAATTTCCTTGAAAAAACGTAACCTGCCCCCTACCAGCTGAGCTGGAATGAGGGCCGCACCTTCATGTGGACTTAGAAGCAGGTTTTGCCTTTCTAGCTGGCTTGGATTTATTCCAGACTGGAGATGGTCTCCAAACTGAAACTGCTCCTGAGGATGAAGGATCAGGCTTTTGTTCTTTGTTGAAACGAAAGGAACGAAAACGATTATTAGCCCTGTTTTTACCTTTAGATTTTTTATCCTGTGGTAAAAAAGTTCCTTTCCCACCAGTAACAGTTGAAATAATGGAATCCAACTGAGAACCAAATAATTTGTTACCATGGAAAGAAATGGAAAGTAAAGTTGATTTAGAAGCCATATCAGCATTCCAAGTTTTAAGCCATAAAGCTCTTCTAGCTAAAATAGCTAGAGACATAAACCTGACATCAACTCTGATAATATCAAAAATGGCATCACAGATAAAATTATTAGCATGCTGAAGAAGAATAATAATATCATGAGAATCACGATGTGTTACTTGTTGCGCTAAAGTTTCCAACCAAAAAGTTGAAGCTGCAGCAACATCAGCCAAAGATATAGCAGGTCTAAGAAGATTACCTGAACACAGATAAGCTTTTCTTAGAAAGGATTCAATTTTCCTATCTAGAGGATCCTTAAACGAAGTACCATCTGACATAGGAATAGTAGTACGTTTAGCAAGGGTAGAAATAGCCCCATCAACTTTAGGGATCTTGTCCCAAAATTCTAATCTGTCAGACGGCACAGGATATAATTGCTTAAAACGTTTAGAAGGAGTAAATGAATTATCCCAAATTATCCCATTCTTTGGAAATTACTGCAGAAATAGCATTAGGAACAGGAAAAACTTCTGGAATAACCACAGGAGCTTTAAATACCTTATCTAAACGTTTAGAATTAGTATCAAGAGGACCAGAATCTTCTATTTCTAAAGCAATTAGTACTTCTTTAAGTAAAGAACGAATAAATTCCATTTTAAATAAATATGAAGATTTATCAGCATCAACCTCTGAGACAGAATCCTCTGAACCAGAGGAATCATCAGAATCAGAATGATGATGTTCAGTTAAAAATTCATCTGTAGGGAGAGAAGTTTTAAAAGATTTTTTACGTTTACTAGAAGGAGAAATAACAGACATAGCCTTCTTTATGGATTCAGAAACAAAATCTCTTATATTATCAGGAACATTCTGCACCTTAGATGTTGAAGGAACTGCAACAGGCAATGGTACTTTACTAAAGGAAATATTATCTGCTTTAACAAGTTTGTCATGACAATCAATACAAACAACAGCTGGAGGAATAGCTACCAAAAGTTTACAGCAGATACACTTAGCTTTGGTAGATTCAGCACTTGACAGCGATTTTCCTGTAGTATCTTCTGACTCAGATGCAACGTGAGACATCTTGCAATATGTAAGAGAAAAAACAACATATATATAAAGCAAAATTGATCAAATTCCTTAAATGACAGTTTCAGGAATGGGAAAAAATGCCAAAAGACAAGCTTCTAGCAACCAGAAGCAATAAAAAATGAGACTTAAATAATGTGGAGACAAAAGTGACGCCCATATTTTTTCGCGCCAAATAAGACGCCCACATTATTTGGCGCCTAAATGCTTTTTGGCGCCAAAAATGACGCCACATCCGGAACGCCGACATTTTTGGCGCAAAATAACGTCAAAAAATGACGCAACTTCCGGCGATACGTATGACGCCGGAAACGGAAATAGATTTTTTGCGCCAAAAAAGTCAGCGCCAAGAATGACGCAATAAAATGAAGCATTTTCAGCCCCCGCGAGCCTAACAGCCCACAGGGAAAAAGTCAAATTTTAAGGTAAGAAATAAATTAAAATGCATTATCCCAAATATGAAACTGACTGTCTGAAAATAAGGAAAGTTGAACATTCTGAGTCAAGGCAAATAAATGTTTGAATACATATATTTAGAACTTTATAAACAAAGTGCCCAACCATAGCTTGGAGTGTCACAGAAAATAAGACTTACTTACCCCAGGACACTCATCTACATATAGCAGATAACCAAACCAGTACTGAAACGAGAATCAGCAGAGGTAATGGTATATATAAGAGTATATCGTCGATCTGAAAAGGGAGGTAAGAGATGAATCTCTACGACCGATAACAGAGAACCTATGAAATAGACCCCGTAGAAGGAGATCACTGCATTCAAATAGGCAATACTCTCCTCACATCCCTCTGACATTCACTGCACGCTGAGAGGAAAACCGGGCTCCAACTTGCTGCGGAGCGCATATCAACGTAGAATCTAGCACAAACTTACTTCACCACCTCCATCGGAGGCAAAGTTTGTAAAACTGAATTGTGGGTGTGGTGAGGGGTGTATTTATAGGCATTTTGAGGTTTGGGAAACTTTGCCCCTCCTGGTAGGAATGTATATCCCATACGTCACTAGCTCATGGACTCTTGCTAATTACATGAAAGAAATTAACCCTGCAAGCTCCCTACAAGCTACCTAATTTAACCCCTTCACTGCTGGGCATAATTCACGTGTGGTGCGCAGCATCATTTATCGGCCTTCTAATTACCAAAAAGCAACACCAAAGCCATATAAATCTGCTATTTCTGAACAAAGGGGATCCCAGAGAAGCTTTTACAACAATTTCTGCCATAATTGCACAAGCTGTTTGTAAATAATTTCAGTGAGAAACCTAAAATTGTGAAAAATGTAAAGTTTTTTTTTTTATTTGCTCGCATTTGGCGGTGAAATGGTGGCATAAAATATACCAAAATGGGCCTAGATCAATACTTGGGGTTGTCTACTACACTACACTAAAGCTAAAATTAACCCTACAAGCTCCCTAATTAACCCCTTCACTCCTGGGCATAAAACACGTGGGGTGCGCAGTGGCATTTAGCGGCCTTCTAATTACCAAAAAGCAACCACAAAGCCATATAAGTCTGTTATTTCTGAAAAAGGGGATCCCAGAGAAGCATTTACAACCATTTGTGCCATAATTGCAGAAGCTGTTTGTAAATAATTTCAGTGGGAAACCTAAAGTTTGTGACAAAATTTGTGAAAAAGTGAACTTTTTTTTTTTTTTATCGCATTTGGCGGTGAAATGGTGGCATGAAATATACCAAAATGGGCCTAGATCAATGCTTTGGGATGTCTTCTAAAACAAAATATATACATGTCAAGGGATATTCAGGGATTCCTGACAGATATCAGTGTCCCAATGTAACTAGCGCTAATTTTGAAAAAAAGTGGTTTGGAAATAGCAAAGTGCTACTTGTGTTTATTGCCCTATAAATTGCAAAAAAAGCTAAGAACATGTAAACATTGGGTATTTCTAAACTCAGGACAAAATTTAGAAACTATTTAGCATGGGTGTTTTTTGGTGATTGTAGATGTGTAACAGATTTTGGGGGTCAAAGTTAGAAAAAGTGTGTTTTTTTTTCCATTTTTTCCTCATATTTTATCATTTTTTTTTTTTAGTAAATTATAAGATATGATGAAAATAATGGTATCTTTAGAAAGTCCATTTAATGACGAGAAAAACGGTATATAATATGTGTGGGTACAGTAAACGAGTAAGAGGAAAATTACAGCTAAACGCAAACAGTGCAGAAATGTAAAAATAGCCATTGTCATTAAGGGTAAGAAAATTGAAAAATGGTCCGGTCATTAAGGGGTTAAAGACTGAATTTGATTGTGAAACCAGTGCTTTTAAAGTGATGGTAAACTCTCCGCTTTATAAAATCAGATCCGGAATATTTGTGATTTTTTAGATAGTTTAATTCATCAGTTGTAATGAAGATGCGCTATAACTTACTTTTTAATATAGATATGAAATTCAAATACCCCACACTCTGACGCCTACTTCAAAAGTCAATTCTTCTGTGAGCTAACAGTTTGAATTGTTCTCCAATTAGCGCTCTAGCTACAACAAAAGTGCCATATGGGGAGAGCACTTATTGGAGAAGCTCACAGAAAATTTTACTTTTGAAGTGGGCGGTGGAGGAGCACAGGAATTTGAATTTCATATCTATATTAAAAAGTAAGTTATAGCACATCTTCATTACAACTGATGAAACTCCAGCTAAACTATCACTAACATTCCGGATCTGTTTTTATAAAGGAGAGAGATTACTATCACTTTAAGTGGACAATAAATTGAAAAAGATGTAGCTGAGCAGATTGGAGACTCAATGAAGTCTTTAAATTAATGAAGAATAATCACTTGTTAGGGTATCTGGTGATTTTCCCCCTTTTATTCACTATTCAGGTAGGACATATTTTTATTTCCATTAGTGCAGCTGGAAATGTGTATTGGTTATACCTTACAGTACGTCATATGCTGTGACAGCACCTTGCAATATTTCTTAAAAGACCACTAAATGCAATATAATTGAATACCTGACAAGTGCGCAATAAGAAGACAATGCAATAGCAATTACTTTGATTTTGAAATGAGCAGTAGAATATTTTCAAATGTCAAACTTAATTCAATTTTCCCTCCCCTTTATCATGTGACAGCCATCAGCCAATAAGAAAATGCATATATTTATATACTGAACACTTTTGCACATTCTCAGTATGAGCTGGAGCCTCAAAGTGTGCATAGAAAAAGAATGTGATAATTGAAGTATATTGGAAAGTTTTTTTAAATTGCATGCTTTAGCTGAATCCTTAAACTTTAATTTTGACTTTATTGGCCCTTTAAAATCAAAGCACTGTTATTATAAAGCATTAATCCTACTAAATCTTCACCATCATCACCTTTTGTAAAGGGCCGTCTACTCTGTAGTCACGAACAAGGAAAAAGAGTACATGGCACTTCAGCTTTTAAATAGACCACAGATTAGACATTATTATTAATAATTATATTCATATTATTGGTATTCTTATTATTTGTAAAGCACCACCAACATTCTGTAGCACTGATATTGAGACTTGTACAGGGATTTAGAAAGTGAATAAAACAGAAATTATGGGGATTATATGGAGGGTGTGTTACAGTGAATTAGTCCAGGGCCAGTAGGATGTTTATTATGGTGAGGAATTAATCATACACACTCTTAGGACTAGATTTATTAAGCCCTTACGGCAGCAAGTTCTCACAAGAACTTGCTCGTTGTGATTTAACAAGCAGCGGTCATCAGACCGCTGCTTCCCTAAACTCTTCGCCACCTCTAAACTGGCGAAATTCAATCTCCTCGGTTGAGTCCGACCAAGGAGATTGACAGCTCCTGCCCGGGCGTGATTGGTTGTGCGCGAGCAGGGGGCGGGATTTCACACGAGCGCAAAATTGCGCTCGTGTGCAATGTTAATTACCTACGGGTAATTTCGCCCCGCCCCTGTATGCCTCAGCTATGATAAATCTAGCCCTAAATAGACAGAAGTGTTGGGAAAGTCAGTGAGAAGGTGCTAACCATAATCAAGGGACAGCAATGAAAGTGATTAGAATATCAGTAGCATTTAGATGAAGAGCTAAATGATTTGGCAATGGCTTGTACATGTGGCGCCTAAATCAAATATGAACACAAGGCTACTGAAATGGATGCATTTTGTGACTAAGTCTTCCACTGTTAGTGAAATTTCCTATGTGGAATAACTAATGGGCGAAAGAATAAGCCGACGTTTTTATACTGAGGTTTAGGTAGTATGAAAACATCAAAACTAAATGACTTCATAGGCCTTTGATAACCTGTTTGGGCAAAGATCAAGAGACCTTAGGAGAAGAGCAAGGCTTAAAGGGACAGTCAAGTCAAAATTAAACTTTCATGATTCAGATAGGGCATACAATTTTTAACAACTTTCCAATTTACTTTTATCATCAGATTTGCTTTGTTCTCTTGGTATTCTTTGTTAAAAGCTAAACCTAGATAGGATCATATGCTAATTTCTTGAAGGTCGTCTCTTATCTCAGTTAATTTTGACAGTTTTTTACAGTTAGACACTGTTAGTTCATGTGTGCTATATATATATATATATATATATATATATATATATATATATATATATATATATATATATATATATATATATATATATAGCATTGTGCTCACTCCTGTGGAGTTATCTGAGCCGACACTGGTTAAAATGCAAGTCTGTCAAAATAACTGAAATAAAGGGGCAGTCTGCAGAGGCTTAGATACAAGGTAATCACAGAGGTAAAAAGTGCATTAAAGGGACAGTCTACACCAGAATATGTATTGTTTAAAAAGATAGATAATCCCTTTTATTACCCATTCCCCAGTTTTGCATAACCAACACTGTTATATTTATACTTTTTACCTCTGTATCTAAGCTTCTGCAAACTGCCCCTTATTTTAGTTCTTTTGACAGACTTGCATTTTAACCAATCAGTGCTGACCCCTAGGTAACCACACGCGCGTGAGCACAATGTTATCTATATAGCACACATGAACTAACACCCATTGGAAATTGGAAAGTGGTTAAAATTGCATGCCCTATCTGAATCGTTTAATTTTGACTAGACTGTCCCTTTTAATGTAACCGTGTTGGTTATGCAAAACTGGGGAATGGGTAATAAAGGAATTATCTATCTTTTTTTTTTTTTTTTTTTTTTAATATTCTTTTTATTAAAGAAACACAGGTACAATTAAGTACACACATTGCCAGGTAGAGTTACAGCAACCCTACAGTGTATATTATGAAATGAGCACAACACATTGACTATCAATACAATATCCGTAGTGTCACAGTTGCTATCCTTAGATACAAAGCGAAACGGCAACTTCTATTCATAGAACATATTACATATGAAATCTTCAAGTTTGAAATAAGAGCAATGTTATAATATGGGATAATCCTTGCATTGAGGGTTATAGCACAATTAGTTGAGTATCATCTCATATTGCACCTGCGTCTCTTAGTTTTTTTTTTGTTTTTTTTATTAAACATAACACATAACAAACAACATAACACATAACAAACAACCCAGCACACAACAAAACGAAACTTCACTGTCATCATAGCTATTCCAACCATTCTCAGTTTGTGACAAAGTTTATAGACATCTATGGTATTCTTGAGGAAAATGACCCTGAGTAATTTGAATGGTTAGCAGCCAACTAAGTGGGAAAGGGTTATAAGGTTAAGATCTACTAAGCTAAGGTCCGTACCGTATTGTAGGGATACGTCAACTGCCTGCGATTTATGTAGCCTCACAATCTCTGCACAATCCCAATGATTATCAGGATCATGAGCCGACCAGCGATGCACATAGCTTGATGAATTCCCTAAATTAATGTGGTTTAATTTAATTTTAAAAAGTACTACCTCCATGGGCCCATATATATAGGAGTCAAAATATCTACAAGGCTGGCAATAGTGGCCAGGTTTAACTAAATGTAGTGCATCAGGGTTAGAAAGTGTAGTAGACAAATCCAAGCCCACTTACTGAGAGTATCCCTGGGTAATACAATGTCAGAAATAGAAGTAAATGGAACTCTCAGACTTATCATGTATGTAATTAGCAAAGTAGACCCAAAGAGGTATACATTCCAGACTATATTCCGGGTGCCTCATCAGAGTAATTCCAACATAAAGGAGTTTAAGATATAAACTATCCAGTAGTTTAGTTCCATATCATGTAATACCTAGCTAGAATCTAAGAATACCCTATCCTCCACATTCTATACACTGAGTTCTTTGAAGTTCTTGTAAAAGCAGATGCAAAGATGTTTTCCCCTGATCGATCCCTACTATACCAAGATTAATATATGACATTGTGAATAGATATGTATTGCTTATTTATAGAGAATCTGAAACAATGCCAAAAAACCCAGAACAGGAACATTGCATGGCATGAGGGTGAACTCTAATCAAGGGCGCATGATGAAGTAGTTTAAGTATAAAGATATTACATTATGCAGAATCATTATGTGAGATACAATTTGACAGAGGTTTATCTACCTTCATAAAAACAAAAAACATGTACATGGTCAATGATAAGAATAAGTACAGATTGACGAAGTTCATCATAAATCTTCCAATGTCTGTTTGTAGAGTAGATGGAGTAAACTGTTACAGGGATGTCTGAGGGACTTGTCAAAACAGCCACAACAACAAGCCAGAAACACTATTAAACAAAACAATCAGCCAACAGGGCTAAAGCTGAATGGCGATCAAAACAATACCACCCCACACCAGAGTGAGTTATATTGTGCCTCTATTTCAGGGGGTCAGTTCGTTAACACAAATGAATAAGTTGACCCTTTGTGGCTTTGCTTATACCACCCATCAGCCGATGCCCCTTTTCCAATGCACGTCCCATGAATTGTCCTCCACGTGGGGGCTAGGATTGTAAGCAACTGCAAACACCTCCGTTGCCGATGTGTTGAACATCCGGATTGCCAGTATTCTTTCTTGATCTCTGAACTGATACGTAGCCACATAGGAGCTCAGGAAAACTTGTCTTGTAGTGACAGCGGCCGAATGATTTCTGCATGCTTGGACCTTGTATCTTGCTACTGTGATCCAATACCACTGTGACAATTATTGTAACTGCTCCAGGGCGACTAGTCCCACAGACGTGCCATCCTCACTGCATGCACAGTGATCCTGTCGATCTCCATATGTAATGGTGTGGGCAAGTTGGGAGCTGTGGGGTTTTTCTGCCTCTATTACAGGAAAAGAGGCGTTGTGTGCAGTCTTCTCTACTAAATTTAGGTTTAGATCCATGTCCACAGCTGAGGTGGACGCCTGCATAGACGCATAAGGGTTCGGTAAATACTTCTTTGAATCCATAAGTAGTTCCGTGGCAGATTCTGACCGGTCCGGGCAGGAGAGAGTTGCTCTGGTATCCGATATTCCTGCCGCTGGTCTGTTCTGTGGTGGAGCAGGGGTCTTAAGGCAACCAACTGTTCCCCATAAGTGGCGTGTAGTATTGTTAGCCATACTTTTTAAGGTAGGGGCATGTCTGTTGGAAATGGGCTCCCTAAGTCGGAGAGGCCGTTCCTTCATCTTTGCTATTTCGCATAGCTCAGTACAGGATGATAAGAGTCTGGTGAGCTTAGGCAGGAAAGTGGCCTTTAATTCAGCAAGAATGTCTTTGTCGCAGCCTGATTTTTTGGTGATGTGCCTTTCCATTTCTTGAGGTTGATGAGTTGAAATGGAGCTAAGCACAATGTGGCGGTAAGAAACACGCCAAAATGCCAAATGGCCTAGTAAAGTGCCTTCCGGGGAAGAAGAGATGAAAGTGCTTCTATCTGCTTGAGATTCCCGGACAGCTTATCTGTCAAGGGAGATGCAGATGGCATAGGACGATGGCAGTATAGCAGAGATTAGAAGAAGATTTCTTCAGAGCTACACAAGCTTGCAGCCATCTTCTAGAGCCGCCCACCGGAAGTCCGTCGATTGTCTATCTTTTTAAACCATAAAAAATCTGCAGTAGACTGTCCCTTTTAAAGGTGTCATAGGCACAGAATTGCTGGAACCTAAAGGGAACTATACAATTAGAAACTAATTGCATAATTTAACATAAATTGATTTTAATGATAATTTACATTTACAAACATATTAGTTTTATAATTGGCTTAAATTTTAGCTGGGTGGTCAGTTAAATCAGCCAGGTAGTGTGCCTATTAATTAGGTCTTGGGGAAAACACTTGGCTAGGTAGGCAAACAGCTGTGCCTTGAATGCCGAATAAAAGAAAGGTTTGCATAGAAGATGGAATGCTCCTCTTTAGCCTAACAACAAAACACAAGAAAAGAACTGTGTATATTTATTGTTTTTTTGGGTGGGTTTTCCTAATAGAAATCAACAAGCTCTTAAGAGATTATATTGGATAGTAAATATAACCTTGTTTTCTATTAGCAGGAAATCATTGCTGTTTTCAAGCCTAAAACGGAAGAACCGTATGGACAACTTAACCCTAAATGGACAAAGTGGTTACAGAAACTATGTTGTCCATGTTGTTTTGGAAGAGACTGTCTTGTTCTTAATCAGGGATACCTCTCGGAAGCTGGAGCCAGTTTAGTAGACCAAAAATTAGAACTGAACATTGTTCCCCGTACAAAGGTATTTGATTATGATTCCTTTTACATGTTTGTTTTTTTTCTTTTTGGTCCCTTTACTAAATAATACACAATCTCTTAATATCTTAAATATGTTTTTAATTTGTAAAATAAATATGCAAAATTAATATTTTTTTAATACAAACACTTTCCATGAATAGGTATTACCCACTTGCTTAGTTTTAGTAAATGAATTGAGCAGAGTTACATCTTATCTTCCCAGGGAATGTTTGTGGTTTCTACCCTGATGCAGTGGCATTATAAATGTATGGGACTAGAACTTCCTAAAGTCCCTTTGATGAGCATGACTTGTCACTTCATATTCAGTTGGTGCAGGTTGTTGACAATATGTAATGTCACTTAGTATATAAGACAGGAGTGTGTGCAGCCCCTTTAAAACAAGGAAGAATTGATTTGATTTTAAGGAACAGTTAACACGTTTCAAAAACTGTATAAAAAGAAATAAACATGTAAAGGATTAAACATGGATACAAACTCACACACCAGTGTACTTCCATGATGAATACGTGCCTGTCAGCCAATCAAGTGCTGCATATCTATGATTCTTCCAATCACAGGTCACACAAGTATCATGTTGCAGTTAAACACATAATTGAGGGAAATTTATATTACAAAATCTACTCTAACTATATAGAATTTATGTTCAGGTTGAGCATATTTGGCTTCCATATATTCAGACTTTGTTTTATTTTTCCGTCTTTCAGGTTGTATATCTTTCTAGTGAAACATTTAACTATAGCGCCATTGACAGGGTAAAATCAAGAGGAAAGCGCCTAGCTTTGGAGAAAGTGCCAAAAGTAGGACAGAGATTTAATCGGATTGGATTGCCTCCTAAGGTAAGGTATGGCGATCTCTAAGTAATGTGTATATACTTGTTCACCGAATATTCTGAATGTTGAGAGAGGGAAATTTCTCTTGTTAAGTGTATCCAGTCCACGGATCATCCATTACTTATGGAATATATTCTCCTTCCCAACAGGAAGTTGCAAGAGTCCACCCACAGCAAAGCTGCTATATAGCTCCTCCCCTAACTGCCATATTCAGTCATTCTCTTGCAAGCCTCAACATAGATAGGAGGTTGTGAGAGTCTGTGGTGATTTATACTTAGTTTATTCTTCAATCAAAAGTTTGTTATTTTTAAATGGCACCGGAGTGTGCTGTTTTTCTCAGGCAGTATTTGGAAGAAGAATCTGCCTGCGTTTTTCTATGATCTTAGCAGACGTAACTAAGATCCATTTGCTGTTCTCACACATTCTGAGGAGTGAGGTACTTCAGAGGGGGAATGGCGTGCAGGTTTTCCTGCAGAAAAGGTATGTGCAGTAAAATATTTTTCTAGGAATGGAATTGACTAAGAAAATACTGCTGATACCGAAGTAATGTAAGTAAAGCCTTAAATGCAGCGATAGAGACTGGTATCAGGCTTATTAATAGAGATACATACTCTTATAAAAATGTGTTTTAAAACGTTTGCTGGCATGTTTAATCGTTTTTTAACGTACATTGGTGATAACACTGTAATGTTGGTATAGCCTTAAATGCAGTAAAAGCGACTGGTATCAGGCTTATTAATAGAGATACATACTCTTGTAAAAATGTGTTTTAAAACGTTTGCTGGCATGTTTAATCGTTTTTTAACATATGCTTGGTGATAAAACTTATTGGGGCCTAAGTTTTTTCCACATGGCTGGCTTAAATTTTGCATAGAAACAGTTAACTGAAGCTTCCCACTGTTGTAATATGAGTGGGAGGGGCCTAATTTAGCGCTTTTTTGCGCAGTTAAAATTACAAAATGAATCATCCAGATTCCCTCAGCAGTCCCATGAATACTACAGGACATTTCTAAAGGGCTAAAAAGACTTCCAAAATCGTTTATAGGGAAGGTAATCCACAGCTCTGCTGTGGCAGTTTTGTTGTGTTTGTTTTTAAAAACGTCTATGTCGTTTTTTTGATCTGTTTTTTGCATTAAGGGGTTAATCATCCATTGGCAAGTGGGTGCAATGCTCTGTTACCTTATTACATGTACTGTAAAAAATTTGTTTGTTTTACTGCCTTTTTTCACTGTTTTTCAAATTTTGACAAAATTTGTTTCTCTTAAAGGCACAGTAACGTTTGATATATTTGCTTGTTAACTTGATTTAAAGTGTTTTCCAAGCTTACTAGTCTCATTATTAGTCTGTTTTAACATGTCTGACATAGAGGAAGCTCTGTGTTCATTATGTTTTAAAGCCATGGTGGAACCCCATCTTAGAATGTGTACCAGATGTACTGATTTCATGTTAAACAATAAAAATCATTTTTTGTCTTTAAAAACATTATCACCAGTGGATTCTGTCTTGGGGGTAGTTATACCGACTAACTCTCCCCACGTGTCAGACCTTTTGACTCCCGCTTTAGGGACTCACGCTCAAATGGCGCCAAGTACATCAAGGGCACCCATATCGTTTATTTTACCAGGGGATTCTGTCGAGGGGAAAGTTATGCCGACTAACTCTCCCCACGTGTCAGACCTTTTGACTCCCGCTTCAGGGACTCACGCTCAAATGGCGCCAAGTACATCAAGGGCGCCCATAGCGTTTATTTTACAAGACATGGCAAAGGTGGTGAATAATACTCTGGCAGCAGTATTAGTCAGACTACCTGAAATTAAAGGAAAGCAGATAGCTTTGGGGGTAGATACAGAGCATACAGACGCTTTAAGAACCATGTATGATACTACCTCACAATATGCTTAGTCTGTGGGTGATTTTTTTGACTCAGGGAAGATGATTTAACCCGATTCTGATATTTCTACATTTAAAATTTATGCTTGAGAACCTCCACTTGTCGCTCAGGGAGGCTTTGGCTGCTCTGAATGAATGTGTACAATCGCAGGGCCAGAGAAATTGTGTAGACTGGATAAATAATATGCAGTGCCGGTGTGTACTGATGTTTTTCCAATACCTAAAGAGGTTTACTAAAATTTTTTTAATAAGGAATGTGATAGACCAGGTGTGCCGTTCTCTTCCCCTCCTATTTTTTAGAAGAATGTTTTCTAATAGTTACCGCCACACGGGACTTCTGGCAGACAGTTCCTAAGGTGGAGAGAAGAGTTTCTACTCTAGCTAAGCGTACCACTACCTCTGGCGAGGACAGTTGTGCTTTTTAGATCCAATGGATAAAAAATGTTTATTCAACAGGGTTTTTATCCTGCAGCCCCTTGCATACATTGCTTCTGTCACTGCTGCTGCGGCGTTCTGGATTGAGTCTCTTGATGAGGCTTTACAGCTAGCGACTCCATTGTATGAATATATTTGACAAGCTTATGCTAGCCAATTCCTTTGTTTTCTGATGCCTTTGTTCATTTGACTAGACTAACGGCTAAGAATTCTGTTTTTTACTATACTGGCGCGCAGAGCGCTATGGCTTATATCATAGTCAGCTGTTGTGACTTTAATAAATAAGCTATTTAACTTCCCTTCAAGGGGCAGACCCTATCGGGCCTGGTTTGAAGGAGATTATTGCTTATATCACTGGAGGAAAAGGTCATGCCCTTCCTCAGGATAGGTCCAAATCAAGGGCCAAAAAAGGTCTAATTTCCGTGCTTTTTAAAACTTCAGGGCAGGTGTGGCATCCACTTCCTCTAAGGCAAAACAAGAGGGAATTTTTGCTCAGTCCAAGGCGGTCTGGAGACAATCGGACCTGGAACAAAGATAAGCAGGCCAAGGAGCCTGCTGCTACCTCTAAGGCAGCATGAAGGAACGGACCCCTATCCGGTAACGGATCCTATAGGGGGCAGACTTTCATTCTTCGCCCAGACGTGGGCAAGAGATGCCCAGGATCCCTAGGCATTGGAATTTATATCCCAGAGATATCTTCTGGATTTCAAAGATTCCCCCCCCCCCCAAAAAAGGGGAGATTTCGCCTTTCACAATTATCTGCAAACGAGATCCATCCAGTTCCAAGAGAGGAACAGGGACAGAGTTTTTACTCAAATCTGTTTGTGGTTCCCAAGGAGAGGGAACCTTCAGACCTATTTTGGATCTAAAGATCTTAAACAAATTCCTCAGAATTCCGTCATTTAAGATGGAAACTATTCGTACCATCTTAACTATGATCCAGGAGAGTCAATAGAGGACTACAATGGATTTGAAGGATGCTTATCCTCACATTGTGATGCATAAAGATCACCATCGTTTTTCAGGTTTGCCTTTCTAGACAGGCATTACCAGTTTGTAGCTCTTTCCTTTGGGATATCTACAGCCCCAAGAATCTTTATGGAGGTTCTGGGGTCGCTTTGGCGGTCCTTAGGCCGCGGGGCATAGAAGTGGCCCCTTATTTAGACGACATCCTGATACAGGCGTCAAACATCCAAATTGCCAAGTCTCATATGGACGTAGTACTGGCATTTCTGAGATCACATGGGTGGAAAGTGAACAAGGATAGAGTTCTCTATCCCCAATCTCAAGGGTTTCCCTCCTAGGGACTCTGATAGATTCTGTAGAAATGAAAATTTACCTGACGGAGTCCAGGTTGTCAAAGTTTCTAAATTTCTGCCGTGTTTTTCATCCCATCCGCGCCCTTCGGTGGCTCAGTACATGAATGAAATCGGCTTAATGGTAGCGGCAAGGGACATAGTACCGTTTGCACGTCTACATTTCAGACCACTGCAACTATGCATGCTCAGTCAGAGGAACGGGGATTACACAGATTTGTCCCCCTGTTTAACCTGGACCAAGAGACCAGAGATTCTCTTCTCTGGTGACTATGTCGGGTCCATCTGTCCAAGGGTATGACCTTCCGCAGGTCAGATGGGACAATTGTTACAATAGATGCCAGCCTTTTAGGTTGGGATGCAGTCTGGAACTCCCTGAAGGTTCAGGGATAGTGGACTTAGGAGGAGACCCTCCTTCTAATAAATATTCTGGAACTGGGAGTGATATTCCATGCTCTTCAGACTTGGCCTCAGTTAGCAACTCTGAGGTACATCATACTCAGTCGGACAATATACACGACTGTGGCTTACATCAGCCATCAATGGGGAACAGAAGTTCCCTAGCGATGTTAGAAGTCTTACAATAATTCACTGGACAGAGACTCACTCTTGTCTATCAGCTATCCATATCCCAGGTGTTGAGAACTGGGAGGTGGATTTTCTAAGTCGTCAGACTTTTCTTCCGGGGGAGTGGGATTTCCTCCGGAGGTCAAGACCAAGCAGGAGAGGGCTTTGGTGTTTTTGACAGCGCCTGCGTAGCCACGCAGGACCTGGTATGCAGATCTGGTGGACATGTCATCCTTTCCATCACGGTCTCTGCTTCTGAGACAGGTCCCTCTACCTCAGGGTCCTTTCAACCTTCTAAATAGAATCAATCTGAGATGGACTGCCTGGAGACTGAATGCTTGATGTTATCAAAGCATGGCTTCTCCGAGTCAGCCATTGATACCTTAATACAGACATGAAAGCCTGTCTCTAGGAAAATTGAACATAGATATGGTGTAAATATCTGATTGTTATGAATCCAAGGGTTACTCATGGAGTAAAGTCTGGATTCCCAGGATATTATCTTTTCTCCAAGATGTTTTGGAGAAAAGGGTTGTCAGCTAATTCCTTAAAAGGGACAGATTTTTACTCTGTCTATTTTTTTGCACAAGCGTCTGGCAGGTATTCTAGACGTTCAGGCATTTGGTCAGGCTTTGGTTAGATCCAAGCCTGTGTTTAAAACTGTTGCTCCACCATGGAGCTTAAACCTGGTTCTTAAGGTTCTTCAAGAAGTTCCGTTTGAACCTTTTTTGTTCCATAGATATCAATCTTTATCTTGGAAAGTTCCTTTTCGGTAGCTATTTCCTCGACTCGTAGAGTCTCCAAGTTATCTGTGTTACAATGTGATTCTCCTTATCTGGTCCTTCGTACAGATAAAGTAGTCCTGCGTACCAACCTGGGTTTTTTCCTAAGGTGGTATCTAACAAGAACATCACTCAAAAGATAGTTGTTCCATGCTTGTATCCTAATCCTTCCTCAAAGAAGGAACGTCTATTACAAAATATTGGACGTGGTTTGTGCTTTAAAGTTTTACTTACAAGCTACTACAGTTTTCATCAAACGTTCACCTTGTTTGTTGTCTATTCTGGACAGAGGAGAGGTCAAAAGACTTCGGCAGCCTCTCTGTCTTTTTGGTTAAAAAGCATAATTCATTTAGCTTATGAGACTGCTGGACAGCAGCCTCCTGAAGGGATTACAGCTCATTCTACTAGAGCTGTGGTTTTCACTTGGGCCTTTTTTAAATGTGGCTTCTGTTGAACAGATTTACAAGACGGAGTCTTGGTCTGCGCTTCATACTTTTTCAAATTTAACAAATTTGATACCTTGCTTCTTCGGAAGCTATTTATGGGAGAAAGGGTTTCTTACAGGCAGTGGTAACTTCCGTTTAAGTACCTGCCTTGTCCCTCCCATCATCCGTGTACTTTAGCTTTGGTATTGGTATTCCATAAGTAATGGATGATCCGTGGACTGGATACACTTAACAAGAGAAAACATAATTTATGCTTACCTGATAAATTTATTTCTCTTGTAGTGTATCCACTCCACGGCCCGCCCTGTCACTTTAAGGCAGGTAATTTTTTCATTTGAACTACAGTCACCACTGCACCCTATGGTTTTTTCCTTTCTCTACATGTTTTCGGTCGAATTACTGAATATGGCAGTTAGGGGAGGAGCTATATAGCAGCTTTGCTGTGGGTGGACTCTTGCAACTTCCTGTTGGGAAGGAGAATATATTCCATAAGTAATGGATGATCCGTGGACTGGATACACTACAAGAGAAATAAATTTATCAGGTAAGCATAAATTATGTTTTTATTAAAAACAAGATTAAGGATGAGATTTTGATATGTCGTATATTTGCACTACTATTTACTAAACTCTTTAAAGGGACATGCAACCCATTTTTTTCTTCCATGATTCAGATAAAGCATACAATTTAAAACGACTTTCCAATTTAATTTAATTATCAATTTTCTTCATTCTCTTGGTATCCTTTGAATGAGCAGCAATGCACTACTGGGAGCTAGCTGAAACACCTGGTGAGCCAATGACTAGAGGTATATATTTGCAGCCACCAATTTAGCAGCTAGTTCCCAGAAGTGCATTGCTGCTTTTTCAACAAAGGATACCAAGAGAACAAAGCAAATTGTATAATGGGAGTAAACAGGAAAGTAGTTTAAAATGACATGCTCTATCTTGCACATGAAAGTTTAATTTTTACTTTACTGTCCCTTTAACTTCTTTAAATTCAAGTCTCTTGCAATGTTGGCTTGGTGTGGAGTTTTTTTTAGACTTTTATTAATGTCAAGCTGTATGTCAATAAAAATGTTTAATATCCATAAACAATGAATATAAATATTCTTCAATAAAGCTAATTCGCTTTGTAAAATATTTTGCTTCAGAATAGTCTGTGCTTTGGTATCACTTTAGGGAGAGTAGAGCTTTAAATATTTATTCCTCAGATTCTGAAATGGGAAAAAGACACCTGGCCTTTAGCACCTAAACTGTTCTCTACAAAATAGGTCTGAATATACTTTACTTTCTAATGGTAGTGAGAGTCCACGAAATCCTATTCTTAAAAGTGGGAATTCAACACCTGGCCACCAGGAGGAAGCAAAGACACTCCTACCAAAGCATTCAAGTATCCTTCCCTCCCAGTAATTCTTTGCCTCATCTAAGAGGATTGCATTCAACCGCTTAAGACTGCTAACTCCTTCATTTTTGATGTTGCTATTTATATAGTCCACATCATTGCCGCAAACATAGGACTAGCTGTTCTAGCAAGAAGGGCTCTTTGGCTGAAATCCTGGTCAGCTAATATTTTTTCTAAGTCTAGACTACTGTTCAAGGGAACGTTATTATTTGGGCCGAGTTTGAATTCCATTATTTCCACTGTGACCAGTGTAAAGGGGACTTTCCTTCATCAGGACAAAAAAAGACTAAGCAGAAGGGCAGACCTATGGGTCACTTTAGTTTCTTTTGTCAAAATAAGTTGCAGAGGAATTCCTCATCTACCAAAACGAAATCCCCAAGGGGCATAAAGAATCCAAATCCAGTGTGGAATAAGGCCAAACAGCCCAAGAAATCTTCCTCTGATAATAAATCGGCATGAAAGGGTGGCTCCTGAGCCTGTTTCAGAAGACCTCGGCCCAGTACAGGACCCCTTGGTGATGGACTTTTTTCCCAGGGTTACAGGAAAGGTTTTTGGTCTCGGCCTCCCAGAGGCAGATTTCTGTTGTCCCAAGTTTTTAAGAATCCAGAAAACAGCAGCTTTCTTTCATGTAATTAACAAGAGTCCATGAGCTAGTGACGTATGGGATATACATTCCTACCAGGAGGGGCAAAGTTTCCCAAACCTTAAAATGCCTATAAATACACCCCTCACCACACCCACAAATCAGTTTTACAAACTTTGCCTCCAAGGGAGGTGGTGAAGTAAGTTTGTGCTAGATTCTACGTTGATATGCGCTCCGCAGCAAGTTGGAGCCCGGTTTTCCTCTCAGCGTGCAGTGAATGTCAGAGGGATGTGAGGAGAGTATTGCCTATTGAATGCAGTGATCTCCTTCTACGGGGTCTATTTCATAAGGTTCTCTGTTATCGGTCGTAGAGATTCATCTCTTACCTCCCTTTTCAGATCGACGATATACTCTTATATTTACCATTTCCTCTACTGATTCTCGTTTCAGTACTGGTTTGGCTTTCTACAAACATGTAGATGAGTGTCCTGGGGTAAGCAAGTCTTATTTTCTGTGACACTCTAAGCTATGGTTGGGCACTTTATTTATAAAGTTCTAAATATATGTATTCAAACATTTATTTGCCTTGACTCAGAATGTTCAACTTTCCTTATTTCCAGACAGTCAGTTTCATATTTGGGATTATGCTTTAATTATCATATTTTTCTTACCTCAAAAATTTGACTTTTTCCCTGTGGGCTGTTAGGCTCGCGGGGGCTGAAAATGCTTCATTTTATTGCGTCATTTTTGGCGCGGACTTTTTTGGCGCAAAAATTCATTTCGTTTCCGGCGTCATACGTGTCGCCGGAAGTTGCGTCATTTTTTTGACGTTATTTTGCGCCAAAAATGTCGGCGTTCCGGATGTGGCGTCATTTTTGGCGCCAAAAGCATTTAGGCGCCAAATAATGTGGGCGTCTTATTTTGCGCCAAAAAATATGGGCGTCGTTTTTGTCTCCATATTATTTCAGTCTCATTTTTCATTTGCTTCTGGTTGCTAGAAGCTTGATGTTTGGCATTTTTTTCCCATTCCTGAAACTGTCTTATAAGGAATTTGATCTATTTTGCTTTATATGTTGTTTTTTCTCTTACATATTGCAAGATGTCTCACGTTGCATCTGAGCCAGAAGATACTACAGGAAAACCTCTGCCTGCTGGATCTACCAAAGCTAAGTGTATCTGCTGTAAACTTTTGGTAGCTATTCCTCCAGCTGTTGTTTGTATTAAATGTCATGACAAACTTGTTAATGCAGATAATATTTCCTTTAGTGATGTACCATTGCCTGTTGCAGTTCCCTCAACATCTAAGGTGCAGAATGTTCCTGATAACATAAGAGATTTTGTTTCTGAATCCATAAAGAAGGCTTTGTCTGTTATTTCTCCTTCTAGTAAACGTAAAAAGTCTTTTAAATCTTCTCTCTCTACAGATGAATTTTTAAATGAACACCATCATTCTGATTCTTTGGACTCTTCTGGTTCAGAGGATTCTGTCTCAGAGATTGATGCTGATAAATCTTCATATTTATTTAAGATGGAATTTATTCGCTCTTTACTTAAAGAAGTACTAATTGCTTTAGAAATAGAGGATTCTAGTCCTCTTGATACTAATTCTATACGTTTGGATAAGGTTTTTAAAGCTCCTGCGGTTATTCCAGAAGTCTTTCCTGTTCCTAATGCTATTTCTGCAGTAATTGCTAAGGAATGGGATAGATTGGGTAATTCATTTACTCCTTCTAAACGTTTTAAGCAATTATATCCTGTTCCGCCTGACAGATTAGAATTTTGGGACAAAATCCCTAAAGTTGATGGGGCTATTTCTACCCTTGCTAAACGTACTACCATTCCTACATCAGATGGTACCTCGTTTAAGGATCCTTTAGATAGAAAAATTGAATCTTTTCTAAGAAAAGCTTATCTATGTTCAGGTAATCTTCTTAGACCTGCTATATCATTGGCTGATGTTGCTGCAGCTTCAACTTTTTGGTTGGAAACTCTAGCGCAACAAGTAACAAATCGTGATTCTCATGATATTATTATTCTTCTCCAGCATGCTAATAATTTCATCTGTGATGCCATTTTTGATATTATTAGAGTTGATGTTAGATTTATGTCTCTGGCTATCTTAGCCAGAAGAGCTTTATGGCTTAAGACTTGGAATGCTGATATGGCTTCTAAATCAACTCTACTTTCCATTTCTTTCCAGGGAAACAAATTATTTGGTTCTCAGTTGGATTCTATTATTTCAACTGTTACTGGTGGGAAAGGAACTTTTTTACCACAGGATAAAAAGTCTAAAGGTAAAAACAGGGCTAACAATCGTTTTCGTTCCTTTCGTTTCAACAAAGAACAAAAGCCTGATCCTTCGTCCTCAGGAGCAGTTTCAGTTTGGAAACCATCTCCAGTCTGGAATAAATCCAAGCCTGCTAGAAAGGCAAAGCCTGCTTCTAAGTTCACATGAAGGTACGGCCCTCATTCCAGTTCAGCTGGTAGGGGGCAGGTTACGTTTTTTCAAAGAAATTTGGATCAGTTCTGTTCACAATCTTTGGATTCAGAACATTGTTTCAGAAGGGTACAGAATTGGTTTCAAGATGAGACCTCCTGCAAAGAGATTTTTTCTTTCCCATGTCCCAGTAAATCCAGTGAAAGCTCAAGCATTTCTGAATTGTGTTTCAGATCTAGAGTTGGCTGGAGTAATTATGCCAGTTCCAGTTCCGGAACAGGGGATGGGGTTTTATTCAAATCTCTTCATTGTACCAAAGAAGGAGAATTCCTTCAGACCAGTTCTGGATCTAAAATTATTGAATCGTTATGTAAGGATACCAACGTTCAAGATGGTAACTGTAAGGACTATATTGCCTTTTGTTCAGCAAGGGAATTATATGTCCACAATAGATTTACAGGATGCATATCTGCATATTCCGATTCATCCAGATCATTATCAGTTCCTGAGATTCTCTTTTCTAGACAAGCATTACCAATTTGTGGCTCTACCGTTTGGCCTTGCTACAGCTCCAAGAATTTTCACAAAGATTCTCGGTGCCCTTCTGTCTGTAATCAGAGAACAGGGTATTGTGGTATTTCCTTATTTGGACGATATCTTGGTACTTGCTCCGTCTTTACATTTAGCAGAGTCTCATACGAATCGACTTGTGTTGTTTCTTCAAGATCATGGTTGGAGGATCAATTTACCAAAAAGTTCTTTGATTCCTCAAACAAGGGTAACCTTTCTGGGTTTCCAGATAGATTCAGTGTCCATGACTTTGTCTTTAACAGACAAGAGACGTCTAAAATTGATTACAGCCTGTCGAAACCTTCAGTCTCAATCATTCCCTTCGGTAGCCTTATGCATGGAAATTCTAGGTCTTATGACTGCTGCATCGGACGCGATCCCCTTTGCTCGTTTTCACATGCGACCTCTTCAGCTCTGTATGCTGAACCAATGGTGCAGGGATTACACGAAGATATATCAATTAATATCTTTAAAACCGATTGTTCGGCACTCTCTAACGTGGTGGACAGATCACCATCGTTTAATTCAGGGGGCTTCTTTTGTTCTTCCGACCTGGACTGTAATTTCAACAGATGCAAGTCTCACAGGTTGGGGAGCTGTGTGGGGATCTCTGACGGCACAAGGAGTTTGGGAATCTCAGGAGGTGAGATTACCGATCAATATCTTGGAACTCCGTGCAGTTTTCAGAGCTCTTCAGTTTTGGCCTCTTCTGTAGAGAGAATCGTTCATTTGTTTTCAGACAGACAATGTCACAACTGTGGCATACATCAATCATCAAGGAGGGACTCACAGTCCTCTGGCTATGAAAGAAGTATCTCGAATTTTGGTTTGGGCGGAATCCAGCTCCTGTCTAATCTCTGCGGTTCATATCCCAGGTGTAGACAATTGGGAAGCGGATTATCTCAGTCGCCAAACGTTGCATCCGGGCGAATGGTCTCTTCACCCAGAGGTATTTCTTCAGATTGTTCAAATGTGGGGGCTCCCAGAGATAGATCTGATGGCCTCTCATCTAAACAAGAAACTTCCCAGGTATCTGTCCAGATCCCGGGATCCTCAGGCGGAGGCAGTGGATGCATTATCACTTCCTTGGAAGTATCATCCTGCCTATATCTTTCCGCCTCTAGTTCTTCTTCCAAGAGTAATCTCCAAGATTCTGAGGGAATGCTCGTTTGTTCTGCTAATAGCTCCGGCATGGCCTCACAGGTTTTGGTATGCGGATCTTGTCCGGATGGCATCTTGCCAACCATGGACTCTTCCGTTAAGACCAGACCTTCTGTCTCAAGGTCCTTTTTTCCATCCGGATCTGAAATCCTTAAATTTAAAGGTATGGAGATTGAACGCTTGATTCTTGGTCATAGAGGTTTCTCTGACTCCGTGATTAATACTATGTTACAGGCTCGTAAATCTGTATCTCGAGAGATATATTATAGAGTCTGGAAGACTTATATTTCTTGGTGTCTTTCTCATCATTTTTCTTGGCATTCTTTTAGAATACCGAGAATTTTACAGTTTCTTCAGGATGGTTTAGATAAGGGTTTGTCCGCGAGTTCTTTGAAAGGACAAATCTCTGCTCTTTCTGTTCTTTTTCACAGAAAGATTGCTATTCTTCCTGATATTCTTTGTTTTGTTCAAGCTTTGGTTCGTATAAAACCTGTCATTAAGTCAATTTCTCCTCCATGGAGTTTGAATTTGGTTTTGGGAGCTCTTCAAGCTCCTCCGTTTGAACCTATGCATTCATTGGACATTAAATTACTTTCTTGGAAAGTTTTGTTCCTTTTGGCCATCTCTTCTGCTAGAAGAGTTTCTGAATTATCTGCTCTTTCGTGTGAGTCTCCTTTTCTGATTTTTCATCAGGATAAGGCGGTGTTGCGAACTTCTTTTGAATTTTTACCTAAAGTTGTGAATTCCAACAACATTAGTAGAGAAATTGTGGTTCCTTCATTATGTCCTAATCCTAAGAATTCTAAGGAGAAATCATTGCATTCTTTGGATGTTGTTAGAGCTTTGAAATATTATGTTGAAGCTACGAAATCTTTCCGTAAGACTTCTAGTCTATTTGTTATCTTTTCCGGTTCTAGGAAAGGCCAGAAAGCTTCTGCCATTTCTTTGGCATCTTGGTTGAAATCTTTAATTCATCTTGCCTATGCTGAGTCGGGTAAAATTCCGCCTCAAAGAATTACAGCTCATTCTACTAGGTCAGTTTCTACTTCCTGGGCGTTTAGGAATGAAGCTTCGGTTGACCAGATCTGCAAAGCAGCAACTTGGTCCTCTTTGCATACTTTTACTAAATTCTACCATTTTGATGTATTTTCTTCTTCTGAAGCAGTTTTTGGTAGAAAAGTTCTTCAGGCAGCGGTTTCAGTTTGAATCTTCTGCTTATGTTTTTTGTTAAACTTTATTTGGGTGTGGATTATTTTCAGCAGGAATTGGCTGTCTTTATTTTATCCCTCCCTCTCTAGTGACTCTTGTGTGGAAAGATCCACATCTTGGGTAGTCATTATCCCATACGTCACTAGCTCATGGACTCTTGTTAATTACATGAAAGAAAACATAATTTATGTAAGAACTTACCTGATAAATTCATTTCTTTCATATTAACAAGAGTCCATGAGGCCCACCCTTTTTTGTGGTGGTTATGATTTTTTTGTATAAAGCACAATTATTCCAATTACTTATTTTATATGCTTCGCACTTTTTTTTTTTCTTATCACCCCACTTCTTGGCTATTCGTTAAACTGATTTGTGGGTGTGGTGAGGGGTGTATTTATAGGCATTTTAAGGTTTGGGAAACTTTGCCCCTCCTGGTAGGAATGTATATCCCATACGTCACTAGCTCATGGACTCTTGTTAATATGAAAGAAATGAATTTATCAGGTAAGTTCTTACATAAATTATGTTTTTTTCAAAATTAAATTTTCATGAGTCAGATAGGGCATGCAATAATAAAGAACTTTCCAATTTACATTTATCATCAGATTTGCTTTATTCTCTTGGTATTCTTTGTTAAAAGCTAAACCTAGATAGGCTCAGGTTTCTGTTGTCCCAAGTTTCAAAGAGTCCATAAAAGAGAGCAGCTTTTTTCCAATGTATTTCAGACCTTCAACACATGGGAGTTATAGTTCCAGTTCCTTCAGATGAAAAGGGTTTTTATTCAAACCTAATTGTAGTTCCAAAGAAAGAGGGAACATTTCTTCAAAATGATGACATTCAGATCCATCCATTCTCCCGCTTGTACTCCAGGGACAGTTTATGACAAAGGTGGATTTGAAGGATTTGTATCTCCACATCCCTATCTATCAAGATCACCATCAGTTTCTCAGATTCACATTCCTGGACAAGCATTTCTAGTTTATGACCCTTCCCTTTGGTTTGGCTATCGCTCCAAGAGTTTTCACAAAGGCCTTGGGAGCTCTGTTAGCAGTTGTCAGACTGCAGGGTGTTGCTGTGACTCTGTATCTGAACAATATCTTGGTTCAAGCGCTAGCTTTTCAGTTAGCGGTCATGGAGAAGTTACTCTCGTATCTTTGGAGTCATGGCTGGAAAATAAATCTGGAAAAGAGTTCTCTTATTTCTCGAATAAGAGTAAGCTTCCTGGGAGTGATCAGAGACTCAGTAGCTATGAGGATCTTTCTTACAGAACAGTGCAAGATCAAACTCCAGACAACCTGTCGTCAGTTGCATAAGCCTGTCACCATACATATTTATCATAATCTTTGGAAGGTTTACCTGTTGTGGTGTGCGGAACAAACGTGGTTTGACCTGGCACAAGGTTTGAGTTCTGTGTATTCTTCAGTTTATTCAGGAAGGACTTGATAAGGGTCTCTCATCCAGTTCTATTAATGACCAAATATTGGCCCTATATGTTCTGTTACTTAAAAAGTGGGCACGGTTGCCTGATGTTTAGTCCTTTTGTTCAGGCTTTGGTTAGAATCAGGCCAGTTTTCAAATCAATCGCTCCACCAGGAGTCTAAATTTTGTTCTGAGGGTTCTACAGTACGTTCCGTTTGAACCAATGTATTCCTTAGATATTAAGTTGCTTTCTTGGAAAATTCTCTTTTTGCTTGGGATTTCTTCTGCCCATATGGTTTCTAAATTGTCAGCTCTTCAATGTGATCCTCCTTATTTGGTGTTTCATCAAAATAAGGCAGTTTTGAGAACTCAGCCTGCCTAAGGTAGTTTCGTATTTTAACATCAATCAGGAAATTGTGGTTCCATTCTGTGTGTTCTAATCCCTTTTCCTCAAAGGAACAGTTGTTGCATAATTTGAGGGATGGTTCTGACGAAGTGGGGAGGAGTCCCATGAAACACGTTAGGCCACGTCCACATTGGAGGACGCCCGCATTCCACGAGACAAAGCATTCCAGCAGGCTTTTCGGACACTTTTACTCTGTAGTAGAGAAAGGATAGTGGAGGGTCATCTTCTTCTAGTGACTGTTCATTAAATGCAGGGGGACAGAGTTTTGTCTGATTACAGTTGATATATCCAACAGATGTACCTTGTTCATACCTCATACATGTTTGAGGTCGCAAAGTGTGAGTTTTTTCATCCGATTTTAACTGTAAAAGTTTTTTTATTATACTACACTCAGATCTGACAGGGTTTTTTTTGCTCCTGTTCTCTTCTATCTGTTCTGTTGCATTATTTGGATGTGGTTAAGGCATTAAAGTTTTACCTTCATGCGACTAAAGATTTTCAACATTCTAGAAGTAAGTCTATCTGCTCTATTTTCAGGTAAGCGCAGGGGTCATAGGCCACTACTACTTGTTTGTCTTCTTTGCTGAGGAATCTCCTCCACATGGCTTATGTAGAAGCAGGTCATCAGCCTCTGGCTCACATTACTGCTCATTCTACGCATTTAGTATCTACATCTTGGGCCTTCAGACATGAGACTTCAGTAGAACAGATCTGTAAAGTGGCCACTTCGTCTCCTTTACATACTTTTACCAAATGTTATTGGTTTGATGTGTTTGCCTCTTCTGAGGCATCTTTTGGGAGGAAAGTTCTTCAGGCGGTAGTGTCAAGTACCTAATGTAACTGCCTTGCCCTTTGTTTCTTTATCCTGCCCTTCTTTTGGTGGACTCCTCTGCTTGTATATTGTTTCCCACTTGTAAGAATAGGATTTTGTGGACTCGCTACCATTAGAAAGAAATACAAATGTATTCTTACCTGATAAAGTATTTTCTTCTTGGTAGTGAGAGTTTATTGTGAATGGGCAGCAGTTCCAATTTTGTACCTCTTACCCCTTTTATCTAATTTACTTACCCTATCCTTGGATATGAACTACTGGGAGGGAAGGGAAAGTGGGAGGGATACTTTAATACTTTGGTAGGGGTTTCTTTGCCTCCTCCTGGTGGCCAGGTGTTGAATTCCCACTTGTAGGAATAGGATTTTGTGGACTCTCAATACCAAGAAAGAAAATAATTTATCATCTAAGAAAAAAAATGTTTTTATTGTAAACATTAAAACATATTTCAGTTGTATATGTGTAATTTTATATATCGCATCCGTTTCTTGCTTTGCCCTGAAAAGTTATCGAGCTGGTGTTTGTTCCTGAGAGAGCGCTTCTTTTTCTGTATGTATTTAGTCTCCCTAAGGTGAAACCAGCCATGGAATCCTTGCCTAATGTGCTTAGAAGAATATGGCTGCACCTCACAGACGAAGCCCAATGATGGCCAAAACGATAGTTTGGGGTTGCCATGTTCCTTGTTCAAAGAGGGATTGTCTGGTATTTTGGGGATGGGCTGACCTTGTTTGGCAGGATCAGAATGATATACTTCAAGAAAGTTCTTCTCTGTGAAAAGCATTATTGGGCTAAAAGAAGCCGCTCCCAGGTGGTAAATCTCAATAGAATAAGCTAACAAGTTTATTGAGCTGGTGTTCGTTCCTGAGAAAGCACTTCTCTCTGTATGTATTTAGTAGTTTACTGTAATGTATTTGAAATGCGGACCGTTTCTACTTGCAGTGGTGTTTATGAATGGCAGAACATGGGAGATAGGATTACCTTTTGAAATAAACATTTATCTAGGTCTAAAACGGATATTCACTTAATGTTTTCACTCTAAAATGTTGTTTGTTTTTTAATAATTATTCATGTTGCCCACTTGTCTTATAATATAGTTTTTTTTTTTTTCCTGCTGCCTCCCGAAAGGCTGTGTTTGGTTTTGAACCCATTACCCTGTGACCATGCAAGAATCTATGCAGTGATTGCTTGATCTGTGCAAGAGTTTGTTTTATATCTGTACCTAATTGGCCCCAGCAAAATATATACGATAAACATACTGGCGGCTTTTCAAGGGATATGTCCCTGGACTGCAAATCCACTTAGCTTTAGCTAACAAAAATGCAGTTTTAAAAAGTTTGTGAAACATTTAGGCCTAGATTACAAGTCAAGCACAAAAATGACTGCTATCAACCCTGTAATTACTGCAACCTTCAATGCAACCCCCTTAACTGCTAGACACCCGCATTGGCAGAAATAATCCCCCTGCCATCAATGCCGTAATTGCCAGACCCCCTCATAGGTTAACCCCCAGCTATTAACCTCCTAACACATTTAGGGAAAAAAATCTCTCTATTTACCATTCATAGTCTTCTGCCAGCATCCAAAATCTTGATTTAGTGCAGCTCGATATTGACACTTTCTGCCACTTTTCAGGAATGTTAGTTTTGTTACATAGCTGTTCATGCCATTTTATTTTATTCCTAGAAGCTGATTTTTTTTCAAATCATCCAATATTTATAGTCATTGATCTTATTGATTTGATTTAAAAATTCAAATCAGCTGATAGAAATAGCTTGCAACCAATTGGCTGGCCAAATAAACCAATTGGAATTTTCATTAATCTGATTGATTTAATATTTTAAAATAAAGCGATACTGAAAGTATGAAAAAAAAAAAAGTTTATAACTATACAATCTTATACAGTATACGTCTAACCCTCTCTTTAATATTAGGTTGGCTCCTTCCAGCTGTTTGTTAAAGGCTATAAAGATGCTGACTTCTGGTTACGGAGATTTGAGGCAGAACCTCTTCCTGAGAACACCAACCGGCAGCTTCAGTTGCAGTTTGAGAGATTAGTGGTTTTAGATTACATCATCAGAAACACAGGTACAGAAAATGCTTTTTAGACATGTCCCTCCTAGAGTATAACATGTTATTTGTATTATTTATGTGAGGCATTCTCCAGTGACTGTCTGTGTCTTGTTCAGGATCCGATTGGCAGTACTCCTGCTGACAAATATTTTTTGTGCGTTTTAATTCCTTTTTAGGGGGGGTCAAAGATGGTTACATTTGAGCATTTGTGCAATAAAGAATACTTAGGGGTCGATTTATCAAGCTGCGGCAGACAGGGGCGCACATACGTGTCCCTGTCTGCCGCAGCTCGCTTCTGGCAGGCTGAATTCCGCTGCGAGAATTCAGCATTGCACAGGAGCGCTATTTTGTGTTTGCAACTAATCCCGTCCGTGCACAGCCAATCACATGCGGGCATGGAGCTGTCAATTTTCCCGGTCAGATGAGGTGGCGAAACGTTAGGGAAGCAGCGGTCTGATGACCGCTGCTTGTTAAATATGGACTGCAGGTTCTCCTGTGCAGTCGAAGGGCTGCGAAGAGTTTGATAAATCAACCCCTTAGATTGTGTTATTACATTATTAAGTCCCTTTCAAAGAGACATGAAACACATTTTTTTTTCTTTCATGTTTTAAACCTTTTCTAATTTACTTCTTTTATCAAATTTTCTTCATTCTCTTTTCTTTCCTATGGCATGGAGAGTCCACGATTTCATTCCAGTTACTAGTGGGAATTCAACTTCTGGCTAGCAGGAGAAGGCAAAGAGCACCCCAGACTTGTTAAGTGTCACTTCCCTTACCCATAATCCCCAGTCATTCTCTTTGCCTCTGTCAAGGGAGGATGTGCGAAGATGGTGTCTGAAGATATTTAATCATTTAATGGGTACTTTTCCCTGCAAGCAAGGATTGGGGTTATGCTGTGTCCATGCCAATCTCTTTAGTAAGGGTAATGGTGGCTTTTAGCAGTTAGAAGGCGGCGAGGTGGTCCTTGCTTAACTTCTAACATTAATGCTACGCCTTGTGTCGAAAACCATGGTTGGTTACTCTGTTTTTTCTTTTTCTACAGGTCCCTGACAGAAGTTGGTGATTCTGTCACACCTAAGAAACTTTCATGCCCTGCAACTGAAGCTCCAAAGGTAAGTGCTTATCCCCTTCTAGGAGAGAAGGCCTTAGCACTTTAGGCTTAATTCCCCTTATTAATGTTGGAGTCTGGAGACAGTAAAATCTGTTCAGGGTTGGGATTTTTGGAAGGGCAACAGGTACAGGGCTCTACAGAGTGTGTAATACAACCTTAGTCTTCATTGGAGGGAGACAGGGATTTTTTACTACCTTTAGGGTTAATGAACCTAAGAGTGGGTTCAATCGCTTCCCTTATTTCACTCTTAGGGTCCCTGTACTATCGCTCTTGCAGACTTTTTATGCTGCATCATTCTAGATGCCGGCAGCCTCAACAGCAGCTTAAAGACTTGGGTTTCCTCAGGTCTGGGTCTATCCTGTTTTACGCGGTACAATGGTATGGCTGTTTCTTTTTATTCCAGCGAGGGGCATCTAAACTAGCATTGCAGTTTCACGTTAAATCGCAATTTGACCGCAAAGATTTATTCAGTAAGCGGCTGTGAGAGGTCCTGTAGTTCTTACCTTTCACTCTGGGGTTACGCTATGGGACCTGAACCATTGTAGAGTTCCTACTACTTACTATTTTGGCATGAGTTTATATGGCGGTTTCAGGTGGAGAGGCTGAAGACGCCCCGCAGCAATCTGGCTACTCGCCATTTCTTTGGGAGTTTTTTTTAGACTGGTAGCGGTTCTATTCTTTACTTCTGCAATTATTAGAGGGTCCCCTTCATAGCCTATGTGTACACTAGTAGGCCGAGGGTGTTTTTGTCGGAGCGGCAAAAAGTTGGTATGCTCCTATGTATTTACAGTTTTTATTTGATATTGAGACTGAAACCGGTTGCGGGTGGTTAATGTTCCCGCCACAGGTTTGTTTGGCTGTTTTTTTGTTTTTTGCTGACTCCATTGTTGGATATGAAGTGTTTCCTAGCTCATATCGTTTTGTGCACTTCTATTTATTTCATTTTGCATGACTGCTTTATACAGTTCATTTTATGTTTGCCAGGCGATATATTACACTGCTGAGGAATGCTTTCCGCTGTGGAGTAGCTAATTGGAGTGTGAATGTAGTATTCTAAATGCAAGAGTTTAGGACTAAATAGGTCGCTTGATTTGGCCGTCTCTTAAGTTGACTTTTAAATTTCAATTTTATTGTGTATAAAAGTCTTATAGGTCTCTATAAGAAAAATGGGATCAGCTTGTCCTCATTTTTATTTCTCTGTATTTTTAATGCTTTTTGATTATGAATCTCTTGGTAGTGTCTGCCATCTAGAGGCAATTTTTGGTATATGATCTATCCCATTTTTAATATTTAATGTGTTTTATCTGCATTCTATCTCTTCAGGATTTATTTACACATGTACTATGTGTTTATCATGCTGATGGTAGCATGAAAACTCTTAGCCTACTAGTGCCCATCAATTGTAATTTAAGTTCATTTTAACTTATCATTTGTACATAATGGTTTACCCTGTATGGTACAGGGACTCTATGTATTAATCTATCTCCTATGAGGAAAATGTTAATATTCCGATTTATGTATGGGGACTTATTTTTCATGTGTGTTTTTTTCATACTATATTTATTTCTATATTTTTATATAAACCTATAATATTATTCGACAATTATTTTCATGTATCATACTCAGTTTTCTTTTTTTTTTTTTTTTTGTGGGATTAATTTAATCTCCAGTTAGGCTGTGTTAGCGCAGTAGGTAGTGCATCAGTCTCATAATCTGAAGGTTGTGAGTTCAGGCCTCTCGCGAGGCATTTGCTCTTTCAAAAGACGATTTTAGTTTTTCCTATGTTCCTATTAAATAAAAAAAAGTACACTAAGAGACAGAGCAGCAGGCTGAGATAGTTTTAGCAGCTGAAGTTTCAGAATTGTTTCTGGACATTGCTGTGACAGTTCCCCGTCCTCAAGGGTGAGCGACTTTAGCCTTTAATAATAATCTCCTTCTTGGAGATATTTGCTTTTGTCTCTTGAATTTGAATCTATTGCATTTTTTTCCTTTATTATTCCTGGTCTGGCTGATTTGGAGGCAGCCTTGGTGGAACAAGGACTTGTAGCCTAGTGGTTAGCTTGTGGCTTACAACTCAAGGGTTGTTGATTTGAATCCAGCCACTGGAGCTGGATATCCCTTTTTAAGGTATTCTCAGATATAACGTATAGGATTCAAATCTGATCCTCTCTGAGGCAGATTTCTCCTATCTAGTTTATTTTCAATCTAGTTTAATTAAAGGGGCTTTCTTAATATGTGTAAAGATTTTCACTTCTCTTGGAGTGATTGTTCCTGTTCCTCTGGCGGCAGGGTCCTCCGGTGATACAGGAATAGAGAGACTGGCTAGGAACCAGGATAGCCAAGCAAAACAAGTGTTCATGCACTTCAGTTTAACGGGATAGTGTATATCTCTGTACCTTCAAATACACCCTGGAGTATAACACATTCAATATACAGTGCGGTTTAGGGAAATAAATACGGACTTACTCGGAGCTGAATCTTCAGTGTGTACCGCCACTGATATGCTTCTTCTCTGTTCCTCCGCTCGTCCGATTCTCACTACTTCCGGGTTGAGAGGTCAGTATGAATCCGTCCTGTGATAGCAGAACCCTGTGGGTAAGTCCAAGTAATATCCACAGAAATAACAAAATCCCAGACCGGCTCCTCTTAAAAACAGCTTTATTCCATATGTTTAAAACAAAACAGCAAGTCGCTGACAGCACATAAAATATTAACAGCTCAACCTTTCACTGCCACACACCTACAGGTTAAGATTCTGATACAGACATATGAAGTCGGCTCCCCTTCACATCTTACGCGTTTCGGGAACACCCTTATTCATAGATCATCATCATCATCATCATCTATGAATAAGGGTGTTCCCGAAACGCGTAAGATGTGAAGGGGAGCCAACTTCTGTATCATAATCTTAACCTGTAGGTGCTGTGGCAGTGAAAGGTTGAGCTGTTAATATTTTATGTGCTGTCAGCGACTTGCTGTTTTGTTTTAACTATATGGAATAAAGCTGTTTTCTCTTGTAAAGGTGTATCCAGTCCACGGGTTCATCCATTACTTGTGGGATATTCTCCTTCCCAACAGGAAGTTGCAAGAGGACACCCACAGCAGAGCTGTCTATATAGCTCCTCCCCTAACTGCCACCTCCAGTCATTCTCTTGCAACTCTCGACAAGAAAGGAAGTATCAAGAGATATGTGGTGACTTAGTGTAGTTTTTTACCTTCAATCAAGAGTTTGTTATTTTTAAACGGTACCGGCGTTGTACTGTTTTACTCTCAGGCAGAAATTGGAAGAAGAATCTGCCTGGAGGTTGATGATCTTAGCGGTTTGTAACTAAGGTCCATTACTGTTCTCACACATAACTGAAGAGTATGGAAAGAAAACTTCAGTTGGGGGGACGGTTTGCAGATCACCTGCTTTGAGATATGTGCAGTATATTATTTTCTAGAGAGATAAGGTCTAGAAAATGCTGACAGTGCCTGATATATTTGAGGTAAGCCTGATACAGTGATTTAACAGTGACTGGGATCATGCTTACAAGATAAGGGTAATATTCATGTTAACTCTCATATTACTTAGTGTAAAAACATTTGCATAACTTACAGAAAAAACGTTTTTTCTCTTGTTAAGTGTATCCAGTCCACGGATCATCCATTACTTATGGGATATTAACTCCTCCCCAACAGGAAGTGCAAGAGGATTCACCCAGCAGAGCTGCTATATAGCTCCTCCCCTAACTGCCATTACCAGTCATTCTCTTGCACCCAACGAATAGATAGGATGTGTGACAGGACTGTGGTGATTATACTTAGTTTCATACCTTCAATCAAAAGTTTGTTATTTTATAATAGCACCGGAGTGTGTTATTCCTTCTCTGGTAGAATTTGAAGAAGAATCTACCTGAATTTCTCTATGATTTTAGCCGGAGTAGTTAAGATCATATTGCTGTTTCTCGGCCATCTGAGGAGAGGTAAACTTCAGATCAGGGGACAGTGGGCAGATTAATCTGCAAAGAGGTATGTAGCAGCTTATTATTTTCTGACAATGGAATTGATGAGAAAATTCTGCCATACCGATATAATGTAAACTCAGCCTTAAATGCAGTAGCAGCAACTGGTATCAGGCTGTCATGTATGTATATTTTACACTTCAGTATTCTGGGGAATGGCACTTCACTGGAATTATACTGTATGCATAAATTTTAGCCTAATTTGCAGGGACTAGCAACAAGCTTTTTAATAACACTCAATTTATTAATGTTAAACGTTTTTTGCTGGCATGTAAAATCGTTTAATTTTCTGAGGTACTGGGTGAAAAAATGTTTTGGGCACTATTTTTTTCCACTTGGCAGTCGTTTTATTTAATTTATGACAGTTTACTGATCTCTCTCACTGTTATGTGTGAGGGGGAGGGACCTTTTTTGGTGCTTTTGCTACGCATCAAAAAATTCAGTCAGAAGTTTGTCTTCCCTGCATGATCCGGTTCATCTCTACAGAACTCAGGGGTCTTCAAAACTTGTTTTGAGGGAGGTAATCACTCACAGCAGAGCTGTGAGATTGTAGTTGACTGTGATAAAAAAACGTTTATTTCTGTATTTTTTTTATTTTATTTTTTTTCTGCTATCAGGGTTAGTTATCCTTTGCTAATGGGAGCAATCCTTTGCTAAAATTGTGTTTTTTACAAAGATTTGATGCTATAACTTTTCAGTTTATTAATTTTCAACTGTCATAACTTTTTCTGTGCTTCTTATAGGCACAGTACGTTTTCATATTATAGTAAATTACTTGAAAAGTATTTCCAAGTTGCTAGTTTATTTGCTAGTGTGTTAAACATGTCTGATTCAGAGGAAGATATCTGTGCTATATGTGCTAAAGCCAAAGTGGAGCCCAATAGAAATTTATGTACTAACTGTATTGATGCTACTTTAAATAAAAGTCAATCTGTACAAATTGAACATATTTCACCAAACAACGAGGGGAGAGTTATGCCGACTAACTCGCCTCACGTGTCAGTACCTGCATCTCCCGCTCGGGAGGTGCGTGATATTGTAGCGCCTAGTACATCTGGGCGGCCATTACAAATCACATTACAGGATATGGCTACTGTTATGACTGAAGTTTTGGCTAAATTACCAGAACTAAGAGGTAAGCGTGATCACTCTGGGGTGAGAACAGAGTGCGCTGATAATATTAGGGCCATGTCAGACACTGCGTCACAATTTGCAGAACATGAGGACGGAGAGCTTCATTCTGCGGGTGACGGTTCTGATCCAAACAAACTGGATTCAGATATTTCAAATTTTAAATTTAAGCTGGAAAACCTCCGTGTATTACTAGGGGAGGTGTTAGCGGCTCTGAATGATTGTAACACAGTTGCAATACCAGAGAAAATGTGTAGGTTGGATAAATATTTTGCGGTACCGGCGAGTACTGACGTTTTTCCTATACCTAAGAGACTTACTGAAATTGTTACTAAGGAGTGGGATAGACCCGGTGTGCCGTTCTCACCCCCTCCGATATTTAGAAAGATGTTTCCAATAGACGCCACCACACGGGACTTATGGCAAACGGTCCCTAAGGTGGAGGGAGCAGTTTCTACTTTAGCTAAGCGTACCACTATCCCGTTGGAGGATAGCTGTGCCTTTTCAGATCCAATGGATAAAAAGTTAGAGGGTTACCTTAAGAAAATGTTTGTTCAGCAAGGTTTTATATTGCAACCTCTTGCATGCATTGCGCCTGTCACGGCTGCAGCAGCATTTTGGTTTGAGTCTCTGGAAGAGACACTTGAATCAGCTCCATTAGATGAGATTACACACAAGCTTAAAGCCCTTAAGTTAGCTAACTCATTTATTTCAGATGCCGTAGTACATTTAACTAAACTTACGGCTAAGAATTCCGGATTCGCCATTCAGGCACGCAGAGCACTGTGGCTAAAATCCTGGTCAGCTGACGTTACTTCTAAATCTAAATTGCTTAATATACCTTTCAAAGGGCAGACCTTATTCGGGCCCGGGTTGAAAGAAATTATCGCTGACATTACAGGAGGTAAAGGCCATGCCCTGCCTCAAGACAGAGCCAAACCTAAGGCTAGACAGTCTAATTTTCGTTCCTTTCGTAATTTCAAAGCAGGAGCAGCATCAACTTCCTCTGCACCAAAACAGGAAGGAGCTGTTGCTCGCTACAGACAAGGCTGGAGACCTAACCAGTCCTGGAACAAGGGCAAGCAGGCCAGGAAACCTGCTGCTGCCCCTAAGACAGCATGAATCGAGGGCCCCCGATCCGGGAACGGATCTAGTGGGGGGCAGACTTTCTCTCTTCGCCCAGGCTTGGGCAAGAGATGTCCAGGATCCCTGGGCGTTAGAGATCATATCTCAGGGATACCTTCTAGACTTCAAATTCTCTCCCCCAAGAGGGAGATTTCATCTGTCAAGGTTGTCAACAAACCAAATAAAGAAAGAGGCGTTTCTACGCTGCGTACAAGATCTTTTATTAATGGGAGTGATCCATCCGGTTCCGCGGTCGGAACAAGGACAAGGGTTTTACTCAAATCTGTTTGTGGTTCCCAAAAAAGAGGGAACTTTCAGGCCAATCTTGGATTTAAAGATCCTAAACAAATTCCTAAGAGTTCCATCGTTCAAAATGGAAACTATTCGGACAATTTTACCCATGATCCAAAAGGGTCAGTACATGACCACAGTGGATTTAAAGGATGCTTACCTTTACATACCGATTCACAAAGATCATTACCGGTATCTAAGGTTTGCCTTTCTAGACAGGCATTACCAGTTTGTAGCTCTTCCATTCGGATTGGCTACGGCTCCGAGAATCTTCACAAAGGTTCTGGGTGCTCATCTGGCGGTACTAAGACCGCGAGGAATTGCGGTAGCTCCGTACCTAGACGACATTCTGATACAAGCTTCAAGCTTTCAAACTGCCAAGTCTCATACAGAGTTAGTACTGGCATTTCTAAGGTCGCATGGATGGAAGGTGAACGAAAAGAAGAGTTCTCTCTTTCCACTCACAAGAGTTCCCTTCTTGGGGACTCTTATAGATTCTGTAGAAATGAAGATTTACCTGACAGAAGACAGGTTAACAAAGCTTCAAAATGCATGCCGTGTCCTTCATTCCATTCAACACCCGTCAGTAGCGCAATGCATGGAGGTGATCGGCTTAATGGTAGCAGCAATGGACATAGTACCCTTTGCACGTCTACATCTCAGACCGCTGCAATTGTGCATGCTAAGTCAGTGGAATGGGGATTACTCAGACTTGTCCCCTACTCTGAATCTGGATCAAGAGACCAGAAATTCTCTTCTATGGTGGCTTTCTCGGACACATCTGTCCAGGGGGATGCCATTCAGCAGGCCGGACTGGACAATTGTAACAACAGACGCCAGCCTACAAGGTTGGGGCGCTGTCTGGAATTCTCTGAAGGCTCAGGGACAATGGAATCAGGAGGAGAGTCTCCTACCAATAAACATTCTGGAATTGAGAGCAGTTCTCAATGCCCTTCTGGCTTGGCCCCAGTTAACAACTCGGGGGTTCATCAGGTTTCAGTCAGACAACATCACGACTGTAGCTTACATCAACCATCAGGGAGGGACAAGAAGCTCCCTAGCAATGATGGAAGTATCAAAGATAATTCGCTGGGCAGAGTCTCACTCTTGCCACCTGTCAGCAATCCACATCCCGGGAGTGGAGAACTGGGAGGCGGATTTCTTAAGTCGTCAGACTTTTCATCCGGGGGAGTGGGAACTTCATCCGGAGGTCTTTGCCCAAATACTTCGACGTTGGGGCAAACCAGAGATAGATCTCATGGCGTCTCGACAGAACGCCAAGCTTCCTCGTTACGGGTCCAGATCCAGGGATCCGGGAGCGGTTCTGATAGATGCTTTGACAGCACCTTGGACCTTCGGGATGGCTTATGTGTTTCCACCCTTCCCGATGCTTCCTCGATTGATTGCCAGAATCAAACAGGAGAGAGCATCAGTGATTCTAATAACGCCTGCATGGCCACGCAGGACTTGGTATGCAGATCTAGTGGACATGTCATCCTGTCCACCTTGGTCGCTACCTCTGAAACAGGACCTTCTGATCCAGGGTCCCTTCAAACATCAAAATCTAATTTCTCTGAAGCTGACTGCTTGGAAATTGAACGCTTGATTTTATCAAAACGTGGTTTTTCTGAGTCAGTTATTGATACCTTAATACAGGCTAGGAAAGATTTACCAGAAAGATTTACCATAAGATATGGCGCAAATACTTATATTGGTGCGAATCCAAGAGTTACTCATGGAGTAAGGTTAGGATTCCGAGGATATTGTCTTTTCTACAAGAAGGTTTAGAAAAGGGTTTATCCGCTAGTTCCTTAAAGGGACAGATTTCAGCTCTGTCCATTCTTTTACACAAACGTCTGTCAGAAGTTCCGGACGTTCAAGCTTTTTGTCAGGCTTTAGCTAGGATCAAGCCTGTGTTTAAAACTGTTGCTCCACCATGGAGTTTGAACTTAGTTCTTAATGTTTTACAGGGGGTTCCGTTTGAACCCCTTCATTCCATTGATATCAAGTTGTTATCTTGGAAAGTTCTGTTTTTAATGGCGATTTCCTCGGCTCGAAGAGTCTCTGAGTTATCTGCCTTACATTGTGATTCTCCTTATCTGATTTTTCATTCAGACAAGGTAGTTCTGCGTACTAAACCTGGGTTCCTACCTAAGGTGGTCACTAACAGGAATATCAATCAAGAGATTGTGGTTACATCTTTGTGTCCTAATCCTTCTTCGAAAAAGGAACGTCTGCTACACAATCTAGATGTAGTCCGTGCCCTGAAATTTTATCTACAGGCAACTAAGGATTTTCGACAAACGTCTTCCCTGTTTGTCGTTTATTCTGGTCAGAGGAGAGGTCAAAAAGTTTCGGCTACCTCTCTCTCCTTTTGGCTTCGTAGCATAATACGGTTAGCCTATGAGACTGCTGGACAGCAGCCTCCTGAAAGAATTACAGCACATTCTACTAGAGCTGTGGCTTCCACTTGGGCCTTTAAGAATGAGGCTTCTGTTGAACAGATTTGCAAGGCTGCAACTTGGTCTTCTCTTCATACTTTTTCCAAATTTTACAAATTTGACACTTTTGCTTCTTCGGAGGCTGTTTTTGGGAGAAAGGTTCTTCAGGCAGTGGTTCCTTCCGTATAAAGAGCCTGCCTGTCCCTCCCGTCATCCGTGTACTTTAGCTTTGGTATTGGTATCCCATAAGTAATGGATGATCCGTGGACTGGATACACTTAACAAGAGAAAACATAATTTATGCTTACCTGATAAATTTATTTCTCTTGTAGTGTATCCAGTCCACGGCCCGCCCTGTCACTTTAAGGCAGGTAATTTTTCCATTAAACTACAGTCACCACTGTACCCTATGGTTTTCCTTTCTCTGCATGTTTTCGGTCGAATGACTGGTAATGGCAGTTAGGGGAGGAGCTATATAGCAGCTCTGCTGGGTGAATCCTCTTGCACTTCCTGTTGGGGAGGAGTTAATATCCCATAAGTAATGGATGATCCGTGGACTGGATACACTACAAGAGAAATAAATTTATCAGGTAAGCATAAATTATGTTTTCTCTGAGGGTGATAAATCTTTATTTGGGGCCTAGTTTTCCACATGGCTTGTTAGATTACTCCTAGGAGTACTTTTTTAAGGCCCTCTGACATTGAGTGCATGGTGGGAGGGGCCTATTTTTGCGCACTTTATGCGCAGTTGATATTCAGACTGAGACATCCAGCTTCCCTAAAGGAGGGTTTTTTCCTGCAAAAATCGTGTTTAAGGGCAGGTAGGAGCCACAGCAGAGCTGTGGCAGTGTGTTTGACTGTTTTTTAACGGTTTTACCGTTTTTCTAATTCGGTTTGGTGTCTAAGGGGTTAATCATCCATTTGCAAGTGGGTGCAATACTGCTTTAGTCTTATACACACTGTAAAAATTTCGTAGAGTTTACTACTTTTTAACACTGTTTTGCAGTTTATGTGGTAGTTTTTTTCTCTTAAAGGCACAGTACCGTTTTTGTTTAATTGCTTTTTCACATTTATTAAAGTGTTTTCCAAGCTTGCTGGTCTCATTACTAGTCTATTAAACATGTCTGACATAGAGGAAACTCCTTGTTCATTATGTTTAGAAGCCATTGTGGAACCCCCTCTTAGAATGTGTACCAAATGTACTGACCTTTCTCCCTCGTCTGATTGCCAAGATCAAGCAGGAGAGAGCTTCGGTGATTTTGATAGCTCCTGCGTGGCCACGCAGGACTTGGTACGCAGATCTGGTGGACATGTCATCCTTTCCACCATGGACTCTGCTGCTAAGGCAGGACCTTCTACTTCATGGTCCTTTCAAACATCCAAATCTAATTTCTCTGCGTCTGACTGCTTGGAGATTGAACGCTTGATTCTATCAAAGCGTGGTTTTTCCGAGTCGGTCATTGATGCCTTAATTCAGGCTTGAAAGCCTGTCACCAGGAAAATCTATCATAAGATTTCGTGGACTCTCCATGCCTAGAAATAAAGAAATTTATCAGGTAAGCATAAATGTTATCTTTTGTTGAAAAGCAGGGATATAAGCTCAGGAGCAGTTATGCAAAAATATTATTCATTTGCAAGAGCACTAGATGGCAGCACTATTTCCTACCATGTAGTGCTCCAGACTCCTACCTACGTATCTCTTCAACCAAGAATATCATGGGAGCAAAACAAATTTTTTAATATAAATAAACTGGAAAGTTTTAAAATTGTATGTTCTGTCTAAATCACAAAATATTTTTGGGGGGTTTCACATCTTTTGACATAATCTCTATTGCACTTTGCGTTGTCTCTTCTTCTCTGCTGATCTGGTTTTCTAGAAATCTACATGTATAGAGAAAAACCTAGTCTGTTTAGCTTTAAAGGGACACTGAACCCAAATTTTTATCTTTCGTGATTCAGATAGAGCATGCAATTTCAATCAACTTTCTAATTTACTCCTATTATCAAATTTCCTTCATTCTTTTGGTATTTTTATTTGAAAAGTAAGAATGTAAGTTTATATGCGGCCCATTTTTGGTGAGCAACCTGGGTTGTTCTTGCTGATTGGTGGATAAATTCACCCACCAATAAACAAGTGCTGGCCAGGGTTCTGAGCGAAAAATTGGCTGGCTCCTTAGCTTAGATGCCTTCTTTTTCAAATGAAGATAGCAAGAGAACGAAGAAAATTTGATAATAGATTTAAATTAGAAAGTTGCTTAAAATTGCACGTTCTATCTGAATCACGAAAGAAAAAAATTTGAGTTCAGTGTCCCTTTAAATATCGTTAAACGCATTTTAGAAAAGTCTTTTATTTCCAGCATTTTCCTGTTTGTTTTCCCAGATAGGGGTAACGACAACTGGCTTATCAAGTATGACTATCCAATGGACAGCTCAGCTTCCCGGGTCAGTACAGATATGTGAAATACTATTTATTTTTTATTTGTGCACATTGATGTTTTTTTCATGCTGGTTGGGCAATACCGAGTATATAAACCGAGCTTGTCTTAAAGGGACATTACATCTCAAACTATTTTAGTTTACGCTAGGGTGTCCCTTTTTAAATAACTATCTTTGAGAAAACAAGTGCTTAAAAATTAACAAATGTACTTTATGTAATCCTCAAAATCAATCCTTGGATTGATAAATTGTACACCTGAATAGCACTCTTTCCCCAATCTGGGGTGGCAAGATTGGGCACAGACTGGATAACTTGGAGTGGGAGTGCTGGGGGGTGTTAAAATATAACCTTTATTATGAAATTTAAAATAAAAACCAAAAACACACACAAACGAATTTCTACATATATACAATATTAAAAACACAGGATTTGTTCGGATTTATTTCAATCCAATGTTTCCTATTAGGATCAAGTAGTAATACCTTGGGTTTTATATTGTTTTTTCAGTTTAGGCCTGTATTTGTCTGATTTGCGTATATAATACGTAGTATTTATAGACCTTATGCTGCTGTATTAATAAATCTATTATTCTTTGTCTAATTGATCTATGTTACAGTCAGTCTTGTCTTCCTAAGTTCTTAGTTGAACATACAAGTAATAGTGCAATTTTGTAGGGACTGATTTAAAGTGATATGCAACAGAGTCTAGTTTTTCGTATTATAAATATTGACGTTGTAAATTAAATATCACTGTTGTTTTAAAAAATGATTTTTTGGAATATTTGATGTTGGTTGAGTGATGTTCTAGATTTAGAACTCTGCTTATGGTGGTTAACTGATTCTTTGGCTAGCAGCTACTATCTGAATATATTACAAGTTATGCCCGATGTATTCCCAGGCTATTAGATTGAACCACAGTAGCTGCTGTCTAAATATGCTAGTATAGTGGCCTAATATCTTGCCAGATTGTCATACTGTGTTTTTAAGCGCTTAACATAGTATATAAATAGTTAATATAAGGTCTCTTACACTGTTACTGTTGGTTTCACTTAGTACAGAGTGCTTGTGTATAGTTTCTCAAAATAATTGATTAAATCCTGTATTTAGTAAGAGTGTTCTTTGTTGTTCTTATATGGAAGTCTGAGTAGATTGCTGAAAATCAGCTTAATGAAATTAACTATTTGTGTTAAACAGAATATTTTGATCTTCCTTGTAATTTTGCTGGTTAGCGTGGCAATGTGCTTAGGCAAAGTTTTTAATATTATATTGTCATTAGTTCATCTATATGAATAATATTGTGTAGCAGACTGTTCTTGGACTGCTAGTTTAGATATACCAGTAATACCACTTTGATCTTTCAACACTCCTTAAATTAACTTTACTTATAAATTGTAATCACCATTGAGTTTGCTTAAAACAGATATTCTCAATATCTATTGATCCAGACGTTTTTTCTGTTCAATACTAATGTTCCCTACATTGGCTATAGTATATATTAAATATGTGTGTTCACAAAAAGCCTTAGTAAACAAAAATGCCGATATTGGCACTACAGCTTAAAGTTGAATTATATTTTGTATTTTACCACCACTGGATAGTTATAGCATTAGAAAAGATACGATCTGACATTGTTACAAAATATAGCCATCTGATAGTATCAAATTACTTTGCTGTACCCACTCTAACTAAGTTGTTCTAAGTTGCTATAAGTACTGCTTGCAGCTTGGCGTTTTTTGTTTATAAAATATTGGGTATTGGGGTGTAATATTTAGCTCCCCTCTTCCCGTGCTAGTATACTTTTAACAACACCTCACTGTGATTGCCGATTAACCCCTTAATGACCACAATGTACCCTGTATGTCACTGGTCGTTAAGGGTTTTTTCAGGACATAATAGCACAAGTCTAGAAAGAACATGCTATTAATGCCCTCCCTCCAGCAGGCTTTGTGGAATAGAGAAGTCTCAACGCTGGTGGCAAGACCGCGCTATAAAACAATAAAGTCCCAAAAAAAGGCCAGTGACATACAGGGTACGTCGCTGGTCCTTAAGGGGTTAAGATTACGGCAGAATATACGGTATTGAATTGAATCCTGTTTCAGGGATTGTTAACTCGACTCATAGATACTGCTACTTTTGTTATTAAATTAATGACCAAATATCCTGCTATTAAAAATTGTTAGGAGGCATTCACAACAAACATTTCCCTAACATGTTTCGCCACTAACGTGGCTTTTTCAAAGGGTCACTCCCACTCCAAGTTATCCAGTCTGTGCCCAATCTTGCCACCCCAGATTGGGGAAAGAGTGCTATTCAGGTGTACAATTTATCAATCCAAGGATTGATTTTGAGTGTTTCAGTATACAAGTACACAGCACCTCAGCCATATTGCAATTAAGCCAGAATCACAGATACTAATTTATATATAATTTATTTCTAAATCCAGAGATTTATAGGCTACCCCAATATCCTACTCTCAGCAGTGCCATTAGTACTTTTGTTTTACTTTATGTAATCCCTCTGTTTTAAAACACCAAGCTATATAAATTATTTTTTGTTCTAGATAATGCTATGATTTATTTTTTTACATTGCTTGCCACTTCAGATGAAAAAGTAGCCTATGCATTAATTCTACAGCCTTAAAGGGACATGAAACCCAAACATTTTCTTTCAGGGTTCTGATAGAGCATGCAGTTTTAAACCACTTCCTAATTTACTTCTGATATCAAATTTTCTTCTTCTCTTGGTATCTTTTGTTGAAAAGCAGAGATGTAAGCTTAGGAGTGTGCACGTGTCTGAAGCACTATATAGCAACAGTTTTGCTACAATGGTATCCTTTTGCAAGAGCACTATATGGCAACACTATTTCCTGCCATGTAGTGAGACACCTACCTAGGAATCTCTTCAGCAAAGAATACCATGGGAATAAACCAAATTTGATAATAGAAATATATTTGAAAATGTATTTTAAAATTGTATGTTTTTGTCTGAATCACAAAATATTTTTTGGGGTTTTATATGCCTTTAAGTCTTAATAACATGCACATGAAAGAGTTAAATGTATCCTTAGCAAAGCTTGAGAATGATTAGGTCTATACGGCAAGCCCAGAAGATTTCATAGACTATCTGAATCACAAAATAATTTTTTTGGAATTCATATCCCTTTAATTGTATGATCATATAAAAACCACTGGTACATATACTTGCCTATGTGATATCTACGATTTGTCTCTTTACTTATGTGCAGTCATTTTACTTTCATTAGTTAATTGTGGGTTTTCCAGTTCACAATGCCAGAAGGAGCACTCTCTAAAATAAAATGGGATAAAAATATAAACATCAGACTCTTTATAAATACAAAGCTATACTGTATAGTGTATATGTTTTAATAACTGCGACTAATGCTTCTCCTTAGGATTCTGACTGGGTATTAGTAAGAGAACCAATTATTAAGATTGCTGCAATCGATAATGGTTTGGCTTTTCCTTTAAAACATCCAGACTCATGGAGAGCATGTAAGTATATTCTACATAGATGTATGCCTTTTATTTGTGTGTCTTTTTAAAAACTATTTAAATCAATTGTATATGATAAAGGGACAGTACACACAAATTTTCATTTCACTGCATGTAATAGACGCTACTATAAAGAATAAGATGCACAGATACTGATATAAAAATCCAGTATAAAACCTTTTAAAAAACTTACTTAGAATCTCCCAGTTTAGCATTGTTAAAGGGATAGTCAAGTCAAAATTAAATTTTCATGATTCAGATAGAGCAGCAACTTTCTAATTTACTCCTATTATAAATTTTCTCTTGCTATCTTTATTTAAATGTAAGCTTAGGAGCCGACCCATTTTTGGTTCAGAACCTGGGTAGCGCTTGCTGATTGGTGGCTTCATTTAGACACTGTAATGCTTGTGGGATATTTCCCTATCAGACCAAACTTGGCCAGTAGTCTTCTTATCCCGGCGTCAAGTGGAAGGATAAGGAAATATCCCAGAACAAAGAGAGTTTAAGAAATGAGGTAAGCAGTACTCACGGTAGACAGGGTAGTCCTTTACGGCAATAAGGGTAAGGCAGAGAATGGTCAGACAAAGTCCGGCAACAAGTAGGATATCCAGGTACGATAAGGCAAACAGCAGTTCAGGCAAAGTGCATAAAGTGAGAGGTACGTACATAGGCGCAGGTTCGTGTCAAGAACAGCAAACAGGAGAGCGGCATCAGAGGCCAGAAGCGGTGTGCGGCGATGACTTCATCACCACAACAACCGCTGCAACCATGGCAACGGCTGTGGCAGGAAAGGCAGAGCTGCTGCCAAGAGGGAGCAGCGTGACAGACACCAATCAGAAAGCGCTACCCAGGTGCTGAACCAAAAATGGGCAGGCTCCTATGCTTTCATTTCTGCTTTTTCAAATAAAGATAGCAAGAGAACGAAGAAAATTTGATAATAGGAGTAAATTTGAAAGTTGCTTAAAATTGCCTGCTTTATCTGAATCATGACAGTTTAATTTTGACTAGACTATTCCTTTAATAAGGTTTGGCTTGGACACCCAGTGAAAAGGGCTGGGGAAACAATAAGGGAAGACATTTTCCCCCCTTCCCTGCATATGAAAAATGATAACATAAACAGAACTCAGCAGTAAACGCACATATACATCTGACACTGTGGGGCTTGGTTAGGAGTCTGAAAAACTCCTAAAAAAATAAGCAAAACTATACATTGTTTCAAAAACACTATCAGATGAGCTATATAAATGTATAATCTACAAATCATTTATGCAAAGAAAAATCTAGGGTACAATGTCCCTTTAATACATAGTTCTGTTTATAGTAAGCATATGACTTGTAAAGTTTTTGAGAAATCATATGAAATGTTCAGTCACGTTTTACATCTTTATTTTAATATGAGACATTTACTACAATTCTCTTGCAAATTTTTTTTTCATCTTTTGTTTCTCGTTAGGATTTTGCTATTATAGTTTTATAAGTTTCATGTCCCCTTTTTTTTCCACCAGATCCATTTTATTGGGCATGGTTATCTCAAGCAAAAGTTCCCTTTTCCCAAGAAATCAAAGAACTCATCCTTCCGAAAATCTCAGATCCTAATTTTATCAAAGATTTGGAGGAAGATTTATATGAATTATTTAAGGTCAGATGCCTAAACTCCATGGTAGTTTAAATTTTTTTTTGAGTATGTTCATTTCATGAAATGTTTTCAAATAAGTAATTGAACCACAGAAATAAAAGGAAATACAACATGGTACATAAAATAATATGAACACACAACTGAAAATGAACATTACACTGAGTGATTGATGTAGTCCTTGATCACCATTCACCTAGATGGAGGAAAGCACAGTACTACATCAATGAAAGATTAGCAATGTGCAACTTACTAAGTGTAAGGTCTAGATCAGGGGTGGGCAATTATTGGACCTCCAGATGTTATCGACTACATTTCCCATAATGCTCTTTCAGCCATAATGCTGGCAAAGCATTATGGGAAATGTAGTCCATAACATCTGGAGGGCAGATAATTGCCCACCCCTGGTCTAGATAGAGATTACTTGGATAGAGAACTCAGTGCTTGGTAATGAGTACAGAGAAAATAGAAGAAAAGAAGCATAATAGGAAAATAATTAGATTCAAAAGTTAAAATACAACAACCATATTTCAAAGTCTTATACTCATCCCAGTATGAATGCAATACTGAAGACTGACAATTAAAGGAATAGTCTAGTCAAAATTAAACTTTAAATGTTCAAATAGAACCTGCAATTTTAAGCAGCTTTCTAATTTACTCCTATTATCAATTTTCTTTATTCTTTTGGTATCCTTATTTGAAAAGGCAAGAATGTAAGCTTAGGAGCTGGCCCAATTTTGGTTTAGCACCCTAGGTAGCGCTTACTGGTTGGTGGATTACATTTAGCCACCAATCAGCAAGTGCTACCCAGGTGCTGAACCAATAATGGGCCGACTCCTAACTTACATTCTTGCTTTTTCACATAAGGATACCAAGTGAACAAAGAAAAATTGATAGGAGTAAATTAGAAAGTTGCTTAAATTTGCATGCCCTATCTGAATCATGAAAGTTTTTAATTTTGACTAGACTGTCCCTTTAGTTGAAGACCAATAAGCAACAAGACGACCTGGGAGACAGCAGCACTCCATGACTTGGGAAACAGAGAGTATGTTCAGGGGCAATAGACTTAGTCCGACTTGCCGGGTCACCCTTCCTTTAGAATTTAGCCATTGGGTAAAATAAATTCCATATCTATAAAAAGATCTCCCTTTCCTTTCAAATTGCAATGTGCCTTTTCTAAGCTATAAGAAACTAGATGCACCCACTCTATAGAGGGCCCTCCATTCTCTTCCAATACCTAGGTATTTTACACTTTGCACAATTCAATATTCATTTAAAGAGGGTTGATTTCAATTTGCAAGGGATCCAGATATTTCCATGAACTCCATGGTAGTTTTATACTTGGAGATCAGATTCTTGAAAACTATGTTGGATTCTAGCTTATTATACTTGTTGGTAACAAGTAAATGCCATTGTATATTCAAGGTCCGAATCTCTATTTTTATTTGCTTTTCCATTTTATGTTACCCATAGTCTCACCACAGCAAGCAATATACCTCTGCCTAAGCCAGAATATATACATTATTCGTTCCTCCACTGTGCAGCCTTTATACACAATGTACAGTTTATTTCAAGTGATTTGAAACACATTTTCTTTCATTTTTTAACACTTTCCAATTAACTTCTATTGGCAAATTTGTTTTGTTCTTTTGGTATCTTTTGTTGAAGGAGCAGCAGTGCACTAATGGGAGCTAGCTGAACACACCTGGTGAACAAATGACAAGAGGCAAATATGTGCAGCCACCAATCAGCAACTAGCTGCCAGTAGTGCTTTGCTGCTCCTGAGCCTACCTAGGTATTCTTTTGAATAAAGAATAACAAGAGAACAAAGCAAATTAGATAACAGAAGTAAATTGCAGTTATCTAAAATGACATGCTCTATCGGAATCATAATAGAAACATTTCAGGTTTCATATCCCTTTTAAAGATAGTCAACTGTATCTAAACTGCGTAACATCACTTTCAGACCCAGTCTTCACATAATCAACTATTGCTGCTCAAAAACAAATTAAATAAATAATTATATAAATATGTATAGTGTTCCCCCAGGATCTTTTTAATGGGTGCACCACCCGGCTAAAATGTAATGCAATATTAAGATAACGTTAGCAGATGTTATTATTCTTCTTTATTTATAAAGTGCCAACATATTCTGCAGCGCTGCCCATGGGTACAAGGATAAAAGTACAACGAGAAACAATACAATAAAAGACAATTTTACAGACAAATACAGGGGGAATTGAGGGCCCTATTCCCGTGGGAACTTACAATCTAGATGGGTAGGAGGATGGGAAACAGGAGGTGGGGACTGCAAAGGTGAGAATGATATTAGCGAGGAGATAGATGAGGGCAACTGTTAGGTAAGTGAAGTTCATTTGTTAGTGAGTTGGGTGATAAGCTTCGCTGAACAAATTATAATTTTAAATGCATTTGTTAAATTATGCAATTAATTTATGCTTTGAATAGAAGAAAATGTTCTAAAATTACAAAGCATTGCACCCAACTGGCAACACTTTTTGTGGAGAAATATATTATATAAAATGATCAAATATTTAGCCCTGCCCATGACGTACTATCTGATATCACCTTGAGTAAACATGGTGTACAGGACAGGTGGGCCTGTGAGCTTATATTCTACAGTGCAAATGGGAGAGGTGAAGAAATGGAATTGGTTCTAAGTGTAGAAATCTGAGAAATTTGTTAGTATAGTTTGTGTGTTTTTAGGGAATGCTTGAGTAGCACAGAATATACAGTTCTAAAAAGGTCCTATAGATTGGAATGTAAGAAAACTAGGAGAAAATAAATAAGTAGCTCTTGGGCAGAGTGATAGGACAGGAGAATATTTACAGATGAGTTTATAGATAAGAGGGTTCAGTATTTAGCTGCTTATTTTGGTCACATGATTGCCTTTAGTTTAATACTATGCCAGTCATCAAATATGTTTTCTCTTTCCAGAAGGATCCTGGTTTTGACAGAGGTCAGTTTCACAAGCAGATTGCAGTTATGAGAGGTCAAGTAAGTGGATTTATCTTTACTAAAATGCCTTATGTTTAGTGTAAGACAGAATTAGCACTGAATTATATAATTTATTGTAAACCTTTCTGGAAGTCATTTAAAGGGAGTGTCTACAACTTAGTGATCTTAAAGTCTTACTTTAGATTAACCTGCAAATATCCTCCTGCACTGTTTAGATATAGATATATATATGTAAGGTGTATCCAGTCCACGGATCATCCATTTCTTGTGGGATATTCTCCTTCCCAACAGGAAGTTGCAAGAGGATCACCCACAGCAGAGCTGCTATATAGCTCCTCCCCTAACTGCCATATCCAGTCATTCTCTTGCAAACTCTCAACATAGCTGGAGGTAGTAAGAGGAAAGTGGTGTAATATAGTTAGTTTTTTCTTCAATCAAAAGTTTATTGTTTTTAAATGGTACCGGAGTTGTACTATTTTATCTCAGGCAGCATTTAGAAGAAGAATCTGCCTGCGTTTTTCTATGATCTTAGCAGAAGTAACTAAGATCCACTGCTGTTCTCACATATGTCTGAGGAGTGAGGTAACTTCAGAGGGAGAATGGCGTGCAGGTTATCCTGCAATAAGGTATGTGTAGTTTAAGTTTTTCTAGGGATGGAATTTGCTAGAAAAAAGTTGCTGATACCGGATTAATGTAAGTTAAGCCTAAATACAGTGATTTAATAGCGACTAGTATCAGGCTTGCTATCAGAGGTATATACTCTGATTAATGTGCAATATAAAACGTTTGCTGGTATGTTTAATCGTTTTTATATATGCTTTGGTGATAACTTATTGGGGACTAGTTTTTTCCACATGGCTGGCTTGATTTTTGCCTAGAAACAGTTTCCTGAGGCTTTCCACTGTTGTAATATGAGTGGGAGGGGCCTATTTTAGCGCTTTTTTTGCGCAGTTAAAATTACAGACAGACATTCAGCTTCCCTCAGCAGTCCCCTGCATGCTTTAGGACATCTCTGAAGGGCTCAAAAGGCTTCAAAAGTCATATATTGAGGAAGGTAAATCCACAGTGGAGCTATGGCAGTTGTTGTGACTGTTTAAAAAACGTTTTTTTCAATTTGTTAATCCGTTTTTTGTATTAAGGGGTTAATCATCCATTTGCAAGTGGGTGCAATGCTCTGCTAACTTGTTACATACACTGTAAAAATTTCGTTAGTTTAACTGCCTTTTTTCACTGTTATTTCAAATTTTAGCAAAATTTGTTTCCCTTAAAGGCACAGTAACGTTTTTTATATTGCTTGTTTAACTTGATGTAAAGTGTTTTACAAGCTTGCTAGTCTCATTGCTAGTCTGTACAAACATGTCTGACATAGAGGAAACTCCTTGTTCATTATGTTTAAAAGCCATGGTGGAACCCCATATGAGAATGTGTACTAAATGTATTGATTTCACTTTAAACAATAAAGATCAGCTTTTATCTTTAAAAAATGTATCACCAGAGGATTCTGGCGAGGGGGAAGTTATGCCGACTAACTCTCCCCACGTGTCAGACCCTTTGACTCCCGCTCAAGGGACTCGCGCTAAAATGGCGCCAAGTACATCAAAGACGCCCATAGAGATTACTTTGCAGGACATGGCGGCAATCATGGATAATACCCTGTCAGCTGTATTAGCCAGACTGCCTGAATTCAGAGGAAAGCGCGATAGCTCTGGGGTTAGACGTAGTACCGAGCGCGCAGATGCCTTAAGGCCCATGTCTGATACTGCGTCACAATATGCAGAAGCTTAGGATGGAGAGCTTCAGTCTGTGGGTGACATTTCTGATTCGGGGAAACCTGATTCAGATATTTCTACTTTTAAATTTAAGCTTGAGAACCTCCGTGTAGACTGTGACACAATTGCAGTACCAGAGAAATTGTGTAGACTGGATAAATACTATGCAGTGCTGGTGTGTACTGATGTTTTTCCAATACCTAAAAGGTTTACAGAAATCATTAATAAGGAGTGGGATAGACCCGGTGTGTCGTTTCCCCCCCCCTCCTATTTTTAGAAAAATGTTTCCAATAGACGCCACCAAACGGGACTTATGGCAGACGGTCCCTAAGGTGGAGGGAGCAGTTTCTACTTTAGCAAAACGTACCACTATCCCTGTCGAGGACAGTTGTGCTTATCCAATGGATAAAAAATTAGAAGGTTACCTTAAGAAAATGTTTATTCAACAAGGTTTTATCCTGCTGCTGCAGCGTTCTGGTTTGAGTCTCTGGAAGAGGCCTTTCAGACAGCTACTCCATTGACTGAAATACTTGACAAGCTTAGAACACTTAAGCTAGCTAATTCTTTTGTTTCTGACGCCATTGTTCATTTGACTAAACTAACGGCTAAGAATTCTGGATTCGCCATCCAGGCGCGTAGGGCGCTATGGCTTAAATCTTGGTCAGCTGACGTGACTTCAAAGTCTAAATTCCCTTCAAGGGGCAGACCCTATTCGGGCCTGGTTTGAAGGAAATTATTGCTGACATTACTGGAGGTAAGGGTCATACCCTTCCTCAAGACAGGGCCAAATCAAAGGCCAAACAGTCTAATTTTCGTGCCTTTCGAAACTTCAAGGCAGGTTCAGCATCAACTTCCTCTGCTACAAGACAAGAGGGAACTTTTGCTCAATCCAAGCCGGGCTGGAAACCTAACCAGTCCTGGAACAAAGGCAAGCAGGCCAGAAAGCCTGCTGCTGCCTCTAAGACAGCATGAAGGAACGGCCCCCTATCCGGTAACGGATCTAGTAGGGGGCAGACTTTCTCTCTTCGCCCAGGCGTGGGCAAGAGATGTTCAGGATCCCTGGGCGTTGGAGGTCATATCTCAGGGATATCTTCTGGACTTCAAAGCTTCCCCTCCTCAAGGGAGATTTCACCTTTCGAGATTATCTGTAAACCAGATAAAGAAAGAGGCATTCTTACGCTGTGTGCAAGACCTCCTAGTTATGGGAGTGATCTGTCTAGTTCCACAGTCGGAACAGGGACAGGGTTTTTATTCAAATCTGTTTGTGGTTCCCAAAAAAGAGGGAACCTTCAGACCCATTTTGGATCTAAAGATCTTAAACAAATTCCTCAGAGTTCCATCGTTCAAAATGGAAACTATTCGGACCATCCTACCTATGATCCAGGAGGGTCAGTACATGACCACAGTGGATTTGAAGGATGCTTACCTTCACATACCGATTCACAAAGATCATCATCGGTTCCTAAGGTTTGCCTTTCTGGACAGGCATTACCAATTTGTGGCTCTTCCCTTCGGGTTAGCTACAGCTCCAAGAATCTTTACAAAAGTTCTGGGATCGCTTCTGGCGGTCCTAAGACCGCGAGGTATATCAGTGGCCCCTTATCTGGACGACATCCTGATACAGGCGTTAAGCTTTCAGATTGCCAAGTCACATACGGACATAGTTCTGGCATTTCTCAGGTCACATGGGTGGAAGGTGAACGAGGAAAAGAGTTCTCTATCCCCACTCACAAAAGTCTCCTTCCTAGGGACTCTGATAGATTCTGTAAAAATGAAGATTTACCTGACAGAATCCAGGTTATCAAAGCTTCTAAAATCTTGCCGTGTTCTTCATTCTATTCCGCGCCCTTCTGTGGCTCAGTGTATGGAAGTAATCGGCTTGATGGTAGCGGCGATGGACATAGTGCCATTTGCGCGCCTACATCTCAGACAGCTGCAACTATGCATGCTCAGTCAGTGGAATGGGGATTACACAGATTTGTCCCCTCTGCTAAATCTGGATCAAGAGACCAGAGATTCTCTTCTCTGGTGGCTATCTCGGGTCCATCTGTCCAAAGGTATGACCTTTCGCAGGCCAGATTAGACAATTGTAACAACAGATGCCAGCCTTCTAGGTTGGGGTGCAGTCTGGAATTCCCTGAAGGCTCAGGGATCGTGGACTCAGGAGGAGAAACTCCTCCCAATAAATATTCTGGAGTTAAGAGCAATATTCAATGCTCTTCTAGCTTGGCCTCAGTTAGCAACCCTGAGGTTCATCAGATTTCAGTCGGACAACATCACGACTGTGGCTTACATCAACCATCAAGGGGGAACCAGGAGTTCCCTAGCGATGTTAGAAGTCTCCAAGATAATTAGCTGGGCAGAGACTCACTCTTGCCACCTATCAGCAATCCATATCCCAGGCATAGAGAACTGGGAGGCGGATTTTCTAAGTCGTCAGACTTTTCATCCGGGGGAGTGGAAACTCCATCCGGAGGTGTTTGCTCAATTGGTTCATCGTTGGGGCAAACCAGAACTGGATCTCATGGCGTCTCGCCAGAACGCCAAGCTTCCTTGTTACAGATCCAGGTCCAGGGACCCAGAAGCGGCACTGATAGATGCTCTAGCAGCGCCTTGGTTCTTCAACCTGGCTTATGTGTTTCCAACGTTTCCTCTGCTCCCTCGACTGATTGCCAAAATCAAACAGGAGAGAGCATCGGTGATCTTGATAGCGCCTGCCACGCAGGACCTGGTATGCAGACCTAGTGGACATGTCATCCTTTCCACCATGGACCCTGCCTCTGAGAGAAGACCTTCTACTACAAGGTCCTTTCAATCATCTGAATCTAATTTCTCTGAGACTGGCTGCATGGAGATTGAACGCTTGATTTTATCAAAGCGTGGCTTCTCTGAGTCAGTCATTGATACCCTTATACAGGCACGAAAGCATGTCACCAGGAAAATCTACCATAAGATATGGCGTAAATACCTTTTATTGGTGTGAATCCAAGAATTACTCATGGAGTAAGGTTAGGATTCCTAGGATATTGTCCTTTCTCCAAGAGGGTTTGGAAAACGGATTATCAGCTAGTTTTTAAAGGGACAGATTTCTGCTCTGTCTATTCTTTTGCACAAGCGTCTGGCAGAAGTTCCAGACGTTCAAGCTTTTTGTCAGGCTTTGGTTAGAATTAAGCCTGTGTTTAAACCTGTTGCTCCCCCATGGAGCTTAAACATGGTTCTTAAAGTTCTTCAAGGGGTTCCGTTTGAACCCCTTCATTCCATTGATATCAAACTTTTATCTTGGAAAGTTCTGTTTTTGATGGCTATTTCCTTGGCTCGGAGAGTCTCTGAGTTATCTGCCTTACAATGTGATTCTCCTTATCTGATTTTCCATTTAGATAAAGTAGTTCTGCGTACAAAACCTGGGTTTTTACCTAAGGTAGTTTCTAACAAGATTATCAATCAAGAGATTGAAGTTCGATCATTGTGTCCTAATCCTTCTTCAAAGAAGGAACGCCTTTTACATAATCTGGACGTGGTCCGTACTTTAAAGTTTTACTTACAAGCTACTAAAGATTTTCGCCAAACATCTACACTGTTTGTTGTTTACTCTGGACAGAGGAGAGGTCAAAAAGCTTCGGCAACCTCTCTTTCTTTTTGGCTTCGGAGCGTAATACGCTTAGCCTATGAGACTGCTGGACAGCAGCCCCCTGAAAGGATTACAGCTCATTCTACTAGAGCTGTGGCTTCCACCTGGGCCTTTAAGAATGAGGCTTCTGTTGAACAGATTTGCAAGGCGGCGACTTGGTCTTCGCTTCATACCTTTTCAAAATTTTACAAATTTGATACTTTTGCTTCTTCGGAGGCTATTTTTGGGAGAAAGGTTCTACAGGCAGTGGTTCCTTCCATTTAAGCCTGCCTTGTCCCTCCCTTCATCCGTGTACTTTAGCTTTGGTATTGGTATCCCACAAGAAATGGATGATCCGTGGACTGGATACACCTTACAAGAGAAAACATAATTTATGCTTACCTGATAAATGTATTTCTCTTGTGGTGTATCCAGTCCACGGCCCGCCCTGTCTTTTTAAGGCAGGTCTAAATTTTAATTTAAACTACAGTCACCACTGCACCCTATGGTTTCTCCTTTCTCGGCTTGTTTCGGTCGAATGACTGGATATGGCAGTTAGGGGAGGAGCTATATAGCAGCTCTGCTGTGGGTGATCCTCTTGCAACTTCCTGTTGGGAAGGAGAATATCCCACAAGAAATGGATGATCCGTGGACTGGATACACCACAAGAGAAATAAATTTATCAGGTAAGAATAAATTATGTTATCATGCAGCAGTAACCGTAAACATGTTGTTTTAAAATGAATAGTGTTTCTGGTCACTTTGAAATGGCTGCCAAGCTCCACCCATTGATGACATCACAATCTGGGCTGCATCTATGCATTCTGTTGAATAGCACTGATAGTCTGTTGAATCCAATTAGTGAGTGTTTTGTAACTAGTGAAGCATTTAATGCAGTCCAGGTCAAAATGTCATCGGTGGGCAGAGCTTGGCAGCCATTTCAAAGTGACCAGAAACAATATACATTTTAAAATAACTTTTGTACTGTTTCTGCTGCATGATAAATAAAAGTGCAGGAGGCTATTTGCAGCTTATTCTAAAGTAAGACTTTAAGATGAATAAGGTGTAGACTGTCCATTTTAATGTTGCAAACTGGTAGTTCAGGTTTTCTATAGGGGACGTGCAGATGGGCAATACAATGATCTGATCTATTGAGTATAATTTTGTAATTTAGTTCATAGTGGAAGTTTTTCACTTTTTTATTTTTTTTTACTCACTCAAATTTAAATGGATTAATCACCCTAGACCAAGCTTCACTCATCAGCATTCAGGAAGCTATTATTTACTGATGAGGCCTAATAAGGCAGAAACGGCTGCCCACGTGTGTTTTCCTTTGTTGTAATTTTCCATTGCGTATTAAAGGGACATTGTACCAAAACAATTCTCCCTTTAATGTGTACCCCAGTTCAGAATAGACAACAGCATACTACCTGGTGCAGGTGGTAGAGGGCCACTGCAAACGCCTCTCAATGAATCCACAACAGCAAGACTCCACAGCACCAAATAAAGAGGAAAGGTTCTTGTCTTTATGTCATTTATTTTCTTTTAGCTTACAAAAAGCATGTAGGCACACAGCAGCAAACAAAAGCAATGTTTCGGTCTATTCACCCTTAATCATGCTGAATAGCCCGAAAAGTTGCTTTGGTTTGCTGCTGTGTGCCTACGTGCTTTTTGTAAGCTAAAAGAAAATAAATGACATAAAGACAAGAACCTTTCCTCTTTATTTATTGCTGTGGACTCTTGCTGTTGTGGATTTAATGTGTACCCAATAATGCATTTTACCCGTTTTGCTATTTAAATAGCTATTTCTTTCCTAAGATATGGTGAGTCCACAGCTTCATCATTTACTGTTGGGAATATCACTCCTGGCCAGCAGGAGGAGGCAAAGATCACCACAGCAAAGCTGTTAAATATCATTTCCCCTCCCACAACCCCCAGTCATTCCCTTTGCCTCTGTTCATGGATGAGGTGAAGTTTTTGGTGTCTGAAGATGATTTTATTTATTTCACGTCAATCAAGATTTTATTATTTGGAAAGCCAGAGTAGGTTTACTCTGACCTTTCCTCTCAGGATTAGATCTAGCCGTACTCCACGTTAGTCTCTTCAGTAGGGCAGTGGTGTCTATAAAGCAGTTAGGAACTTGTGAGGAGGGCCTAACTGCGTTTTTCTAACATGTTGCTGCCCTTGTATAGAAAGCCAAAGTAGGTTTGCTCTGATCTTTCTTTTTGTCACAGGTCTCTGTAAGGAGTGGCGTCCTTACATACCATGTGAGCTGTCCTCCTGCCGGACAGCTAGATGTACAGGTAAGTGCCTTTTGTCTTCTGCGGCTAGGAGGCTGGCACTGATGGGGTTAAGGATCAAAATCTAAGGTAACTGCACTTAAATATGGGACACTTAATCCTTTAAGGAGGATCATTCTGGCAGTAGGCAAGCACTTTGACATGTGGTTGGAGACTTAGAGGTTAATCCTCCTTAAAAGAAGGAGTTAGCTCTCTGTTGGGGGCTCAGAATCAAATTAAATCTTTATTATTATTTCTTTATTAAGACAAATCATTGGGCATACTCCTACGTTAATTCTCTTGCTCAGGGTTTTAGCGGTGTCTATTTGGAGAGCGCGTTTTTTCTCAGGCAGTGCCAGTTCTATGGTGCAAGTATGATGTGACTCCCTCCACTTATTGCAATAAGGTAGAGCGTTATTATTACCTTTGTATCCTGCTAACTGATTTGTGTTTTTGAGAAACACTACATCCAAGAGTGATTTTCTCAATGCTAAGTGGCAGGATGAAGCGCAATGTAAAAACAACTGCGCTGCATCTCCATGTCGTTCTCATTGCCCCGCCTCCTTCCTCCTTCTTCTAGGAATGGAGCGCCGCAATTTTAGGCTCTTGTCGAGTGCAGTTTCTGTAACTCTGCCTCGTTCTCAGACTGAGAACAGAGCAGAGTTCTTTTCTGCCTGTATCAGGGGGTTTTATTTTGAGTTAGCGGTACAGCCTACTTAGAAAGGCCATCCTGATGGATACTCTAGATTGGAAAGAGATTTTTAGTGTCTGCATGAAGTTTAGAAATACAGTATTACATAGCAGAGTCATAATGTTTGATCCTTAAATTAAGGTTTTTATGAATAAATTGTTGAAATAAATTTCATTTTCTGTACTTGTGCTTGTCAGTGAAAGCTGATGCATTATTTATGTACATTGTACATCTTTCAGTTACGGGTCATTAAATAATATATTTTTACATTACAGTTATTTGGGGCTTATGTTCCTAGGAACAAATGATTATTGGCCATTGAGGTACTAATTTTTTTTCTAAGCACATCTGTCCCTAAATATTAGCATAAATATTTTCAAATTTTAGACAAGTTAAATGTCTATTTTTCTGTTTCTGCATGTTTAGCTATAGCCATTGCATGTACAGATAGGTTGTTGCCCTCTGAGCTTTATGTCTCCCAGGATGATACTGTTCAGGCTATGCCGCAGTTTTCTCCTTAACGTCCCAAGCCTATATGGCGTCACATGCAGTGCCCTGTGGTTCCTCTAAATCTCCTGCAGCTCAGGTATCCTCTACGGTATCTGCGGATTTATCTGCCTTTCCTATCCTTCAGGGAAAACGCAAGAGGACATTTACAAGATTCAGATAGTAAGGTTTCTGCTCCTCATTCGGCTATACAGGTTGCTCTCTCTCCTAAGCCTGGTAAGGAGAATTTGCCGGTAGCTTCTGTGGGTAAAATCTCAGTTTCGGACAGTATAATTCCTTCATCTGATGCTGAAGTGGTCTCCTTCAGATGTATGCTTGCACACCTCGTGTAATGTTAAAGGAGGTTTTGGCTACATGGACGACATTGATACCCCTGTCATTGTCAACCCTTGAAAGTTTTGTAAAGTTTCCTGTCCTTTAAAGGATTTTCCTGTCGCTGGCTCCATTAAAATGCACAGTGCTCTAAGTAGAAGGGAGCTTTTCTACTATGGTTCAGAGGACTTCAATCCCTATGGAGGGTAGCTGCTCCTTTACAGATCCATGGATAAGAAGCTGGAGGTTTAATTGTTCATTTAGAGCAATGCTTTGTCTTATTAGACTTGCTGTGCTAGCCCACCGGGCATTGGGGCTGGACTCTTGGTCAGCTGAGAAGCCTACCTGTGGCTTTGTGGTACAGCCTAGGCTTTATAGTTCTGCAGTTGCAGGTTCAATATTTTATGTTTTGTCCAAATCCACGCTTCTGGCATTTACTTTCAAGGATGAGACCTTGTTTGGACTTGGTCTGGCAGAATTAGCCTTTGACTTTAGAGTCCTTCGATAGCTCAGCTGGTAGAGTGGAAGACTGTAGAGCATGTTAACCTCAGTAATCCTTAGGTTGCTGGTTCTGTTCCAGCTCGGAGATATTTAAATTGGGTGAAAAGCGTTTTTTTTCTACCACATGTCGAGAGTAAGACTAAAGGAAAGTTTTCCTTTTCCTTTCTGCAGGGTCAGTCATGACTTTGGAGTCCAATCTAAGATTTCCTCAGAGGGACAGATTTCTCCTTCTAGAGTATCTGCAACCCAGGTATGATGAGAGATATTCCTTGATTTGGGTTCAGGACCTTTCTCTCTAGGAGTGATAGTTCCAGTCCGAGTCTGGGAACAGAGGCATTTACCTTAAGTTTCTCAGGTTCTGACCTTCAAAGTAGTATCCATTCTTCTTTAGTTCAAGAGGGCCTGTTCATAACGAACATAGACCTAAAGGATGTGTACTGGTGAACTTTAAAAAGAACGATTTAAACAATTTGTAAGACAAAAAAAAAAAGGCTTAAATGAGTGCGATTGTTCAGTATTTTCATTTGATTGCAATGTAAAATGCACACTAATAGTACATCCAGTAGTTTTGTGTAATATGTAAATCTGAGGTAAAAATGAAACTTTGCTTTTCCTGTTTGAAGTTTGCTATGAGCACAGTCATTCTTTATCTGCTTCAAAGAAAAATGCTGTACAAATGACTGACTGCAACTGAACATCTTAAAGATGCATTAAACTAAAATACGCATATGGCATTGTGCTAGTGAAACTTCATGAACAAGCCCAACAAGCATACAAACAAAAACTTCCAGCATAATAACATCAATTTCTCAAAAAACAAAAGCAATGTGCTAGGCTTTTAATGGCCTTTTTTGAGACAATAAAGAAAAAAAAATTATCTATTTAAAGGACCATTTTAGTGATAACTGACTAATTGCTCTAATTTGTTAAGACATGTCATTTTATCACTAGAGACCCTGCAAAGCTACATGTTTAAAGGGACAGTATACACTCATTTTCATATAACTGCATGTAATAGACATTACTATAAAGAATGAGATGCACAGATACGGATATAAAAATCCAATATAAAACGGTTTTAAAACTTAGAAGCTTTGTTGAAAAGGTAGCTGGAAAGCCAACTGCAAGTGGTTAATAAGACCCCCCCCCCTTCTTTTGCATATGAAAAGACCCTTTACACAAACAGGAGCAAGCTGGAATAGGTAGCTGACGGTATTCTCATAAAACTTTGGGGCTTGGTTAGGAGTCTGAAAATCAGAGCAATGTTATTTAAAAATAAGCAAAACTATATAAAAATTTTTTTTTTTTTTTTTTTTTTTAAACTTTATGGGCTATATAAATAGATCATCTACAAAACATTTATGCAAAGAAAAAATGAGTGTATAATGTCCCTTTAACCCCTGCAAACTTAAAGTACCTCTTAGGATCCACAGAACACTGCTGGTCACATGCGAAAATAGCTATTGACCTAATCAGCCATTGAACCAATCAGCAGCGCTAAAGACACAGCCCAGCTGTGCGACTAGTGATTCTGATTGGATCAGCGGCAGTTTCCGCTCAGGACCAGCAGTACTTTGAGTGGGTTAAACACATAACTTTGGTTGTTGGTTCTGCAAAACTGGAGAATGGGTAGTAAAGGCGTTATCTATCTTTTTAAACAATAAAAAAATACAAGTAGACTGTCCCTTTTAACTTTACTTAAAGGTACATGAAACCCAAATTTTTTCTTTTATGATTCAGATAGAGAATACAATTTCTTTCATGTAATTAGCAAGAGTCCATGAGCTAGTGACGTATGGGATATACATTCCTACCAGGAGGGGCAAAGTTTCCCAAACCTTAAAATGCCTATAAATACACCCCTCACCACACCCACAATTCAGTTTTACAAACTTTGCCTCCGATGGAGGTGGTGAAGTAAGTTTGTGCTAGATTCTACGTTGATATGCGCTCCGCAGCAAGTTGGAGCCCGGTTTTCCTCTCAGCGTGCAGTGAATGTCAGAGGGATGTGAGGAGAGTATTGCCTATTTGAATGCAGTGATCTCCTTCTACGGGGTCTATTTCATAGGTTCTCTGTTATCGGTCGTAGAGATTCATCTCTTACCTCCCTTTTCAGATCGACGATATACTCTTATATATACCATTACCTCTGCTGATTGTCGTTTCAGTACTGGTTTGGCTTTCTACAAACATGTAGATGAGTGTCCTGGGGTAAGTAAATCTTATTTTCTGTGACACTCTAAGCTATGGTTGGGCACTTTATAAATAAAGTTCTAAATATATGTATTCAAACATTTATTTGCCTTGACTCAGAATGTTCAACATTCCTTATTTTTCAGACAGTCAGTTTCATATTTGGGATAAATGCATTTGTTTCAATCATTTTTTCTTACCTTAAAAAATTTGACTTTTTCCCTGTGGGCTGTTAGGCTCGCGGGGGCAGAAAATGCTTCATTTTATTGCGTCATTCTTGGCGCAGACTTTTTTGGCGCAAAAATTTTTTTTTTCTGTTTCCGGCGTCATACGTGTCGCCGGAAGTTGCGTCATTTTTTGACGTTTTTTTGCGTCAAAAATGTCGGCGTTCCGGATGTGGCGTCATTTTTGGCGCCAAAAGCATTTAGGTGCCAAATAATGTGGGCGTCTTTTTTGGCGCTAAAAAATATGGGCGTCATTTTTGTCTCCACATTATTTAAGTCTCATTATTTATTGCTTCTGGTTGCTAGAAGCTTGTTCACTGGCATTTTTTTCCCATTCCTGAAACTGTCATTTAAGGAATTTGATCAATTTTGCTTTATATGTTGTTTTTTTCTTTTACATATTGCAAGATGTTCCACGTTGCAACTGAGTCAGAAGATACTTCAGGAAAATCACTGCACAGTGCTGGAGCTACCAAGCTAAGTGTATCTGCTATAAACTTTTGGTATCTGTTTCTCCAGCTGTTATTTGTATTGCATGTCATGTCAAACTTATTAATGCAGATAAAATTTCCTTTAGTACTGTTACATTACCTGTTGCTGTTCCGTCAACATCTAATTTTCAGAGTGTTCCTGATAACATAAGAGATTTTATTTTTTAAATCCATTAAGAAGGCTATGTCTGTTATTTCTCCTTCTAGTATACATAAAAGTCTTTTAAAACTTCTCTTTTTTCAGATGAATTTTTAAATGAACATCATCATTCTGATACTGATAATGGTTCTTCTGGTTCAGAGGTTTCTGTCTCAGAGGTTGATGCTGATAAATCTTTGTATTTGTTCAAGATGGAATTTATTCGTTCTTTACTTAAAGAAGTGTTATTTGCATTAGAAATAGAGGATTCTGGTCCTCTTGATACTAAATGTAAACGTTTAAATAAGGTTTTTAAATCTCCTGTAGTTATTCCAGAAGTGTTTTATCTCCCTGATGCTATTTCTGAAGTAATTTCCAGGGAATGGAATAATTTGGGTATTTTATTTACTCCTTCTAGACGTTTAAGCAAATTATATCCTGTGCCATCTGACAGATTAGAGTTTTTTTTTTTGGGACAAAAATCCCTAAGGTTATGGGGCTGTCTCTACTCCTGCTAATGTACTACTATTCCTACGGCAGATAGTACTTCATTTAAGGATCCTTTAGATAGGAAAATTGAATCCTTTCTAAGAAAAGCTTACTTATGTTCAGGTAATCTTCTTAGACCTGCTATATTTTTAGCGGATGTTGCTGCAGCTTCAACTTTTTGGTTAGAAGCTTTAGCGCAACAAGTAACAGATCATAATTTTATAGCATTATTATTATTCTATAACATGCTAATAATTTTATTGGTGATACCATCTTTTGATATCATTAGAGTTGATGTCAGGTATATGTCTCTAGCTATTTTAGCTAGAAAAGCTTTATGGATTAAACTTGGAATGCTGACATGTCTTCTAAGTCAACTTTGCTTTCCCTTTCTTTCCAGGGTAAATAATCATTTTCGTTCCTTTCCTCACAACAAGGAACAAAAGCCTGATCCTTCATCCTCAGGAGCAGTATCAGTTTGGAAACTATTTCCAGTTTGGAATATATCCAAGCCTTATAGAAACCTATAGCCAGCTCCTAAGTACCTATGAAGGTGCGGCCCTTATTCCAGCTCAGCTGGTATGGGGCAGATTACGTTTTCTTCAAAGAAATTTGGATCAATTCCGTTCTTAATCTCTGGTTTCAGAAACATTGTTTCAGAAAGGTACAGAATTGGCTTCAAGTTAAGGCCTCCTGCTAAGAGATTCTTTTCTTTCCCGTGTCCCAGTTAACACAGCAAAGGCTCAGCATTTCTGAAATGTGTTTCAGATCTAGAGTTGGCTGGAGTATTTATGCCAGTTCCAGTTCTGGAACAGGGGCTGGGGTTTTATTTTATCTCTTCATTGTACCAAAGAAGGTCAATTCCTTCAGACCAGTTCCGGATCTATCATTATTGAATCGTTATGTTAGGATACCAACATTCAAGATGGTTACTGTAGGACTATCCTGCCTTTTGTTTAGCAAGGGCATTATATGTCTACAATAGATTTACAGGATGTGTATCTGCATATTCCGATTCATCCAGATCACTTTTAGTGTCTGAGATTCTCTTTTTAGACAAGCATTACCAGTTTTGTGGCTCTACCGTTTGGCCTAGCCTCAGTTCCAAGAATTTTTTTCAAAGGTTCTCGGTGCCCTTCTTTCTGTAATCAGAGAATAGGGTTTTGGTATTTCCTTATTTGGACGATATCTTGGTACTTGCTCAGTCTTCTCATTTTCGAAGAATCTCATACGAATCGACTTGTGTTGTTTCTTCAAGTTCATGGTTGGAGGATCAATTTACCAATCAGTTCATTGATTCCTCAGACAAGGGTAACCTTTTTAGGTTTCTAGATAAATTCAGTGTCTATGACTCTGTCCTTGTCAGACAAGAGAAGTTTAACATTGATATCAGCTTGTCAAAACCTTCAGTCACAATCATTCCCTTTGGTAGCCTTATGCATGGAAATGTTGGGTCTTAGGACTGCCGCATCAGATGCGATCTCCTTTGCTCGTTTTCACATGCGACCTCTTCAGCTCTGTATGCTGAACCAATGGTGCAGGGATTACTCAAAGATATCTCAATTAATATCTTTAAACCGATTTTGCGACACTCTCTGACATGGTGGACAGATCACCATCGTTTAGTTCAGGGGGCTTCTTTGTTCTTCCGACCTGGACTATAATCTCAACAGATGCAAGTCTTACAGGTTGGGGAGCTGTGTGGGGGTATCTGACGGCACAAGGGGTTTGGGAATCTCAGGAGGTGAGATTTCCAATCAATATTTTGGAACTCCGTGCAATTTTCAGAGCTCTTCAGTCTTGGCCTCTTCTGAAGAGAGAGTTGTTCATTTGTTTTCAGATAGACAATGTCACAACTGTGGCATACATCAATCATCAAGGAGGGACTCACAGTCCTCTGGCTATGAAAGAAGTATCTCGAATTTTGGTTTGGGCGAAATCCAGCTCCTGTCTAATCTCTGCGGTTCATATCCCAGGTATGGACAATTGGAAAGCGGATTATCTCAGTCGCCAAACGTTGCATCCGGGTGAATGGTCTCTTCACCCAGAGGTATTTCTTCAGATTGTTCAAATGTGGGAACTTCCAGAAATAGATCTGATGGCTTCTCATCTAAACAAGAAACTTCCCAGGTATCTGTCCAGATCCCGGGATCCTCAGGCGGAGGCAGTGGATGCATTATCACTTCCTTGGAAGTATCATCCTGCCTATATCTTCCGCCTCTAGTTCTTCTTCCAAGAGTAATCTCCAAGATTCTGAAGGAATGCTCGTTTGTTCTGCTGGTAGCTCCGGCATGGCCTCATAGGTTTTGGTATGCGGATCTTGTCCGGATGGCCTCTTGCCAACCGTGGACTCTTCCGTTAAGACCAGACCTTTTGTCTCAAGGTCCTTTTTTCCATCAGGATCTGAAATCCTTAAATTTAAAGGTATGGAGATTGAACGCTTGATTCTTAGTCAAAGAGGTTTCTCTGACTCTGTGATTAATACTATGTTACAGGCTCGTAAATCTGTATCCAGAGAGATATATTATAGAGTCTGGAAGACTTATATTTCTTGGTGTCTTTCTCATCATTTTTCTTGGCATTCTTTTAGAATACCGAGAATATTACAGTTTCTTCAGGATGGTTTAGATAAGGGTTTGTCCGCAAGTTCCTTGAAAGGTCAAATCTCTGCTCTTTCTGTTCTTTTTCACAGAAAGATTGCTATTCTTCCTGATATTCATTGTTTTGTTCAAGCTTTGGTTCGTATAAAGCCTGTCATTAAGTCAATTTCTCCTCCTTGGAGTTTGAATTTGGTTCTGGGGGCTCTTCAAGCTCCTCCATTTGAACCTATGCATTCATTGGATATTAAATTACTTTCTTGGAAAGTTTTGTTCCTTTTGGCCATCTCTTCTGCCAGAAGAGTTTCTGAATTATCTGCTCTTTCTTGTGAGTCTCCTTTTCTGATTTTTCATCAGGATAAGGCGGTGTTGCGAACTTCTTTTGAATTTTTACCTAAGTTGTGTATTCCAACAACATTAGTAGAGACATTGTGGTTCCTTCATTATGTCTTAATCCTAAGAATTTTAAGGAGAAATCGTTGCATTCTTTGGATGTTATTAGAGCTTTGAAATATTATGTTGAAGCTACTAAGTCTTTCCGAAAGACTTCTAGTTTATTTGTTATCCTTTCCGGTTTTAGAAAGGCCAGAAAACTTCTGCCATTTCTTTGGCATCTTGGTTGAAATCTTTAATTCATCTTGCCTATGTTGAGTCGGGTAAGACTCTGCCTCATAGGATTACAGCTCATTCTACTAGGTCAGTTTCTACTTCCTGGGCGTTTAGGAATGAAGCTTCGGTTGATCAGATTTGCAAAGCGGCAACTTGGTCCTCTTTGCATACTTTTACCAAATTCTACCATTTTGTTTTATTTTCTTCTTCTGAAGCAGTTTTTGGTAGAAAAGTACTTCAGGCAGCGGTTTCAGTTTGAATCTTCTGCTTATGTTTTTCATTAAACTTTATTTTGGGTGTGGATTATTTTCAGCAGGAATTGGCTGTCTTTATTTTATCCCTCCCTCTCTAGTGACTCTTGTGTGGAAAGATCCACATCTTGGGTAGTCATTATCCCATACGTCACTAGCTCATGGACTCTTGCTAATTACATGAAAGAAAACATAATTTATGTAAGAACTTACCTGATAAATTCATTTCTTTCATATTAGCAAGAGTCCATGAGGCCCGCCCTTTTTTGTGGTGGTTATGATTTTTTTGTATAAAGCACAATTATTCCAATTCCTTATTTCTTCTGTTAAGTGTGATCAGTCCACGGGTCATCATTACTTCTGGGATATTACTCCTCCCCAACAGGAAGTGCAAGAGGATTCACCCAGCAGAGCTGCATATAGCTCCTCCCCTCTACGTCACTCCCAGTCATTCTCTTGCACCCAACGACTAGATAGGATGTGTGAGAGGACTATGGTGATTATACTTAGTTTTATATCTTCAATCAAAAGTTTGTTATTTTAAAATAGCACCGGAGTGTGTTATTATCTCTCTGGCAGAGTTTGAAGAAGAATCTACCAGAGTTTTTGTTATGATTTTAGCCGGAGTAGTTAAGATCATATTGCTGTTTCTCGGCCATCTGAGGAGAGGTAAACTTCAGATCAGGGGACAGCGGGCAGATGAATCTGCATAGAGGTATGTAGCAGTTTTTATTTTCTGACAATGGAATTGATGAGAAAATCCTGCCATACCGATATAATGTCATGTATGTATACTTTACACTTCAGTATTCTGGGGAATGGTACTTCACTAGAATTACACTGTAAGAAATACATAAAGCTGTTTAATAACTAGAGATTATGTTTAACGTTTTTGCTGGAATGTAAAATCGTTTTCATTTACTGAGGTACTGAGTGAATAAATGTTTGGGCACTATTTTTCCACTTGGCAGTTGCTTAATCTGTTTTCTGACAGTTTCTGTTCTCCCTCACTGCTGTGTGTGAGGGGGAGGGGCTGTTTTTTGGCGCTTTTACTACACATCAAATATTTCAGTCAGCAACTCATTGTATTCCCTGCATGATCCGGTTCATCTCTACAGAGCTCAGGGGTCTTCAAAACTTATTTTGAGGGAGGTAATTTCTCTCAGCAGAGCTGTGAGAATTATAGTTTGACTGAGATAAAAAACGTTTATTCTGTAATTTGTTTCCTGCTTTCAGAATTTGTTATCTTTGCTAATGGGATTAAACCTTTGCTAAAGTTGTGTTATTTACAAGGATTGAGGCTATAACTGTTTCAATTTATTAATTTTCAACTGTCATAGATCTTCTGTGCTTCTTAAAGGCACAGTACGTTTTAATATTATTCTAATTGAATTGTATTTCCAAGTTACAAGTTTATTTGCTAGTGTGTTAAACATGTCTGATTCAGAGGATGATACCTGTGTCATTTGTTGCAATGCCAAAGTGGAGCAAAATAGAAATTTATGTACTAACTGTATTGATGCTACTTTAAATAAAAGTCAATCTGTACAAATTGAACAAATTTCACCAAACAACGAGGGGAGAGTTATGCCGACTAACTCGCCTCACGTGTCAGTACCTACATCTCCCGCTCAGAGGGAGGTGCGTGATATTGTAGCGCCGAGTACATCTGGGCGGCCATTACAAATCACATTACAGGATATGGCTACTGTTATGACTGAGGTTTTGGCTAAATTACCAGAGCTAAGAGGTAAGCGTGATCACTCTGGGGTGAGAACAGAGTGCGCTGATAATATTAGGGCCATGTCAGACACTGCGTCACAGGTGGCAGAACATGAGGACGGAGAGCTTCATTCTGTGGGTGACGGTTCTGATCCAAACAGACTGGATTCAGATATTTCAAATTTTAAATTTAAACTGGAAAACCTCCGTGTATTACTAGGGGAGGTGTTAGCGGCTCTGAATGATTGTAACACAGTTGCAATACCAGAGAAAATGTGTAGGTTGGATAAATATTTTGCGGTACCGACGACTACTGAGGTTTTTCCTATACCTAAGAGACTTACTGAAATTGTTACTAAGGAGTGGGATAGACCCGGTGTGCCGTTCTCACCCCCTCCGATATTTAGAAAAATGTTTCCAATAGACGCCACCACAAGGGACTTATGGCAAACGGTCCCTAAGGTGGAGGGAGCAGTTTCTACCTTAGCTAAGCGTACCACTATCCCGGTGGAGGATAGCTGTGCTTTTTCAGATCCAATGGATAAAAAATTAGAGGGTTACCTTAAGAAAATGTTTGTTCAACAAGGTTTTATATTGCAACCCCTTGCATGCATTGCGCCGATCACGGCTGCAGCGGCATTCTGGATTGAGTCTCTGGAAGAGAACATTGGTTCAGCTACTCTGGACGACATTACGGACAGGCTTAGAGTCCTTAAACTAGCTAATTCATTCATTTCGGAGGCCGTAGTACATCTTACTAAACTTACGGCGAAGAATTCAGGATTCGCCATTCAGGCACGCAGGGCGCTGTGGCTAAAATCCTGGTCAGCTGATGTTACTTCTAAGTCTAAATTGCTTAATATACCTTTCAAAGGGCAGACCTTATTCGGGCCCGGGTTGAAAGAGATTATCGCTGACATTACAGGAGGTAAAGGCCATGCCCTGCCTCAGGACAAAGCCAAGACTAGACAGTCTAATTTTCGTTCCTTTCGTAATTTCAAAGCAGGAGCAGCATCAACTTCCTCTGCACCAAAACAGGAAGGAGCTGTTGCTCGCTACAGACAAGGCTGGAAACCTAACCAGTCCTGGAACAAGGGCAAGCAGACTAGGAAACCTGCTGCTGCCCCTAAAACAGCATGAATTGAGGGCCCCCGATCCGGGATCGGATCTAGTGGGGGGCAGACTTTCTCTCTTCGCCCAGGCTTGGGCAAGAGATGTTCAGGATCCCTGGGCGCTAGAGATAATATCTCAGGGATACCTTCTGGACTTCAAATACTCTCCTCCAAGAGAGAGATTTCATCTGTCAAGATTGTCAACAATCCAGACAAAGAAAGAGGCGTTTCTACGCTGCGTACAAGAGCTCTTGTTAATGGGAGTAATCCATCCAGTTCCACGATCGGAACAGGGACAGGGGTTTTACTCAAATCTGTTTGTGGTTCCCAAAAAAGAGGGAACTTTCAGACCAATCCTGGACTTAAAGATCCTAAACAAATTCCTAAGAGTTCCATCGTTCAAGATGGAGACTATTCGGACAATTTTACCTATGATCCAAGAGGGTCAGTACATGACCACTGTAGATTTAAAAGATGCTTACCTTCACATACCGATTCACAAAGATCATTATCGGTACCTAAGGTTTGCCTTCCTAGACAGGCATTACCAGTTTGTGGCTCTTCCATTCGGATTGGCTACAGCTCCAAGAATCTTCACAAAGGTTCTGGGTGCTCTTCTGGCGGTACTAAGACCGCGGGGAATCTCGGTAGCTCCATACCTAGACGACATTCTGATACAAGCTTCAAGCTTTCAAACTGCCAAGTCTCATACAGAGTTAGTGCTGGCATTTCTAAGGTCACATGGATGGAAGGTGAACGAAAAGAAAAGTTCACTCGTTCCACTCACAAGAGTTCCCTTCCTGGGGACTCTTATAGATTCTGTAGAAATGAAGATTTACCTGACAGAGGACAGGCTAACAAGACTTCAAAGTGCTTGCCGCACCCTTAATTCCATTCAACACCCGTCAGTGGCTCAATGCATGGAGGTAATCGGCTTAATGGTAGCGGCAATGGACATAGTACCCTTTGCACGCTTACACCTCAGACCACTGCAACTGTGCATGCTAAGTCAGTGGAATGGGGATTACTCAGACTTATCCCCTTCTCTGAATCTGGATCAAGAGACCAGAAATTCTCTTCTATGGTGGCTTTCTCGGCCACATCTGTCCAGGGGGATGCCATTCAGCAGACCAGACTGGACAATTGTAACAACAGACACCAGCCTTCTAGGTTGGGGTGCCGTCTGGAATTCTCTGAAGGCTCAGGGACAATGGAGTCAGGAGGAGAGTCTCCTGCCAATAAACATTCTGGAATTGAGAGCAGTTCTCAATGCCCTCCTGGCTTGGCCCCAGTTGACAACTCGGGGGTTCATCAGGTTTCAGTCTGACAACATCACGACTGTAGCTTACATCAACCATCAGGGAGGGACAAGAAGCTCCCTAGCTATGATGGAAGTATCAAAGATAATTCGCTGGGCAGAGTCTCACTCTTGCCACCTGTCAGCAATCCATATCCCGGGAGTGGAAAACTGGGAGGCGGATTTCTTAAGTCGTCAGACTTTTCATCCGGGGGAGTGGGAACTTCATCCGGAGGTCTTTGCCCAAATACTTCGACGTTGGGGCAAACCAGAGATAGATCTCATGGCGTCTCGACAGAACGCCAAGCTTCCTCGTTACGGGTCCAGATCCAGGGATCCAGGAGCAGTCCTGATAGATGCTCTGACAGCACCTTGGGACTTCAGGATGGCTTACGTGTTTCCACCCTTCCCGTTACTTCCTCGATTGATTGCCAGAATCAAACAAGAGAGAGCATCAGTGATTCTAATAGCACCTGCGTGGCCACGCAGGACTTGGTATGCAGACCTGGTGGACTTGTCATCCTGTCCACCTTGGTCTCTACCTCTGAAACAGGACCTTCTGATACAGGGTCCCTTCAAACATCAAAATCTAACTTCTCTGAAGCTGACTGCTTGGAAATTGAACGCTTGATTTTATCAAGACGTGGGTTTTCTGAGTCAGTTATTGATACCTTAATACAGGCTAGGAAACCTGTTACCAGAAAGATTTACCATAAGATATGGCGTAAATACCTATATTGGTGTGAATCCAAAGGTTACTCTTGGAGTAAGGTTAGGATTCCTAGGATATTGTCTTTTCTACAAGAAGGTTTAGAAAAGGGTTTATCTGCTAGTTCATTAAAGGGACAGATCTCAGCTCTGTCCATTCTGTTACACAAACGTCTGTCAGAAGTTCCTGCCGTCCAGGCTTTTTGTCAGGCTTTGGCCAGGATTAAGCCTGTGTTTAAAACTGTTGCTCCACCATGGAGTTTAAACCTTGTTCTTAATGTTTTACAGGGCGTTCCGTTTGAACCCCTTCATTCCATTGATATAAAGTTGTTATCTTGGAAAGTTCTATTTTTAATGGCTATTTCCTCGGCTCGAAGAGTCTCTGAATTATCAGCCTTACATTGTGATTCTCCTTATTTGATTTTTCATTCGGATAAGGTAGTCCTGCGTACTAAACCTGGGTTCTTACCTAAGGTAGTTACTAACAGGAATATCAATCAAGAGATTGTTGTTCCTTCTTTATGCCCAAATCCTTCTTCAAAGAAGGAACGTCTACTGCACAACCTGGATGTAGTCCGTGCTCTAAAATTTTACTTACAGGCAACTAAGGAATTTCGACAAACGTCTTCTCTGTTTGTCATTTACTCTGGGCAGAGGAGAGGTCAAAAAGCTTCCGCTACCTCTCTTTCTTTTTGGCTTCGTAGCATAATTCGTTTAGCTTATGAGACTGCTGGACAGCAGCCTCCTGAAAGAATTACAGCTCATTCTACTAGAGCTGTGGCTTCCACTTGGGCCTTCAAGAATGAGGCCTCTGTTGAACAAGATTTGCAAGGCTGCAACTTGGTCTTCGCTTCATACTTTTTCCAAATTTTACAAATTTGACACTTTTGCTTCATCGGAGGCTATTTTTGGGAGAAAGGTTCTTCAGGCAGTGGTTCCTTCTGTATAAAGAGCCTGCCTATCCCTCCCGTCATCCGTGTACTTTTGCTTTGGTATTGGTATCCCAGAAGTAATGATGACCCGTGGACTGATCACACTTAACAGAAGAAAACATAATTTATGCTTACCTGATAAATTCCTTTCTTCTGTAGTGTGATCAGTCCACGGCCCGCCCTGTTTTTAAGGCAGGTAAATATTTTTTAATTTATACTCCAGTCACCACTTCACCCTTGGCTTTTCCTTTCTCGTTGGTCCTTGGTCGAATGACTGGGAGTGACGTAGAGGGGAGGAGCTATATGCAGCTCTGCTGGGTGAATCCTCTTGCACTTCCTGTTGGGGAGGAGTAATATCCCAGAAGTAATGATGACCCGTGGACTGATCACACTACAGAAGAAAGGAATTTATCAGGTAAGCATAAATTATGTTTTTATATGCTTTCGCACTTTTTTCTTATCACCCCACTTCTTGGCTATTCGTTAAACTGAATTGTGGGTGTGGTGAGGGGTGTATTTATAGGCATTTTAAGGTTTGGGAAACTTTGCCCCTCCTGGTAGGAATGTATATCCCATACGTCACTAGCTCATGGACTCTTGCTAATATGAAAGAAATGAATTTATCAGGTAAGTTCTTACATAAATTATGTTTTTAAACAACTTTCTAATTTACTTCTATTATCTAATCTGTTTAATTCTCTTGGTATCATTTGTTGAAGGAGCAGCAATGCACTACTAGTTTCTAACTGAACACATGGGTGAGCCAATCACATTCAATATATATATGCAGCCACCAATCAACAGCTAGAACCTAGTTTCTCTGGTGCTCATGAACTTGCCTAGATAAACCTTTCAGCAAAGGATAATAAGAGAAGGCAGCAAATTAAATAATAGAAGTAAATTGGAAAGTTGTTTAAAATTGTATTCTCTATCTGAATCATGAAAGCTTTTTTTTGGGTTTCATGTCCCTTTAAGTTTAAGCTACTATTTAGCGAGTACATTTTTTTTCTTTAACGAAGTCCAAACAACGCAATGAATGAATATTGGATAAAATTAAAGAAATATTTTATTATGACAATTTGTCTGCAATTTAACTTTTTGTCTGTGTGTAAACGTCTGTTGTTCAATATCACCTGTTTAAAATTGTTCTTAGCTATTATAATTTTATGTGAAAGACTGTTTTTGGTGCCTATAAATGATTTTAGTATTATATTTTAGTTGCAATAAATGGTGAAAAGGATGCACAAAATCATGAAAAGCCACACCAAACATTTATAATAATTTACTTGTGTTGAAATAGACAGTGAGCTAATCTAAAATATCTAATTGTAAACTCTTCATATACCACATTGATTAGAAAGTTGTATACAAATAATGCATGTGGAATGTGATGTTTTGATTCTGAAGTATTAATTTTGAAATTGTAATGACCACTAAAAATAGTGCATAAAAAGGTTTAAGGTTTAAAGGGACATTAAACACTAAATACATTTTATAAGTATAGTATTGAGATTAATTCCTGCCTCGCAATAGTCATGGATGCCGCCATATTGAACTCTTTTTTATCTTTTACTGTATTCAGGTGCTGACTTATTTGCACATATGCATCAACTCTCCTTCCAATACCTGCAGTGTAACTTATATTTCTTTCCAAAGGCAGGGAGAGTCCACAACTTCATTCCTTACTGTTGGGAAATACAACACCTGGTTACCAGGAGGAGGCAAAGACACCCCAGCCAAAGGCTTAAATATCCCTCCCACTTCCCACTTCCCCCTTCACCCCAGTCATTCTTTGCCTTTCGTCACTAGAGGAGGATGACATGAAGTGTCAAGATTCGTATAGTCCTTTAATGGGTATTTTCCCTTCAAGAGAGGACTGGAATTATAAGTAATCATATAAATCTCTCAGTGAGAGTATTAATGAATGTTAGAGGGGCAGGGAAAGTTTTTCTTCAAAGCAATCCAGACTCTATATCTATTAGCTCCTGGGTAATCAGTGTTAACGTGTTACACTGTTTGCCTTTCCACATTTATGTCCCTATCAGAAGACTGCGGCACACGTGAGAGGCTGTCTGTTCCACAGCATAGATTCTGGAGGGTAAGTCCGCTTTATTTGTGATTTCGGGCCCAGTGTATGGAGGTGATTGGACTCTTGTATGGACATTATTCATTTTGCCAGAGTCCATCTCAGACCTTTACAACTATGCCTGCTGAGACAATGGAATGGCGACCATTCAGACCTGTCCCAACAGATCATATTAGACAGCCTGTTTAGAGACTCGCTCTCTTGGTGGCTCTGTCAAGATCACCTGTCTCGAGGCACGTGCTTCTTGAGACCGTCCTGGGAGATTGTGACTACAGACGCTGGCTGGATAGCAGTTTGGGGTGCCAGGAAGGCACAAGGGTTGTGGACTCAGGAGTCCACCCTCCCGATCAATATCTCTGTTATGACTCTTGAGAAATTAAGAGTCTGACTTTATTTTAGTTTTAATTTAAGTCTGTTGCTCTATGGTATTCATACCCAGATAACATTAGCAGAGTTACTTGGATTAAGATACAGTATGCCAGTTACTAGTTATGAATATATACCGCATAGATAGAATCAAAATGGAGTTGAATCCCTTAATAATGCAGAGATAGAGGTCAGAGAAAAATGGAGCGATTCTAAACACAATGCTTAAGCCGGAGGTTAAGTAGGAAAGTCCCGGTCTTCACACACACACACACACACCGAATATGTACAATGTAGGATCGTAATCAAGGCAATATACACTTAACACTGGGTAGATGAGTGATTCAGTTCAGAAGCAAAAGGAAGTGACAAATGTTGCGAGTCTTAATTCAAATAACACATTGTCAAGTATCGTTGGTAATATTTCGAAATAAGGATTACCTTGTGAAAGTTCTGAATAGTTGCGGCTAGTTCTCCTGAGAAAGAGAGAGCGTTACCTTCGTTCCGAGGTCTGTAAGTCACAGGCAGCGTGTGTGACTAACTTCCGGCAAACAGGAAAGGAAATCCGGTCCAGCTGCTCTTGGAGCAGCGGAGTATTCCGTGACAGGTTCCCAGACGTGACTGCAGTGGCTGTGAAATGAAGTAGGTGACAGCCAGAGCTGGAATAGCGATTGCACAAAACTTAGCTGTAGGGAGCTCCTCTGATGCTGGAGAAATTAGAGGCAAATAAAATAACGGCAGAGTAACTACCACAATCAGAAATAGACCTGAGAGTAGAATAGTGAATCTCACACAGGGATGAGATACACAGAATACGACTTCAATTTTCAGGCAGGGAACTAATGTTTGAGGTTGTTTAAATAAGGATAAGAAATAGGTAGGAGGGGATATACCTTAAAGGTATATCACAATCTCTGAACTCTGGGCAATCTTCAATGCACTGAAGGCTTGGCCCCTTCTGAGATCGTCCCAGTTTATCAAATTCCAATCAGACAATATAACTACAGTTGCCTACATCAACCATCAGGAAGGAACGAGAAGTGTCTCAAATCTTAGAATGGGCAGAAGCCCACAACTGTATGCTGTCAGCGATCCACATTCCGTGTGTGGACAACTGGGAAGCAGAGTTCCTCAGCAGACAATCTTTTCACCTGGGGGAATGGTCCCTCCACCCTGAGGTGTTTGCAGAGATTTGCAGCAGGTGGGGGATGCTGGAGATAGATCTCATTGCCTCTCGTCTCAATGCTAAACTACCCACCTCTTCTCCACCTTGGAGATTACCTTATCGCAGGGACCTGCTGATACAGGGTCCCTTCCTACAACAAAAGCTAGATTCTCTGAGGCTGACTGCGTGGAGATTGAACGCTTAGTCAAGGAGAGGTTTCTCTGATAGTGTCATAGACACTTTGATTCAAGCTCGTAAGCCGGTTACTCAGCGCATCTACCATAAGGTATGGCGGACTTACCTGCACTGGTGTGAGGAGCGTAGTTTTTCTTGGCAATAAGGTCAAGGTTACCAGAATGTTATCCTATCTGCCAGCTCTCTAAAGGGACAGATATCAGCCCTGTTGGTGTTGCTGCACAAGATATTTGCTGAGCTTTCGGATGTGCAGTCCTTTGTTAGAGATCATTGTTCCTTCCTTGTGTCCCAATCCTTTTTCAGTGAAGGAACGTTTGCTTCACAATCTGGATGTGGTTCGTGCTTTGAAGTTTTACCTGCTTTACTAATGAGTTCAGACAATCTTCATCTTTGTTTGTCGTTTATGCGGGTAGACGTAGGGGGAAGAAGGCCACTACGTCTTCCTTGTCTTCCTGGTTGAGGAATGTCATCCGCTTGGCTTATGAGAAAGTGGGACAGCAGCCTCCTGATAGGATTACGGCTCATTCCAATAGAGCAGTTGCTTCTTCCTGGGCTTTTAAGAACGAAGCCTCTATGGATCAGATTTGTAAGGCGGCTACCTGGTCCTACTTACATACTTTTTATAAATTTTACAAATTTGATGTGTTTGCTTTTGCTGAAGCAGCTTTTGGGAGAAAGGTTTTACAGGCTGTGGTGCCCTCAGATTAGGGTCCGCATTTTTCTTGTTCCCTCTCGTTATTCCTTCAGTGTCCTCTGGAGCTTGGGTATGGTTTCCCAACAGTAAAAAATAAAGTCATGGACTCTCCCTGCCTTTGGAAAGAAAACAAAATGTATGCTTACCAGATAAATTCCTTTCTTTCCTGGTAGGGAGTCCATGACCCCGCCCGTAAGAATTTTTTTTTTTGGTGGCTCCCTTTTTGTTTTTTTTCTTCTGGCATTTTTATACCCTGATGTTTCTCCTACTTTTCCTCATTCCCTCAGCTGAATGACTGGGGGGATGGGGGAAGTAGGAGGGATATTTAAGCCTTTGGCTCGGGTATTTTTGCCGCCTCCTTGTGGCCAGGTGTTGTATTTCCCAACAGTAAGGAATGAAGTTGTGGACTCTCCCTGCCAGGAAAGAAAGGAATTTATCTGGTAAGCATACATTTTGTTTTCATGCACCTCCCTCTAAATGCTGCCATTTTTTAACCTATTTGGCATTTAATGCCCCTTTAAATTTTCTTGAAGGGACAGTAAATGTTCTTAACTCAATAGCTTCATTTGGGTATGAAATATACATATGTTGGCAGTTTGTCTAAAAAATGTTTTTAACTATCAAAAAGCTTTTTCTTTAAAGGGACATATAAACAAAATTACACTAACTGAATCATGAAAGTTTACTATTAAAACAAAAATTAAAAAAATCTTTGTCTCATGTTGAAGTTCCTTTCCACAAGAACATATCTAGATAGGTATGTGCACATGCATTATGCACTATATGCCAACAGCGTTTGCCACAATGTTTTTCATAGACTGCTTAAGACGTGCACTCTCCTAAGCCTACCCCAATGCGCTCAAGGAAAGGTTTTTTGTTTGTTTTCTAATTTGTATGTTGTATCTGAATAAAAAAGTGTTTGGTTTTTTTTAACTTTTATGTCTTTTTTAATTTGCTATTTTCATTTAATATTTGTACTTCACTTCTGTTTCTGAGACCTGTGAATGTTGTTTTTGTTTGTTTTTCTTTCCTAAGATATGGTGAGTCCACAACGTCATCATTTACTGTTGAGAATATCACTCCTGGCCAGCAGGAGGAGGCAAAGTGCACCACAGCCAAGCTGTTAAGTACCATTCCCCTTCTCACAACCCCCAGTCATTCTCTTTGCCTTGGTGCATGGAGGAGGTGAAGGTTTGATGTGTGAAGAAAAATTGGATTTCTTTCGCTACAAGCAAGATTTTAACTGCTTCAGAAAGCCAGAGTAGGTTTACTCTGTTCTTTCCCCTTTTTCAAGGATTGGGTCTAGCCGTACTCCACGTTAGTCTCTTCAGTAGGGGAGTGGTGGCTTTCAAACAGTTAGGAATTAGTGAGGTGGGCCTCACTGCGTTTTCCTAACATGTTGCTGCCCCTGTATAGAAAGCCAGAGTAGGTTTACTCTGTTCTTTCTTTTTTCCACACGTCTCTGTGATTAGTGGCTTCCTTTCATACCGGGTGGGCTGTCCTCCTGCCAGACAGGTGCAGGTAAGTGCCATTTTTTATCTTCTGGGAAAAGTTACTGGCACTGAAGGGTTACATTTGTTAAAATCTGCACATATATTGGGACTACAATTCTGAGCTCAGGATTTATTAAGACAGTGTGCAGGCACTTGGACTGTAACGATAGAGACTGGAAATAAATTCCTTGGATGGTGTTTATTTAGCTTTAGTGGCTCAGGGGTTAATTTATCTAGTGCTTAGTGCGACTTTTTCTCAGATCTCTAAGTTGCGAGGTTCAGACCGTGCTGGAAATACTTTTTCTCGCTTATGGCCGCCTTGTACCGCCCAGTCACTAAAAAGAGAGGCGTTCTTGGTACTGGGAGGCGGATCTTGTTGATAGGCGGTTGTTTCGGCTAGGAGCGTGCGCTTTCATGATAGTGGAGCAGCTTCTAAGCCGATCACGTGATTTCCTGTTCATCGGAGACCGGAGCTGTTGCGCTTCAGCAGAAATTCTGTTGTTGCTTCGCAGTTGCAGCTTTGTTGTTTAAGAGGGGGCAGGTAGGTGCCTCAGCTATATGCTGAGGTGTAGAGGTCTTTGCATAAGTTACTGTCTAATTCATTCTCTCAATTTTTTATTAGCCACTCAAATTGCAAATTAGCCATTAGTTGGCAAGTGATTTATTGGATTATTTTGATGAGGACACAGATTGTCCTTTGGGAGCTGATAATTTCTTAAAGGGACAGTGCAGGATTAAATATTTGTTGGCCTTAAAATATTTTTTATTGCATTTATGGACCACGAACTTGCTCCTATAGTTCAGTGCAAGCTTTGCTTTGATAACCATGTTAAACCACCTTGCCTTTTTGTTCCTCATGCATTGAGAGGATTCTCTTAGATAAAGATACACTTTTTGTTTCTGAGCCACCCTTCTCTCAGGTTGATGCTGTTCAGGCAATGCCACAGCTTCCTCCTCAACGTCCCAAGCCTTAATGGCGTCACATGCAGTTCCCTGCGGTTCCTCTAAATCTCCTGGAAGAGTTTATTTGCAAGCAGAAATTGCTGCCCAGGTATCCTCTGCGGTATCTGCAGCATTAGCTGCCATTCCCATGCTACAGGGTAAATGCAAGAGGAAATTTAGAGATTCAGATGGTAAGGTTTTGTCTTCCCAAGTTGCCCTTTCTCATAAGTCTGATGAGGAATATACGTCGGTAGCCTCTGAGGGTGAAATCTCAGATTCGGACAGTATAATGCCTTCATCTGATGCTAAAGTAGTATCCTTCAGATTTAAGCTTGAACACCTCTGTGTACTCTTAAAGGAGGTTTTAGCTACCTTGGACGACTCCGATAACTCTGTCGTTGTCAACCCTAAGAAGTCTAGTAAACTTAATAAATACTTTGATTTTCCTTCCACTGTGGAGGTTTTTCTTGTGCCAGACTGTGCCATGGAGATTGTCGCACAGGAATGGGAGAGGCTGGGGATACCTTTCTCCCCATCTCCTGTCTTTATGAAGATGTTTTCTGTTGCTGACTCCCTTAAAGAGTCATGCCAAACGGCTCCTAAAGTAGAAGGGGCCATGTTTACTCTGGCTAAGAGAACTACTATCCTTATTGAGGATAGCTGCTCCTTTAAGGATCCAATGGACAAGAAGCTGGAGGCTTATTTGAAGAAAATATATGTTCATCAAGGTCTCCAATGGCAACAGGCGGTGTGTATTGCCACAGTGACAAGTGCGGCAGCCTATTGGTTCGATGCCTTGTCTGAATCTCTTCAGGTAGAGACTCCCTTAGAGGAGATCTAAAACAGGATTAGGGCTCTTAAGCTACCCAATTCCTTTATTACTGACGCATCCCTGCAGAATATTAAATTGAGAGCCAAAATGTCTGGCTTTGCTGTGCTGGTGCGCAGAGCTTTGTGGCTGAAGTCTTGGTCAGCTGATGTTTCATCTAAATCCAAGCTTATGGTGCTTCCTTTCAAGGGTAAGACCTTGTTTGGACCCGGTCTAACAGAGATTATTTCTGATATCACAGGTGGAAACGGGTATTTTATTCCACAAGACAAGAAATATAGACCGAAAGGACCTCAGAGTAATTTTCGTTCCTTTCGTAACTTCAGAGGAAAGTCTTCCCCTTCTTTTTCCAAGCAGGAACACTCCAAGTCGTCTTGGAAACCCAGTCAGTCTTTTAACAAGGGCAAGCAATCTAAGAAACCCGCAGCTGACTCCAAATCAGCATGAAGGGTTTTCCCCCGGATCCGGGATCGGATCAAGTGGGGGGCAGACTTTCTCTGTTTTCTCAAGCTAGGATACAAGATGTCCCAGATCCCTGGGCTGTAGACATAGTATCTCAGGGTTACAAATTAGAATTCAAGACATTTCCTCCCAGAGGCAGGTTCCACCTCTCAAGATTATCTGCACTCCAGATAAAGAGAGGCGTTCTTGAAATGTGTACAGGATCTTTCCTCCCTGGGTTCCAGTACAGGAACAGGGCCTAGGTGTCTATTCCAATCTGTTTGTGGTTCCCAAAAAAAGAGGGAACTTTCCGACCTATCCTAGACCTGAAGTGTCTAAACAAGTTTCTCAGAGTACCGTCCTTCAAGATGGAAACTATCCGTTCCATTCTTCCTTTAGTGCAAGAGGGTCAGTTCATGATGACCATAGACCTTTAAGGATGGGTATCTTCATGTTCCCATTCACAGGGATCATCACAAATTTCTGAGATTTGCCTTTCTGGACAAACACTTTCAATTTGTGGCTCTTCCGTTTGGCCTTGCTACAGCTCCCAGAAATTTTTCAAAGGTTCTGGGGGCTCTCTTGGCAGTGATCCGGTCTCGGGGAATTGCAGTGGCACCCTACCTGTATGATATATTGGTTCAGGCGCGATCTTTTCTCACACAGAGATCTTGTTGTCTTTTCTTCGTTCCCATGGATGAAAAGTGAATCTGGAGAAAAGCTTGCTTGTTCCAGCCCCAAGAGTAGTTTTCTTAGGGACCATAATAGATTCCCTATTGATGAATTTTTTTTCTGACAGAGGTCAGAAGAGTCAAAATTCTTGCCTCTTTCTACAGTCTGCTGTTCGACCGTCAGTGGCCCATTGTATGGAGTTAATTGGTCTGATGGTGGCTTCCATGGATATAATTCCCTTTGCTCGATTCTATTTGAGAGCTCTGCAGTTGTGCATGCTCACTCAATGGAATGGGGATCATGCGGATCTGTATCAGAGAATAGATCTAGATTCAGGCGTCAAGAGACTTTCTCCTGTGGTGGACTTCTCAGGAACATCTGTCTCAGGGCACATGCTTTCGGAGACCTTCCTGGGTGATTGTGGCCACGGACGCCAGCCTGCTGGGCTGGGGAGCAGTCTGGGAATCGTTAAAGGCGCAGGGACTTTGGACTCTGGAGGAGACGGCTCTCCCCATCAACATCTTGGAGTTGAGAGCAATTACAATGCTCTGATGACTTGGCCTCAGTTGTCCTTAGCCTGGTTTATGAGGTTCCAGTCGGACAACATAACTTCAGTGGCTTACATCAACCACCAGGGAGGAACTCTGAGCTCCTTAGCCGTGAAGGAGGAGGCTCGGATTGTAAAGTGGGTGAAGGCTCATTCCAGGAATGGACAACTGGGAAGTGGATTTCCTGAGCAGACAGACTTTTCATCCTGGGGAGTGGGAACTCCATCCAGAGGTGTTCTTCAACTTAACCATCTAATGCGGGGTGCCGGAGTTGGATCTGATAGCATCTTGGCAGAATGCCAAGCTTCCAAGGTATGGTTCAAGGTCAAGGGATCCACAGGCCTCTCTGATAGATGCTCTTGCGGTCCCCTGGGATTTCAGGCTGGCATACCTGTTTCCTCCGTTTGCTCTGCTTCCGCAAATTATTGCTCATATCAAACAGGAGAGTGGTTCTCATAGTACCTGCGTGGCCTCACAGGATCTGGTATGCAGACCTAGTGGAGATGTCATCTCTCCCACCTTGGAGGCTACCTCTGAGCGTGGTTTTTCGGTTGCTCATTGAGACCATGATTTAGGCTTGCAAGCCTGTTACCAGAAAGATTTACCATAAGATATGGCGTAAATATCTTTTTTTGGTGTGAATTCAAGGGATACTCTTGGAGTAGGGACAGGATTCCCCGGATTTTGTCTTTTTTTCAGGAAGGACTGGAGAAGGGTTTGTCAGTAAGTACCCTGAAGGATCAAATTTCTGCATTATCTATTTTGCTACATAAGCGTCTGGCGGATGTGCCAGATGTACAATCTTTCTTTCAGGCCTTGGTCAGAATCAGGCCTGTGTGTAAATCTGTTGCTCCTTTGTGGAGCCTTAACCTTGTTCTTAAAGTTTTGCAGCAGGCTCTGTTTGAGCCATTGCATTTCATAGATATTAAGTTGTTATCTTGGAAGGTGTTGTTTTCTTATTGCTACCTCTTCTGCTCGGAGAGTCTCAAAACTCTCAGCTTTGCAGTGTGATTCGCCTTATTTTCTTTCATGCCGATAAGGCGGTTCTTCGTTCTAAGTTAGGTTTCCTTCCTAAAGTTGTTTCTGATAGAAATATTAATCAGGAAATTGTTGTTCCTTCACTATGTCCTAATCCTTCTTCTCATAAGGAACGTTTGTTGCACAACTTGGATGTTGTGCATGCTCTTAAATTCTATCTACAGGCGACTAAGGATTTTCGCCAGTCTTCTGCCCTGTTTGGTTTTTTTTTTGGGGAAACGTAAAGGTCAGAAAGCTACTGCTACTTCTCTCTCTGGTTGAGAAGTATAATTCGTTTGGCTTATGAGACTGCTGGACAGCAGCCTCCTGAAAGAATTACAGCTCATTCCACGAGAGCTGTTTCCTCCTCTTGAGCTTTCAAAAATTATGCTTCTGTGGAACAAATTTGCAAGGCCGCAACTTGGTCTTCTCTACATACTTTTTTCAAATATTACAAATTTCATACTTTTTGCCTCGGCTGAGGCTTCTTTTGGGAGAAACGGTTCTTCAAGCGGTGGTGCCTTCTGTTTAGGTCTACCTGTCTTGTCCCTCCCTAGTCATCTGTGTCCTCTAGCTTGGGTATTGGTTCCCAACAGTAAATGATGACATTGTGGACTCACCGATGCTTACCTGATAAATGTATTTGTTTCCGGATATGGTGAGTCCACGACCCCGCCCTTTTTTAAGACGGTTATTTTTTTACTAAACCTCAGGCACCTCTACACCTTTGTGTTACTCCTTTTTTCTCCATTTCCCTTCGGTCGAATGACTGGGGGTTGTGGGAAGGGGAGTAATACGTAACAGCTTGGCTGTGGTGCTCTTTGCCTCGTCCTGCTGGCCAGGAGTGATATTCCCAACAGTAAATGATGACATCGTGGACTCGCCATATCCAGAAATAAATAAATGTATCAGGTAAGCATAAATTTTGTTTTTTTATGTTAAAATTATATATTTGCTCTTTCTCTTATAGACCCTAAACTTGGCTCAGGCTCTTAAAGATGGGAAGAGCCCACTGCAGCTTGTCCAAATGCCTCCTGTTATTGTAGAAACTGCAAGGTCACATCAGAAAAGCTCAAGTGAGTCCTATACACAGAGTTTCCAGAGCAGAAAGCCGTTCTTTTCCTGGTGGTAGTGAACCGCACACAGGAGATCTGACAGTTTTAATGACAAGATGTCATTGCTCAGCTGTAGAAGGAACACGCTGGACGTTGGCAAAATGAGAACAACTCTTCAGACTTGGCATACTGACACTGACAAGATTGCCTTATGAGGACTGTTTAAGTTGTTTATTTACTGTTAAGGAATGTATTCCCAGGTGCGCAGTTTAACCCTCTGCAAGCTCACTGCAAATTTATTACCATTCCAAGTGCATGCAAGTGGCAAAGTCTGCTTCTGTAATGGAATGTACCACTGCCTAATCCCCAAATATCTATCTTGTTCTCTTCCAGAAAACTGAATAACTGCATCCACAACTGTCAAACAACCTTATGTCTACAGAACACTGTTAGATAAAATGTAAAACCTAACTTAGAAAAGCCTAGTCATGCACTCTAGTAAAAATAGCTAGACTTACCAGAGTGGTAATTAATGTGCATGTACTAGATATTTCACTATATTAATCTTACTATCACTTTATCTCCATATATTTATAAGTTGCATGCACTCTGTAAGTGCATGTCCGTTTTTAAACACGGTGAAACCAGCTTTGTGATGCAGACAGTGTTTTTCACCATGTGAACTAATCACCCTTGCTTGAATCCCAAAGTAATGGTAAAAAACCCTCAGTGAGGGTTTAATTTATATTTTTTAAGGGATGAATATGGACATTTTGCTTTCTCGTTAATCTGGTATGCAGCTACTTTATTATCCTTCTTAATGTATTGACAATGAGGATGTGGTAGGACAATACATTAAAGCCAAATTTTAGGCCTGTTTAGATTAAACCTTAAAAAGTTGGAGTCTATAGTAATTCAAACGTTGCTTTCTGCATTTGTTTAATAGTCATGTTGGCTATTTAAATGAAGGTTTATGAAGAGGTTCCAGATGTGTGCTGTGCTGCCTATGCTAAGAGCTGTTAATGCCAGTCGTTTTGCATTGCTTGCCACAGGTATCATTCAGTTCTCTAGAGCAAAACAAAGAACTGACTATTAATACTAAGAATATGCACTTAAGATGTATACACTGCAGTGTGACCGTCTGCCTTTACAGATTCATGCATGGTACTCTTGTCCTATAACTTGGTCCCTGCATTTCTGTCTGTTAACCCCTTGGTTGCCATAGAGGGCTGCGGGGCAATGCGTTGATAATCCTTTATAGGATGCTCCGTAGCTGTTATTGTGAACAAAGGTTAACTTTATAGTCGGATCACTGGTACTGTAATTCCACTCCTGCCAGTAAAAAAGAATCACCCTGCTACTTTCTGACCCTGCAGGATTTGCAACTACTTGTACTGCAAAGTATTGCTGTACGCAGCGGCTGCTAACAGGGTAATAAAGTTATGTTTTACAATTCAGACTCTTGTCTACTTTGTTGAATGAATGAAAGAACTACAAGTTTGTCTAAGTTTAAATGTGTGAGTTTGATACATATAATACATGGCATAAAAATATGTATATAATCATAAAGTAACTATATAGTAAAATAGAGAAAATTTATTGCACTATGTCTTGACCAGGATTAGTTGTTTCTATAATAATAGTATTCTAATTTCTCATAGGGAGCTTGTCTAAATTCTAATTTCTCATATGAAGCTTGTCGAAATATATCAATGTATATACTGTGTAACAAATTTGTTGCAACGTGTTATAAAATGTTGTAAACAATTTTCATAATATCTGCACCAAGATGTATTTTATGTTGCAAAAAATTCTTCCCCCCACTAGCACACTTGTGGGTTCTAAGTTACTTATATATATATATATAAAACTTTAAAACATTAAAGCAGATAAACTGCATCAAATATTGTTGCTGATTCACAGAAGAATTAATAAAATGGTTAGAAATTCACAGTGCAAAGGCCACAGTACCTTATAGTAATTTTCCAGGAAAAAATTTACTAATTATTTATATCCCAAAATGTAATCCTTGGTGTGAATTCCAATAGATATATTCAAGGTATGGTCCCGAAACTGTAGATTGAGTCGAACTGCCAAAGAGGTGCTGCCTTGTTTCAGCCAGGTTTTCAACAAGCCTTAGCTCCAGGTATGTAACACATGAAAAAGAAAGAAAAGAGGCGCTCAAGGCACGACTCAAGTGATAGATTTATTTACAAGTATTACACACACCAGTATAATTATACTTACTAGAACAATAAAATAAACAAGCATTCAAATGGAGCATTCAGTGTTCACAGCCCCTTCTCTCACACCGGCGAAGTTGGACTGCCTTCTTTAGCTCAAACAAACTGCTGCAGGTAAGGTATTCTGGATCCTTTACCCAACTGTCGTGTTGCTCATATGGACAAGGTTTCTTTGTGATACAACAAGGAACTCCAGGTGGTATATGTCTCAGCCTTACGTGTTTCTCCCGAACTACGGTCGGGCTTCCTCAAGAGGCACTTAAAAGAACAGATGTCTCTAAAATTGTGCCTTTTATTTTTAAACGCATACTGGCCAATCCCGGTATGGGTGTGTGCTACATGGCCAATCCTAATAGGGGGTGTGTACTCATGAGTCTGTGTTACAGTTTAGCAACCATTTCATCTCTGTAACATTTAAACACACATAAGACTCAAAGGCAAAATACACAAACATATTTAAAACCGCAAAGTAAGGAACAGAACGGTATTCTGGTTCTGCAAACATTACCCTACAGTTCTAGCGTGATCGCCGATGCGGTGTATTCACTCGCTGACCATAATAAATACCTAACCTAGGTATTTATTATACCGCTGACTCGTACTACACATTTGGACCAAAGTTATGACTGTTCCTGTTTCCGCTGCTGCACCTTGTCCTACCAGGAGCATGTCCGGTTCTGCACCTCTACCTCAGCGTTATGGAGGCGATCCTAATTAGTGCAGAGGGTTTTTGAACCAGGTGGGCATTTACTTTGAGATGTTACCTCAGGCGTTTCCCTCTGACAGAGCTAATGTGGGATTTCTCATCTCGTTACTCTCTGACACAGCTCTTGCCTGGGCTAATCCCTTGTGGGAGACTAATAAACCTGTGATTTCAAATTACCCTGAATTTGTGGCCTCCTTTCGAAGGGTATTTGATGTTCCGGCTCGCTCCTCCTCTGCTGCTAAATGACTCATGTCCATTCAGCAAGGTACAAGATCTGTTGCTCAGTATGCTTTTGAGTTCAGTAGGCTTGCTGCAGAGGTAGGTTGGAACAATGAAGCCCTTGTTGCCGCCTTCTTTCATGGGTTCTCTGATGCGATTAAAGACGAAGTTGCTGCCAGAGATTTACCAGAAGATCTCGAGGCATTGGTGTCTTTTTTTTTTATCCTAATTGACATCAGACAGAAGCCCTCTTTCAAGGAGCGCTTGCGGAAGCCTCCTGTTCCGTTGTCTCCTATGTGTTCATTCCCTCCCATGCCTCCTGGTCCCTAGTCATCAGGTACTGCTGAGCCGATACAGTTGGGATTCACGCGTCTCTCTAAGGCGGAGAGGGCCTTTTCGGAGGAGGGAGGGGCTCTGCCTCTATTGTGGGTTACAGGGTCACCTTTTGAAGTGTTATTCTACACGGCCAGGAAACGCTCACACCTAAGGTCCTGTCGGGGGCAGACCTTGGGTGGTTTATCCTTGTCCCCGGAACCGCTAAAGGAGAAACCTTTGGTCACGGTTGTCCTTTCCTGTGTGGACTCCTCCATAGTCACCCAGGCTCTTGTTGACTCCGGTGCTGCGGGCTATTTCATTGACAGTGCTTTTGTATCAAAGCACTCCATTCCTGTTTCTCCTTGGTCCATTCCATTTGCTATTGAGGTCATTAATGGCAGGCCCCTTCAGCCTGCACACGTTACTCATGAAACTGCTCCGTTATCCATGGCTGTTGGGGCTCTCCATTTTGAAACCCTCCAGTTCCAGGTGATAAACTCTCTGCATTTTCCGGTTGTTCTGGGTTATCCCTTGCTCCAAAAGCACAAACCCAGTCTCGACTCGTGCAGGTCCGAAATTTTGTCGTGGTCTCCACAATATATTTCCACTTGTCTTCGGAAACCAGTTAGTCTTGTGCACTTCTTCGGTATCTCAATTGACAGAGGAGTACCGAGAGTTCCTAGACGTTTTTGACGTTGCCTCCTCACCGGTCTTACGATCCTGCCATAGACCTGCAACCCGGAGCCATTCCTCCTCGGGGTTGGGTTTACCCTATGTTGCTGAGAATTGTGCTATGGAGGAGTATGTTGCTGATGCTCTGTCGCAGGGGATCATCCGCAAATCCTGCTCTCCTACAGGGGCTGGCTTCTTCTTTGTGAAGAAAAAGGGTGGCGAGTTAAGACCATGCATCGATTATAGGGGTCTTAATCATCTTACCATTAAGAATGCTTACCCTATTCCACTCATTACGGAACTTTGACCGCCTCAAGGGAGCTACGGTCTTTACTAAACTTGATTTGAGAGGAGCGTACAATCTTGTTAGGATCAAGGAGGGCCACGAATGGAAAACAGCATTTAACACCAGGAGTGGGCATTATGAGTATCTTGTAATGCCCTTTGGCCTATGTAATGCTCCTGCTGTTTTCCAGGAATTTATTAATGATGTCCTATGAGATATGTTGCAACAGTGTGTTGTGGTGTAACAATCAACTCACTTGTATTTGTAACAACCAAGATATCATGTAAAATTGAGGATGTGTTACAAGAGTTGAGGATGACAGTACACTATATGCTTTTAGTGAACTGTATAACACTTGTTGTTAATTTTGCCGGACAGCTAGCTCCCAGTAACTGGAGTGTCTATTAGTGGGAGTTGACTTTGGCAGGTATTCGTAGCAATGGATAAACAGAGATAAACAGTAGTGCAGAGGTTAATTAAATATCAGGATGCAGTTAGTAGAGAGAGATCAGGGTTAAATGCAAGCAGCTTCAGTCTACAAACAGTAGTGCAGAGGTTAATTGTATTTCAGGATGCAGTTAGTAGAGAGAGTTCACAGTTAAATGCAAGCAGCTTCACTATACAAATCTTACACTTGTAGTATCTTTAAGTGTACTTCAGAAGAGAGTTGCACAGTGTGTTTATGAAAGTTTATACAGCACCTGTCCAGAAGTTGCTGAATGAGATTTCCCCTTTAAGCAAACTGCAGCTGCTGTGAGTGCGATGAGTGCAGCACAGAGATCCGGTCCCAATGAGCTTGGTGAGCAGTGTGAACGCTGTGGTCCCTGTGTTTCCTGTTTGCTGAGTAGCGTGTCACGCCAGGTTGTTAGGAATACTCACAAGCAGACCCTGGATGGGGGAGGTGTGGAGTGAAGTCCTGCTGCAGATATGTAATGTCAGCTCTGGCTGAAGTAGAGGTATGCTGATAGAAAAGGAAATAAATACACAGTTTAAATCCTGTTATGCTGTAGAAAAGGTAAGGACTGGAACTGTAGCTATTACACTTCAATAAACCAGCAAAGGACCATGGGAGGAAGCAGGTTTATATTGGGTTCAGGTAGGAAGTTAACAAGAAGTAAAGGTGGTATATAGTATTTGCTTGACACATTTAAGGTGGAATAGGAGGATCATGACATGTGGTGTACTTGGACGATATCCTCATACACTCACCCACACTTGAGGCTCATCGTTCTGATGTTACACGGGTTCTTCAGAGACTACGTGAGAATGGCCTGTTTTGTAAACTCGAGAAATGTGAGTTCCATCAGACTCAAGTAACCTTTCTAGGTTATGTTATCTCCGTTGCAGGGTTCTCCATGGATCCTGACAAGTTATCTGCAGTTCTGCAGTGGCCTCGGCCAGTTGGTCTTCGGTCTATTCAATGTTTTTTGGGGTTCGCCAATTACTATAGAAAGTTTATTAAAAACTTTTCTTCCTTGGTCAAACCCATCACTGCGTCCAATACATATAGAAAACCAACATCAACAAATAATATCCTGAGAGCAGATAGTTTCCACCATCCAAATACTATACGTAGCTTACCAATAGGGGAATATTTGAGGATCCGCCGAAATTGTTCTACTACAGAATCATTCAAATCAGCCGCAGAGGACCTAAAAGAAAGGTTACTCCAGAGAGGATACACAAAAAAAAGCCTTGGCAAGAGCGTACAATAGAGCATTAAGTAAAGATAGAACTGAACTCTTAAAGCCTAAAAGTGCCAAACCATCTGATCCGTTAAGGTTCATATCCACATATACTAGCCACAGCCATACAGTTTCAAACATAATGAGAAAACACTGGCATGTTCTAGGAAGTGAATACATTTTACAGACAATCATTCCTGATAAACCTCTGTTTACATACAGAAGGGCGAACAATCCCAGAGATTGCCTCGCATCTAGCCACTTCAATCGAAATGCTCACAAAACTCCTATATATAAGGGTTCGATAGCATGCGGTCATTGTAGTGTATGTGTTGATATGCTTAAAAAGAAATACATAGTAGATAGATTTAACAAGAAATGGTTTATCAATAATCACGTTAATTGTAAGAGCATTAATGTGATTTACTGTTTATCTTGTGAATGTAATCTTATCTACGTTGGAATGACTACCAGGTGCCTGGGTGCGAGAATGACTGAGCACCTCAGTAATATTAGGTATGCTGAACGTGATGTGGAGAATGGTAGGAAGATTACAAGTGTTGCAAAGCACTTCCTACAGCAACACAATGGTAAAACAGAGAACTTCAAATGTTGGGTCTTAGAGTCCATTAAACCAGGGATCAGAGGTGGTGATACTGAACAGGCATTATTAAAGAAAGAAGCACAGTGGATATTCAGATTAAATTCTGTTATGCCATCTGGCATGAATGAGTACAATAACTTTTGGGTATACCTTTAATAAAGACTTAATATTGGGAGTATGTTACAATCATATAACATTGGTTCTGAAAAAGAGGTAATTGGTACTTTTACTGTGTATAATGTACTTAACTCTTCACTCAATGGGCCAACAAGAATAAGGACGCACACTCATACATATGAGTAGACTATTAACATTATGAGCATACTACCCTAACACACATACAATAGCACTGGATATACCCTGTGTTAAGATATGCACCCAGAATGGGTTGATACCTATCTTGTTTAACCAGCAAATGTCTAGAATTTAAATGATACAGTATAGATTAGTGGTTCTAGTATTTAGCATGTGGAGAATATGTAGGTTCCCTCATTATGTATAAATAACTTGTTAGCTTAAATATCAGCTAATATGAATTCATAATACACTTTGGTGCCCAAATTAATATATGCTACCATCATAAGCATGTGAAGATAATTATACACATTTAAATTGTTCTGTGTGTGCATGTTTTAACTATGAGTTATAATAGGTACTTCCTTTTTCCTTCATACATACTTTTCATGTGTATAGCCGATACAACAATAACATTTTTCATGTTTTAGCCCCAAACGTCTATGACAAGATTTCTATAATAAGAGATGGTATTATGCTGATTTGCCTGTTAGTGAGACCTCTAAAAAAGGCTAGGTCTAAGTTCACAGTGTGGTATTTGGATCGTTGTCACTGTGAATACTAAATATGGGAATGCGCATTGTGCCCCATTGAAATGGCACTGGTGATCAAGCTTTGCTGGGGGGGATCTAAAAAATGATGGCACGGCTATGGTATGAATAACATTGAGCAGAATAATGGAGTGATGCGGAGCACTTATTGTGAGGGCAATCATCAGTGAGTGTGGGGCATCATACACATAATCCATCTATATGAATAGTCTTGGTGATTCGTTCCAGTTCAGGTGTCATAGTGAAGTGCGATCTGCTTTTAACAATGTTAAGGGTCATACCTAAGTGTTGTTGCAACACTAGCAGTGTCGTACGGATTTCTGACAGGGGGCGTGTGTGTTGTGGGCATATTAGAAGCCGCCTCCACACATTACCCAATCCGGCTTAGCAACTTATCAGCATGGATGGAAATTACAACCATCACATTTCATAGGCTGATAGTGGGGGTGTGTGAAATGAACGCTTGTGACTGGCTATAACGTGCAAAGGAAATGTTTTAAAAAGAGGCTGCCACGGACATTCGGCTTGTCACTTTTAACCTAAACACATTGAAAAAGGCCTGTGCAACAGCCGAAACGCGTTTGTGGGGTTCTTATAACCCAAGATAATTAATTTTTACTACCTTACTTGTCTGCTAGTTCCCTAAGCCTATGGTGTTTGCCCCGTCACCTGAAGCCGAAGTATCCGGTTATCGGCCAGGAATACAGGGGGGCTTCACTTGGAGGCATTGTGCAGCTCGTAGGGTGTATTTGTAAATAATATTAGCGTGAATGATTTTATAACTTTCAACATTGGTGTGAGAGCTAGTGATGTTTAGCACTATCTATGGATTCTATTTATTTTAAATAGTAACATTAAAGTTCATATGTTTTAAATACCTAATAGACACTTTACATTAGCTGTCTTGATACAGCATATTACCACAATAGGAGTTTGAGTGTTAGCAATCCCCTCTTAGTCCCTTTTTCTCTCCCTATCCCGCATTGTTATGTTATTTTAGAAAAACGATCAACCACCATAAGGATAACAGTATTGCCATTGGAAACAGGGAGCTCAACAATGAAGTCCATGGAAAGATGTGTCCACGGACGCTCACTATTAGCAATAGGTTGAAGAAGACCCACAGGAAGACGTTGAGGAGTCTTATTCTGTGCAAAAACTGAGCAGGAGGCAACATACGCAGCAACATCAGAACGAAGACCTGACCACCAGAATTGTCGAGTGACAGACCAAATCATTTGGTTCTTGCCTGGGTGACCTGTGGCTTTAGGATAGTGGTAAGTGTGCAAAAGGTCGAAGATTCTCAGGAACAAAACACTTACCACTAGGTTTCTCAGGAGGTGCATTGGTTTGTGCAGCCAGGATCTCCTCCCCCAAGGGAGAAGTCAAATTAGTACGTATGGTAGCCAAAATATGGTCAGGAGGTATAACAGGAGTAGGTACAGACTCCTCCTTGGACAGAGGCGAAAATTGTCGAGAGAGGGCATCAGCCCTAACATTCTTACTACCAGGCAGGTAGGAGACCACATAATTAAACCGAGACAAAAATAGCGCCCATCTGGCCTGTCGAGGCGACAAACGTTTTGCTTCAGATAGATAAGTTAAATTCTTGTGGTCAGTAAGAATGAGCACTGGTACGCTAGTACCCTCGAGAAGATGCCTCCATTCCTTAAGTGCCAAAACTATGGCCAGTAATTCCCTGTTGCCAATTTCATAATTGCACTCCGCTGGAGACAATTTCTTAGAGAAGAAACCACACGGATGCAAGGAACCGTCAGGCATGGGACGTTGAGACAAGAGGGCACCTACTCCAGTCTCAGACGCATCGACCTCAAGAACGAAAGGCAGGACAGGGTTAGGATGAGCCAGAACTGGAGCGGTAGCAAAGGCTTAAGACTATCAAAGGCCTTAATGGCAGTAGGTGACCAATGGAGTGGATCATTCTCTTTACGGGTCATGTCTATGATAGGTTTGACCAAGGAAGAAAAGTTTTTAATAAACGTTCTATAGTAATTGGCAAACCCCAAAAAACGTTGAATAGACCGAAGACCAACTGGGCGAGGCCACTGCAGAACTGCAGATAACTTGTCAGGATCCATGAAGAACCCTGCAACGGAGATAACATAACCTAGGAAGGTTACTTGAGTCTGATGGAATTCACATTTCTCGAGTTTACAAAACAGGCCATTCTCACGTAGTCTCTGAAGAACCCGTGTAACATCAGAACAATGAGCCTCAAGTGTGGGTGAGTGTATGAGGATGTCATCTAAGTACATCATAACACACTGTTGCAACATATCTCGTAGGACATCATTAATAAATTCCTGAAAAACAGCAGGAGCATTACATAAGCCAAAGGGCACTTCAAGATACTCATAATGCCAGCTCCTGGTGTTAAATGCTGTTTTCCATTTGTGGCCCTCCTTAATCCTAACGAGATTGTACGCTCCTCTCAAATCAAGTTTGGTAAAGACCGTAGCTCTATTGAGGCAGTCAAAGAGTTCTGTAATAAGCAGAATAGGGTAAGCATTCTTAATGGTAAGATGATTAAGACCCCTATAATCGATACATGGTCTTAACTCGTCACCCTTTTTCTTCACAAAGAAGAAGCCAGCCCCCCCGCGACAGAGCATTGGCAACATACTCCTCCATAGCACAATTCTCTGCAACAGACAGAGGTTACACCCGGCCCCGAGGAGGAATGGCTCCGGGTTGCAGGTCTATGGCAAAATCGTAAGACCGGTGAGGAGGCAACGTACCGGCACGCACCTTGTCAAACACGTCTAGGAATTCTCGGTACTCCTCTGGCAATTGAGATACCGAAGAAGTGCACAAGACTTTAATGGTTTCCGAAGACCAGTGGAAATACATTGCGGGGACCACAACAGTCGAGACTGGGATTGTGCTTTTGGAGCCAGGGATAACCCAGAACAACCGGAAAATGCAAAGAGTTTATCACCTGGAACTGGAGGGTTTCAAAATGGAGAGCCCCAACAGCCATGGACAACGGAGCAGTTTCATGAGTAACGAGTGCGGGCTGAAGGGGCCTGCCATCAATGGCCTCAATAGCAAGCGGTACGGACCGAGGCAAAACAGGAACGGAGTGCTTTGATACAAAGCACTGTCAATGAAATAGCCCGCAGCACCGGAGTCAACAAGAGCCTGAGTGACTATGGAGGAGTCCACCCAGGAAAGGACAACCATGACCAAAGGTTTCTCCTTAAGCGGTTCCGGGGACAAGGATAAACCACCCAAGGTCTGCCCCCGACAGGACCTTAGGCGTGAGCGTTTCCCGGCCGTGTAGGACCAGACTTCAAAAGGTGGCCCTGTAACCCACAATAGAGACAGAGTCCCTCCCTCCTCCTAAAGGCCCTCTCCATCGCGGAGAGACGCGCTAATACCAGCTGCAGTGGCTCTGCAATACCTGGTGACTCAGGACCAGGAGGCATGAGAGGAGAGGGAGGCATGGGTGGGAACAAACACGCAGGAGACAACGGAACAGGAGGCTTCTGCAAGCGCTCCTTGAAAGAGGGCCTCTCTCTGAGTCTGATGTCAATTAGGATCAAAAAAGACACCAATGCCTCGAGATCCTCTGGTAAATCTCTGGCAGCAACTTCATCTTTAATCGCATCAGAGAGCCCATGAAAGAAGGTGGCAACAAGGGCTTCATTGTTCCAACCTACCTCTGCGGCAAGCGTATGGAACTCGATAGCATACTGAGCAACAGATCTTGTACCTTGCTGAATGGACATGAGTCGTTTAGCAGCAGAAGAGGAGCGAGCCGGAACATCAAATACCCTTCGAAAGGAGGCCACAAATTCAGGGTAATTTGAAATCACAGGTTTATTAGTCTCCCACAAGGGATTAGCCCAGGCAAAAGTTGTGTCAGAGAATAACGAGATGAGAAATCCCACCTTAGCTCTGTCAGAGGGAAACGCCTGAGGTAACATCTCAAAGTAAATGCCCACCTGGTTCAAAAACCCTCTGCACTGAATAGGATCGCCTCCATATCGCTGAGGTAGAGGTGCAGAACCGGACATGCTCCTGGTAGGCATAGGTGCAGCAGCGGAAACAGGAGCAGCCATAACTTGCGGAACACTTTGGTCTAAATGTGCAGTGCGAGTCAGCAGGGTTTGCAGGGCTAGTGCAAAGTAATCCAAGCGGTGATCCTGTTCATCCATCCTGGAAATGATTACAGGTAAAGGTGGATTATTAGCACCATCAGGATTCATGGCCTTTGCATAATGTCAGGGTTTCAGGAATCAGACTGAGACGAGAAGTGCAAAAATAATCACACCTTTATTAATCGCAAAAAATAATAAAAAGTCCACAAGTGAAATAACAAGGCAGGAGTCAAAACCAGAGCTGGTAGTCAGACGAGCCAAGTCAGGAGCCAAAGCGAATAGTCAGACGAGCTGGAATCAGGAACAAGGAAAACAGCAGAGTCAGGAACAAGCCAGGGATCAGGAACCAGGAAGGATGTCAGGCAGCCAGGTAATACACAGGAACTTTTACAAACAGGTCTGAGACAACGCAAAGGCAAAGCATACTGAACAGAGGCCCTTTAAATAATAAGTGATGACATCACAATTCTGAGACTGCATCCTGTCTCACATGGATGATGCACACCAGTCTGGCCATAAAAGGAAGTGCAGGAAGTGAGCAGCATCCCCCACAATGCACCATAGTCAGGAAGAGAGGTGAGTAAACACAACAGGGAAAAACCCTGACAGCCCCAAAGTAATCAGCTCTTTTACCTGTAAAAAAAAAAAAAGTACAAATACCCCCCCCAACATTAAAACCCACCACCCACACAACCAACCCTACTCTAAAACCCACCCAATCCCCCCTTAAAAAAACCTAACACTAACCCCTTGAAGATCACCCTACCGTGAGACGTCTTCACCCAAATGGGCAGAAGTGGTCCTCCAGACGGGCAGAAGTGGTCCTCCAGACGGGCAGAAGTCTTCATCCAGATGGCATCTTCTATCTTCATCCATTTGGCGCGGAGCGGGTCCATCTTCAAGACATCCGACGCACAGCATCCTCTTCATCCGGAGTCTTCTTACTAAATGACGGTACCTTTAAGTGACATCATCCAAGATGGCGTCCCTTCAATTCCGATTGGCTGATAGAATTCTATCAGCCAATCGGAATTGAAGGGACGCCATCTTGGATGACGTCACTTAAAGGTACCGTCATTTAGTAAGAAGTCTCCGGATGAAGAGGGTGCTCCACGTCGGATGTCTTGAAGATAGACCCGCTCCACGCCGGATGGATGAAGATAGAAGATGCCGTCTGGATGAAGACTTCTGCCCGTCTGGAGGACCACCTCTGCCCGGTTGGATGAAGACTTCTGCCCGTCTGGAGGACCAATTCTGCCCGGTTGGGTGATCTTCAAGCGGTTTGTGTTGGGGTTTTTTAAGGGGGGATTGGGTGGGTTTTAGAGTAGGGTTGGTTGTGTGGGTGGTGGGTTTTAATGTTGGGGGGGTATTTGTACTTTTTTTTTTTTACAGGTAAAAGAGCTGATTACTTTGGGGCAATGCCCCGCAAAAGGCCCTTTTATATTTTGGGGGGCTTTTTTATTTTGTTAGGGGGATTAGAGTAGGTGTAATTAGTTTAAAAATCTTGTAATTATTTTATTATTCTCTGTAATTTAGTGTGGGGGGGGTTCGTACTTTAGATAATTTTATTTAATTGTAATTAATTGTATTTAATTTATTTAATTATAGTGTAGTGTTAGGTGTTAGTGTAACTTAGGTTAGGTTTTATTTTACAGGTAAATTTGTCTTTATTTTAACTAGGTAGTTATTAAATAGTTAATAACTATTTAATAACTATTCTACCTAGTTAAAATAAATACAAAGTTGCCTGTAAAATAAAAATAAACCCTAAGCTAGATACAATGTAACTATTAGTTATATTGTAGCTAGCTTAGGGTTTATTTTATAGGTAAGTATTTAGTTTTAAATAGGAATTATTTAGTTAATTGTAGTAATTTTATTTAGATTTATTGTAATTATATTTAAGTTAGGGGGGGGTTAGGGTTAGGTTTAGGGGTTAATAGTGGCGGCGGTGTTGGGGGCGGCAGATTAGGGGTTAATAAATGTAGGTAGGTGGCGGCGATGTTAGGGACGGCAGATTAGGGGTTAATAATATTTAACTAGTGTTTGCAATGCAGGAGTGTGGCGGTTTAGGGGTTAATATATTTATTATAGTGGCTGCGATGTCCTGTTCGGAAGATTAGGGGTTAAAATATTTATTTTAGTGTTTGCGATGTGGGGGGGCCTCGCTTTAGGGGTTAATAGGTAGTTTATGGGCGTTAGTGTACTTTTTAGCACTTTAGTTTAGAGTTTTATGCTATGGCGTTGTAGTGTAAAACTCGTAACTACTGACTTTAAAATGTGGTACCAGGCTTGACAGGAGAGGGTCTACTGATCACTTTTGGTCAGACTCGTAATACCGGCGCTATGCAAGTCCCATTGAAAAAATAGGATGCGCAATTGACGTAAGTGGATTTGCGGTATTTTCTGAGTCTGGCCAAAAAAGTGAGCAGTACACCTGTACCTGCAAGGCTCGTAATACCAGAGGGCGTTAAAAAGCAGTGTTAGGACCTCTTAACGCTGCTTTTTAAGGCTAACGCAAGACTCTTAATCTAGCCGTTAGTTTTTATTTAGTTATAGTATAGTTTTCAGCACTGAAAACTATGACGGAAATTATTCAGAGATGAAATACACACTGATGTGAGCTCCTGAGCCTACCTAGGTATGCTGTCAACAAAGGATACCAAGACAAATTAGCAAATTAGATAAAAGAAGTAAATTGGAAGCTGCATAAAATTGTATGAACTATATGAATTGTGAAAGTTTAATTTTGACTTTACTATCCCTTTAACCATATTGCGTATCAATACATCATTTGTTAATTCCTTTCATCAGTATTGCTTCAGATCTGAAGATGATAGGGAACCCTCAGAATGCTATTTAGTCCAGTACTCTGAATCACTGGACTAATATCTACATATATATAATATAATATATATATATATATATATATATATATATATATATATATATATATATATATATATATATATATATATATATAAAATCTAACACAGCAATCACAAAGGATATACAGAACATTATTGGCTGATATACATTGTTTGCCACTGCCACCTATAGACTACATTAGGATTCTATTTTAACGTGCTTTTTTGTGCTGCACTTAAGAAATTTGTGAATTTTGACAAAGAACTGGAACATCCCACAACTTTTTTTTAAATTTAATGATAGCTCAAACAAATAAAACATATAATTAATTAGCAAATAAAATGACAGCAGATCCTGAAATTCTATATATCCTGCTGTAATTAAAATCACTTAAAGGGACACTGAACCCAACATTTTTCTATCTTGATTCGTATAGAGCATGCAATTTTAAGCAACTTTCTAATTTACTCCTATTATCAATTTTTCTTCGTTCTCATGATATCTTTATTTGAAAAAGATGGCATCTAAGCTTCTTTTTTTGTTCAGCACTCTGGACAGCACTTTTTTATTGGTGGATGAATATATCCACCAATCAGCAAGAACAACCCATTGTTCACCAAAAATGGGCCGGCATCTAAACTTACATTCTTGCATTACAAATAAAGATACCAAGAGAATGAAGAAAAATTAATAATAGGAGTAAATTAGAAAGTTGCTTAAAATGTCATGCCCTATCTGAATCACAAAAGAAAAAAATTGGGTTCGTTGTCCCTTTAACTAAGGGGAATTACCCATTTTTGGTGAACAACCTGGGTTCTCCTTGCTGATTGGTGGATAAAGTCATCTACCAATCAAAAAGTGCTGTCCAGAGTTCTGAACCAAGAAAAAAGCTTAGATTCCTTCTTTTTCAAATAAAGATAGCAAGAGAACGAAGAAAAAATCATAATAGGAGCAAATTAGAAAGTTGCTTTAATTTGCATGCTCTATTTATATCACAAAAGAAAAAAAATGGGTTCAGTGTCCCTTTAAATTAGTGTCTTGTTTCTCTCTAATTCTTTTTCAGTGAGAAAATTAGGAGAAGTATTTTTGTCAATATATTTTTCTTGTATTATATTATAAAAGTAAACTATTAAGTTCTATGTATGATTACTTCCTCAGTATGCCTTATCCCATTCCCTAAATGCAGGGTTCCCCCCAAAAAAGGAAACAAGAACATACAAGAAAAATATAAAGAGTTGTGAGAAAAATAAAGTAACACTTAAAGATTAAAATATGGATTTCCCATCACTAAGACTTCATATTAGATATCAGTTTGTGTTGATTATCTATAATTTGAATGGAAAAAAAAACTCTTCAAAGGCAAATCACTTATCACTAACGCCTCTTGCTCACAAACTGACACCTACTTCTATCTTATTCTATTGACATTTAATGCACTCATTGTTATTAACATCTGCAAAAATACAGGGACTCTTTAGAACAGAGCAATCAAGTAAGCAGATTATGAGAGTATTGACCACCTCTATTGAAAGCTTCTGCCACAAAACAGCCAATGTAAATTGTGTACAAAAAAAATATAAAAATTATAATTCAGATAGAGCATGGAATTTTAAACAACTTTTCAATTCACGTCTGATCAAATTTGCTTTGTTTTTTGTATCCTTTGTTGAAGAGTAAACTGGGGTAGGATAGCACAGGAGTATGCACACTCTGGCAGCAGGGTTTGCAACTATGTATAACATTGCTACAAAAATTATAGCAAACACTGCTGCCATAGAATGCTAAAGGATGCCTGCCTAGGTTTACTCCCCAACAAAGGATAGCAAAGAACTAAGCAAATTTGATACAAGCCATACATTGGAAAGTTGTTAAAAAAGTACATGCTGCATGTAAACCATGAAAGTATAATTCTGGTTTTAGTGTCCCTTTAAATATTGTATTATTCAGTCTATTTTGTAAAAGGGATTCACAGATTAAATTAGAAATTTTATTTTCCTGCTGTTCTAATGAAAAGTGCAGGAGATGCCACAGGACACAAACAAATATATACATACTCTCATGTCTGATCCAGACAGTCAGATAGTGTCAAGCCAATATCATAGGGTAGATTTTTACAACGTGGGACAGATTCCTGGAACAATGATACAAGAGGGCAGTAGCCTGAATATGGGTCTGTCTTTGGATCTCATTATAACTCTCGTTCTTACAGTAAAAGGGATCTGTAACTGGTGAGTGCACACTTCCCACACTGTTTAATTGCTTTGCCTGTTCTAGTTTTGCAAAACAATTTGTGCTAAGAATATATAATTGATTTACAGTCAGTATGAAACTAAAAGTGGTTATTGCCACTAGGAGTTACAGTTAGTTTGTGCTAGTTTATGTTTCACTTTCAAGATTTGACTTTGAGATTCAGCATGTTAGCTATAATGCCAGAGTCTCATGGTACGTAGCCAAATTGTCAGGGTCGGACAGATTATACACAAATGCACCCATTTATTTATGTACTCTTCTGGCTTTAATTATCCTGGGAGTTGCATCTCTGAAATGACTCGACATTTATAGTATCTACTATTTAGAGATGCGAGAATTAAAGGGCTCAAAATAACTGCTATTTTTTTGGGAAACTGTTGCAAGGGAGATGTAATATTTTCAAGTTTTGTTGTGTGAGCTTAAATAGGAAATGTCCAGATAATTTTGAGATCTGATGAGGACCGTTAGAATATAGTGGGGCTGCATGCCCATGGGTCTGATGTGGCTGTTACAGGGTCTGTAGGTGCAGGGTTGTGATCTGAGGTCTGATGTGTGCATGTGGCTTCTAGGGGGTCTATAGGTCCAGGAGTCTAGTCTGAGGTGTGATGTGTGTGGCTTATAGAAGGTCTATAGTAGGACCAGGGTGTTTTATTTCATACCATTTTGCACATAACAACAGGATGATATGGTCAGGGGTCTGGTCTGAGGTCTGATGATAGTATGTGTAAAGCTGCAAGGGCCAGATGTCTGTAGGGCTTTCAAAGGGTCTTTAGGGCCAGGGGTATGATCTGAGGTCTGATGTGTACATGTGGCTTATACAGGGTCTGTATGGCCAGGGGTTTGATGTGTGCATGTGGCTTATAGAGTGTCTGTAAGTCCAGGGGTCTGTTCTGAAGCATGATGTGAGTGTGTGGTTTATAGGTCTATAGGACCAGGGACCTGATCTGAGGTGTGAAGTGGTGTGAGTATGTAGCTTAAAGAAGGTCTATAGGGCCAGGGGTCTGATATGAGGGTTGATGAGAGTATGTATAATGTAGTGCTTCTAAAGGGTCTTTAGAGCCAAGGTTATGAGCTGAGGTCTGATGTGTGCATGTGGCTTCTACAGGGTCTAGGGGTCTGATCTGAGGTCTGATGTGAGCATGTGACTTATAGAGGGTTTGTAGGGCCAGGGTTATTATGATCTGAGGTTGTGTGCATGTGGTTTATAGAGGTCCTTAGTTTACTTGACAGAGGGACTGCAGGCCCAGGGGTCTGATGTGGCTGATACAAGGTCTGTAGGGCCAGGGTTGGACTAAAGGTATGATGATATGGACGTGACTTATAGAGGTGCCACTATGCTGATGTGAGATCTGGTTTGGGTATTTTACTAACAGAGGGACTGATTGTTTTACCTTTCATAGCTTTATTATAGTGAGCATCACCAAGTTGCTTGGCTGCTTATTGGCAGGAATGCAATTATTTATTTTGATCGTTTGGCAAAGCTCCTTTTTGAAGTTATAAAAACAGATCTTCGCAGCCCGAATGAACTACAAATTGGCTAACATGTTTTGTAATAATCTATTTTTACTGTAAATGGTGAAACCCAAGTCTCTTTAACCACAGCACCACTTTAACCAGGAGCTTGTCATTTAACAGGAGGCTGAGGCTCAAGATTTTTTTAGGGGGGAACAGAGTTTAAAGGGACATTAAACCTAAAATGTTCTTTCATGATTCAGACAGAGAATACAATTTTAAACAACATTTCAATTTACTTCTATTATCCAATTTGCTTCATTCTTTAGATATAGCAATGGACATGGGTGAGCCAATCACATGAGGCATCTATGTGCAGCCACCAATCAGCAGCTACTGGGCCTATCTAGATATGCTTTTCATGAAAGAATATCAAGAGAATGAAGCAAATTAGATATTAGAAGTAAATTAGAAAGTTGTTTTAAATGATATTCTCTATCTGAATCATGAAACAACAAAATTGGGTTGAATGTCCCTTTAAGTTGTTATTTCAATTAAAAGAGGCAAAAAAACAGGAAATTTCCTGTTGTTCATGCTTGGAAGAGAAACTGAACTCTTGCATGAATATTTTTGTTTTTGTGATTTAATGTCCAGAGACATATGATAAATAAAAATGTTAGTAATGACTTGCTATACAATGTGTTACAGCCATGTGGTTGAGGTTACTTAAACCAAAATGTTTCTATATGAAAGCCACATACACACAAACACCTACTCTGTATGAACTATATGTATCTTTGTAAATTGTATTTATTTCTGAGTTCTAATAACTAAAAATATATTATAGTTTGAACCTGTAAACTTACATCTATCTTTTGGGGTACCTAAACTATTTGAAAGTCCTTTATCAGTTTTAAATTTCATAAAGACATCACATAGTAGACTGCTAGTCCATTGTAGACACAGATTAATTGTGTTTACTAGTAAACTCTCTGAGCAAATAACTTTTACTGGAGATTTGTTTGTTCTTAAATAAAGAACAACATTGGTCTGTGAACTTTATTGTAAGTTTAGGAACTATTTAACCGATATAGAGCAATTCAGCATAGATTTTCATTGGTTCACCACCTACAAAGTTCTTTCTCAGGTTTCTTAGGAGCCAGTGAAGGGGCTGTGGTTATGAGTCCTACTTTTCCATTGTAGAAAATAAAAAGGGAAACACGATTTTCCATTTTCGGACAATACGTTTAAGCAGATTAGTTGATGGTCACTTAAAGGGACAGTAAAGGAAAAATTAAACATTTATAGTGTAGATAAAACATGTGAATTTAAACAACTTCTGTTATCAAATTTGCTTTGTTCTCCTGGTATCCTTAGCTGATGAGTAAATCTATGTAGTCTCATAGGAGTTCAGAAGAGTGCACAAGTCTTTAAAGGGACACTGAATCAAATTATTTTCTTTCCTGATTTAGATAGAGCAGCAATTTTAAGCAACTTTCTAATGTACTCCTATTATCAAATGTTCTTCATTCTCTTGCTATCTTTATTTGAAAAAGAAGGCATCTAAGCGTTTTTTTTGTTGGGTTCAGAACTCTGGATAGCACTTTTTTTTATTGGTGGATGAATTTATCCACCAATCATCAAGGACAACCCAGGTTGTTCACAAAAAATGGGCCGGCATCTAAACTTACATTTTAAATAAAGATACCAAGAGAATGAATACAATTTGATAATAGGAGTAAATTAGAAAGTTGCTTAAAATTTCATTCTCTATCTGAATCACAAAAGAAAAAATTTGGGTTCCATGTCCCTTTAATTCTCTATAGCAGCAGTGTTTTGCAACAATATATAATACTGCTACAAACAATGTTGCAAAACACGGCTGCTATAGAGAACTAAAGACAAATGCACACTCCTGAGCTCCTATGAAACTACATAAATTTGCTGTTCAACCAAGAATACCAAGAGAACAAAGCAAATTTGGTATTATGGAAAGTTGTTTAAAATCGCATATTGCATCTAAACCATGAAAGTTTAATTTTGATTTTAGTGTCACATTAAGTTAATATCTTTTTGCTTTCATGTGATATCTGAGACTACAACTTCTACAAACCTCTGCTGCCATACTGAGTGTGCCCCTCACTATTTGTTTTAAGCTGTATGCTTCTACTGGGCATGCTTAAAAAAGAAACATTAACTGCTTTAACCCTTTCGAGTCTGGGCTAAAGTGCCTACATCGGAACAACTGTTCCGATGTAGACAAATTGAAACCATGCGATCGTGCACACGATCGCGAGATTTCAATTATTGGATCGCGTCTGGGGGGTGTCCCTACAACCCTCGGAACGCCCCCAAGACTGCGATCAAGTCCTGACAGCACAGAAGGCTTCAGGACAGCCGTTAGCTATGACGTTCTATTCCGTCATAACAGCTTTAAAGCCCAGTCTAATTACTGTATGACGGAATATAACGGCTTTAAAGGGTTAAACACCACTGCTTGCTTTTTTTATTATAGATCTATTTGCTTGCCAAATGTCTTACAGATTGGTGTAGCAGCTGTTGCTGTAGGTTTGGCTAATGGCTAATCATTTTCAATGTTACACTTAACATTAAAGGGACAGTAAAGTCCAAATTAAACTTTCATGATTCAGATAGGGCATGCAATTTTAAACAGCTTTCCAATTTACTTTTATCAATAAATTTGTTTTGTTCTCTTGGTATTCTTTGTTGAAAGCTAAACCTAGGTAGGCTCATAAACTGATTTCTAAGCTGTTGAAGGCCATCTCTAATCTCAGAGAATTTAGACATTTTTTTACAGACAATGCTAGTTCATGTGTGCCATAAAGATAAATAACTCCACTGGGGAAAGCACAATGTTATGAGTCAGCAATGATTGGCTAAAATGCACGCCTGTCAAAAGAACTGAGATAAAGCTCAGTCTGTAGAAGCTTAGATACAAGGTAATCACAGAGGCAAAAAGTGTATTAATATAACTGTATTGGTTATGCAAAACTGGTGGAATGGGTAATAAAGGGATTATCTATCTTTTTTAACCCCTTAACGACCGAGGACGTGCAGGGTACGTCCTCAAAAAAAAGGCATTAACGCCTGAGAACGTACCCTGCACGTCCTCCTTGTGGAAAGCAGCTGGAAGCGATCCTGCTCGCTTCCAGCTGCTTTCCGGTTATTGCAGTGATGCCTCGATATCGAGGCATCCTGCAATAACCATTTTTAGCCATCAGGTGCAGAGAGAGCCACTCGGTGGCCCTCTCTGCACCGGACATTAACGGCTAAGTTCGTTGGTGGGTGGGAGCCGGTGTGGGAGGTGGGTGGCGGCCATCGATGGCCTTTGTGATGCGGAGGGGGGCGGGATCGGGGGCGGGGACGACCGGGGGACGCGCACGGACGCGCGCACGTGCACGGGGAGGCCGGGCGGGCGCGTGCACGGGGAGGGAGCAGGTGGGAACCACTACGCTACAGAAATTTTTTAGTTAGAAGTGGGGATCAAAGGGGTAATTATATTTATTTGGTGATCGGTTTGGCTGGTGGGGTATTGGACTGTGGGGGGGAAGCTACACTACAGAAACAAATAAAAAAAAATAATAAAAAAAAACATTTTTATTTGCAAACTGGGTACTGGCAGACAGCTGCCAGTACCCAAGATGGCCCCAATAAGGCAGAGGGGGAGGGTTAGGGAGCTATTTTGGGGGGATCAGGGAGGTTGGGGGCTAAGGGGGGACCCTACATAGCAGCATATGTAAATATGCTAAAAAAAAATTTATTTTTTCTTAATACCTTTTATTTTAGTACTGGCAGACTTTTTGCCAGTACTTAAGATGGCGGGGGACAATTGTGGGGTGGGGGAGGGAAGAGAGCTGTTTGGGAGGGATCAGGGGGTGGGATGTGTCAGGTGGGAGTCTGATCTCTACACTAAAGCTAAAATTAACCCTGCAAGCTCCCTACAAACTACCTAATTAACCCCTTCACTGCTGGCCATAATACACATGTGATGCGCAGCAGCATTTAGCGGCCTTCTAATTACCAAAAAGCAACGCCAAAGCCATATATGTCTGCTATTTCTGAACAAAGGGGATCCCAGAGAAGCATTTAAAACCATTTGTGCCATAATTGCACAAGCTGTTTGTAAATAATTTTAGTGAGAAACCTAAAGTTTGAAAAAGTGAACATTTTTTTTTTATTTGATTGCTTTTGGCGGTGAAATGGTGGCATGAAATATACCAAAATGGGCCTAGATCAATACTTGGGGTTGTCTACTACACTACACTAGAGCTAAAATTAACCCTAGAAGCTCCCTACATGCTTCCTAATTAACCCATTCACTGCTGGGCATAATACACGTGTGGTGCGCAGTGGCATTTAGCAGCCTTCTAATTACCAAAAAGCAAAGCCAAAGCCATATATGTCTGCTATTTATGAACAAAGGGGATCCCAGAGAAGCATTTACAACCATTTATTCCATAATTTCATGAGTTGTTTGTAAATAATTTCAGTGAGAAACCTAAAGTTTGTGAAAAAATTTGTGAAAAAGTAAAAAATATTTTTTATTTGATCGCATTCGGCGGTGAAATGGTGGCATGAAATATACCAAACTGGGCCTAGATCAATACTTTGGGATGTCTTCTAAAAAAAAATATATACATGTCAATGGATATTCAGAGATTCCTGAAAGATATCAGTGTCCCAATGTAACTAGCGCTAATTTTGAAAAAAAGTGGTTTGGAAATGGCAAAGTGCTACTTGTATTTATGGCCCTATAACTTGCAAAAAAAGCAAAGAACATGTAAACATTGGGTATTTCTAAACTCAGGACAAAATTTAGAAACTATTTAGCATGGGTGTTTTTTGGTGGTTGTAGATGTGTAACAGATTTTGGGGGTCAAAGTTAGAAAAAGTGTGTTTTTTCCATTTTTTCCTCATATTTTATAATATTTTTTATAGTAAATTATAAGATATGATGAAAATAATGGTATATTTTGAAAGTCCATTTAATGGCGAGAAAAACGGTATATAATATGTGTGGGTACAGTAAATGAGTAAGAGGAAAATTACAGCTAAACACAAACACTGCAAAAATGTAAAAATAGCCTTGGTCCCAAACGGACAGAAAATGGAAAAGTGCTGTGGTCATTAAGGGGTTAATTAAAAGTAACAAATTTCAAGTAGACTGTCCCTTTTATTTAATTAATAATTCTTGTCACTAAGGGTGCCCATAATCCTTTTAATTTTAAAATAAATGTGTTCCCAAAATCTGAAGTAACAAATTACCTGAAAAACATAATCAAGACCGATAATCTGTTGTTTCTACCACTAGAGCTGAGGCATTACAAGAGATGAATGACCTTAGAATCCATGTGACCAGAAATAAACACATAGGGAAGTAGATCAGATGTTATTTCTGAAAAAAATCTGAGTGTCATAAGGCATAAGTTGTGGGGTTAGTTTGTTACATGGAATGTAGTAGGGACACTAAGATATTCAAAATGTATTTTGTTGGTTTGGATGAAGAGGAACTTTCACAGTTAGGGGTTCAAAGAGCACTCAAAATTATGAAAAGTTGGAGACACTTTTATGATTATGAAGTTGGTTTAAAGGGACAGTCTAGTCAAAATTAAACTTTCATGGTTCAGATAGGGCATGCAATTTTAAACAGCATTACAGTTTACTTTTATCATTAAATTTGCTTTGCTCTCCTGGTATTTTTTGTGGAAAGCTAAACCTAGGTAGGCTCATATGTTAATTCCTAACCCCTTAAAGGCCGCCTCTTATCTCAGTGCATTGTGACAGTTTTTGACAGTTAGACACAGCTAGTTCTTGTGTGTCTCATACATAACATTGTGCTCACTCCCATGGAATTATTTAAGAGTCAGCACCGATTGGCTAAACTGCATGTAGGTCAAAATAACTGATATAAGGGGGCAGTCAGCAGAGGCTTAGATACAAGGTAATCACAGAGGTAAAAAGTATATTTATATAACAGGGTTGGTTATGCAAAACTGGGGAATAGGCAATAAAGGGATTATCTATCTTTTTAAACAAAAATTCTGGGAGTAGACTGTCCCTTTAGGAGCACTAGAGAGTACGAGCAGCTTTCTAACCATATAAAAACCTTCGAATCTTTAAGTAGAGAATTCAATATTGATAGGAGATCGTTTTTTGCCTATCTACAGATCAGACATTTCTATTATAATCGGGAAGATTTAGAAGGGGACGTCTGGTCCTTGGGACCACTAGATACTATTATCAACAGATTTCATAGGGGAGACCACTCTATCTCGTACATGTACAAATTACTTTTAGTTAAAGATTCAGAGACTAGGGTTAATAGTCTTCTCTGTATATGGAAACGAGATCTGCCTGATATTGAGTTAGAATATTTTCAAAACAGCCTCGCTAAAATAACCCATTTCACAAATAATATGGCAATGAGAGAATCCCATTTGAAGCTACTGAATAGAGCTTATCTGACTCCAAATAGACTTTCTGAGTGGAAAGGTGTATGCTATAGATGCAGTTTTCCAGCTGCAGATTTATTTAATCTTTTTTACGCTTGTCCAAAGGCAATCAAATTGTGGAAACAAGTAGAATACTGGCTAAACAGGCATTTATCTATAAAAATAATACTCAACCCAATATATATATTCCTTCTGGTGCATGAACAGATTGAGAATAGAGCCCTGATTTATACAGTAATTCTACTGGTTAGACAAATGCTCCTTAGGAAGTGGAAGGAAAGACAGGTTCCCACTATAGCCTCTGTCATAGGCACTATCCAACATCAGATTTTGGTGGAGCAATTTGATCCAGGGATAAAAGTTGAGATTTCTAGAAAAATGGGATACAGTAATCTTAGCTCAGCCTAGAGAGATTCAGCTGCAAATATTGAAATATTTCCGCAAGTCAGTGGATTTCCTAGAGTTAATATTATCAAATAGATATCCCGAAATTTGGAGACAGTATCTCCTCTGAGAGAGAAGGGTTGGGGGGGGGGGGCAGAGGGTAGGAGAGATCTATTTTTTTTTTTTTTTTTAAATTCTCTCTTTTTCCTTTCTCTTTTCTTTACTTACTATCAAAAAGATAAATCCCAGGAGTGTGCCTATAAAGGAGGTCAGGTTAAAATGTTAAAATGCATGTATTTTGCAAGGTTATTTCCCTGACGGATTTCCTTTCCTTTTTTGTCTGATATTTGTATTTCTGTGTTTTTTTTTTTTCTTGTTTTTTTGCACTTTGATTACTATCTGGCCCTGCGTGGCCAAAGAGCTAAGGAAAGTGTTGTCTTTTCTTTTATCTATGTATTTGTGTACACTCCTGGTTATAAATAAATATTAAAAAAAAAAAAAAAGTGCGATCAGCACGTGATAATTTTTGAAGTCAGAAGAGGTAATAAAGGCAGCTGACAAATGAAGTTGAGAGGTTGAATAAAGAGGTTGGTTCTGGGAGTATTTGGATATAAGTGAAGAAATGTAGTTAGGTGTGAGGTTGTTGAGAGCTTTATAGTTTAGTGCAGGGGTGGGCAACAGGTAGATCGCGGTCTACCAGTGGACCGCGAGTGAATTTTGAGGTGACCGCCTGTAAGATTTCAAAAGTCTGCATAATAAGAGAAAGATTTCTCAAACATCCACAGCGGCAAGGCTCTTCACTCAGAATCTGGAATTCTAGATAGAATTTATATTCTGAGTGAAGAGCCTCGCCACCGTAGATGTGTGAGAAATTTGTCTCTTATGCAGACTTTTGAAGTCGGCTATGACTCTGAGTCTATGACGGTGGTATGGGCATTGTACTTCAGCATGCGCAACGCGGCTGTAGTTGAAATCGCTGCCCCAGCTTTGGTTACAGCACCTGCCCCCTTATCAACCTGACATGGCGTCCAGTCATTAAAGCTACTTTGTAGAATGAGTCTCGATCCGTCTTGATTGTGAAACTACTTATCATACGCTGGAACTGTACACAAATAAAGGTTGCTTGACGGTCCCAGCGTGACGTAAAGAAAGAGCTCTCGCAGATAGTAAAGACAGAGTGCGGCTGATTTTAAAGCTGTATTTGTGTCAATATACAATTTTTGCACCCAGTTACACAGTGTGTGCTGGACTATTCTTTGTGTTTTTTGAATAAATACATTATTGTAGTTATTATCAAGACTGGTGTGTTGTTGTTTTTTTAGTTAGTTGACCACGTCACTTGGAATAAAATTAGAGGTAGCCCTTGCCTTACAAAAGTCTGCCCTCCCCTGGTTTAGTGTCAATATTTTGACAGATTCTAAAGCAGGGGTCCTCAAACGTTTCAGCCAGTTCACTGTCCCCCAGACTGTGTGTGGGGGGGGGGGACTATAGTTTGAAACAAATATGCATGAATTCCTATGCACACTGCACATATCCTATTTGTAGTGCAAAAAAACAAGAACAAAACAATACAGTATTGAAATTGAAGAACAATTTTAATCAACATAAACTTAATAGTATTTCAATGGGAAGTATGGGCCTGCTTTTGGCTAATGAGAATGGTCAATGTCCGGTTCCATATTTGTCACTTCTAGTCGTAACAAGTGATAAATATGGAACCGTAAAAAGTGCAAGAACTTTGAGAGAGAACCTGTCCCAGCCTCAGCCGGATTCTAGTTGAGTGAACAAGTGAGCACATGTACATGTATACCTATGTACAGTGGCGGACCTAAGCAACTAAAGACCCTTGTACAAGATTTTTTTCTTTGGCTCCCTCCCCAACCTTACACCTCCAACACATTCCCGCATCTCCAACGCCCCGGCACACCTCTAACGCACCCGCCCCAAAACTTTTCCCCACTTCCGTTGCCAGTCTCCTCCTCGACTCCACACTGTTTACACAAGGCACATGTGCTATACCTGCCGACACCTCCTCCTTTCCTCTGCACAGCAAATGAGGATTCCAGATGCTGGCCGATTCAGTGATTTGGTGCAAATGTGGTATATTGCGACGAGGTCACTTACCCAACCCTCCTCGTTTATGCTCTGCATGATGGCTGGGTAAATGACCTTGACGGGCCGTAGTTTGAGGACCCCTGTTCTAAAGCATATGAAAAACCAGTGTAGAGAATGCAGAGTGTGGTAACTGAGTTGGTCAGAAACTTACCTGAGGCATTCATGATAGATTGATAAGGGGGCCTATTTAAGTGGACAGTAAGGTAAAAAATAAACCATGCTTCAGAGAGAGCATGCAATGTTAAATGACTTTCCAATTTGCTTGGTTCTCTTAGTGCATTTGTTGAAAAGTATACCTAGGAAGCAGCAATGCCCTAATGGGTGCTAGCTGCCGATTGGTGGTTGCACATATATGCTTCTTGTCATTAGCTCACCTGATATGTTCAGTTAGCTCCCGGTATTGCTGTTCCTTAAACAAAGGATACCAAGGAAATGAAGCAAATTTGATAATAGAAATAAGAAAGTTGTTTCAAATGATATGCTCCATCTGAATCATGAACGAAAAAATTTGTGTTGCACGTCCATTTAAGTAAACATGGAGGTTACTATATAGTAGCCATGAGAGAAAAAGAGAAGTCTCATCAGTAATGCAAGGTCCCTTTAAATAATTTTAGAAATATTTTCTTTAAGCTTGAGAGCTTTCTCTATCTAGGACACATACATTACAATACAATCAAATATTAGCCCCCACAGATTTGACGTGATTTCTCTACATTAGTTTTTTTATCATTAGGCCTTGGGTATTAGTTTGTTTGTTTATTCAGAGAAGAGCTACGTAGCAATAAGGCACTTCAATAAAATATCTTCTGATCCAAACAGAAGAGGAGAAAATATCTTCCCAAGTAAACCAATTTCCATCACCCATATGTTCCAGCACAACTCCAATATAGAAAGCAATCTGCGCAGATTAGCAATCCCCTAGCTGACTTGGTGAAGGACACGTTTGGTTCAGGAAGCTGGGCACTGCTAATCTTTTCAGAATCTCTTAATCGCACCTGGTTGTGCAATATTTTATAGAACTCAGAAAGCCGTGGCTGTTCCCGGTTGATTGCCCTTTTGTTGATTGCCTCTATTCTACTAGTTTAAAAGGATATGAAACACAAAAATATTTTCTGATTTAGACAGAGCATACAATTTAAAAAAAAAAGTTTCCAATTTACTTCATTTATCAAATTTGCTTTGCTCCCATGATATTTTTGTTTGAAGAGATACCTAGGTAGGCATCTGTAGCACTATATAGCAGGAAATAGTACTGCCATGTAATACTCTTGCAAATGGATATAGAAATGGGCCAGCTCCTTAGCATGTGTCCCTGCTCTTCAACAAAAGATACCAAGAAAACAAAGAAAAATGTATAAAAGAAGTAAATTAGAAAGTTGTTTACAATTGTGCACTCTATCTGAAGTATGAAAGAAAAATCTGAGGTTTCATATCCCTTTAACAACTGAATTATTCGTAACAGATTGTTGTGCATAAGGTCTTTTTTTTTTTTTTACTTATTTGGCTCATGAGAAATACAAAATCTGAAAGAAACTAATTTTAGGTTAAATGTAAATTATATTGCTATCCTTGTGCAAAATTAATTTATCAAAAATTCTGGTGAGTCTTCCTTAAAGGGACATACTCACAGTATTCATTTCATGATTTAGATGGAGCTTACTATTTTAAACAGCTTTCCAATATACTTCTATTATATTTGCTTCATTTATTTGGTATCTTTTGTTGAAGGAGCAGTAATACACCACTGGTAGCTAACTGAAAACACAGGTGAGACAATGCCATATATGTGCAGCCACCAATCAGCAGCTAGCTCCCAGTAGTGCATTGCTGCACCTGAGCCTACTTCAGTATGCTTTTCAATAAACGATACCAAGTGAATGAAGCAAATTAGATATCAGAAGTGCATTTGAATTTTTTTTTAAAATGACATGCTCTCTCAGAACTTATTAAACTTTTTTCACCTTGGACTCCTTTGTACATTGACAATTTTTTGTAACCCCCATTATTATAGTATAGTCTATAGATTAGTAAATGCAACTCTCATGGCCATTGCTAATCAGTAATAGTTAGACTCACTGTCTAGATTTAGGTACTTTTGATGTACACTTCTCCCCCGTGTGTGGCAATGAGCAACACCCAGGCACTGTTTGTACTCTGCACACAATGTTCTCTTTGTAGTTTTTGGCCAAATTACTAAGCTGTGTGCACACATGTGAAGAGGTACAAAATTAACTATGTGCTTACCTCACATGAAGCAAAATATGGAATATATATATATATTATAGATACAAAGAGTGAAAAATAACAGCACTTAGAGGATAATGCAAATTATTTCAAAACAAATATTTGTTATTAAGATCTGTGATGCTGCCCAAATAACCTGACATGGTAATCTTGGTGGTCCCCGTCACCAGAAATACAGAGTCTAATATAGCAAAAAAATGGATTAGGTGATTGGTGTATGGGCGCAAGACAGTACTTATCACTGAAAGTTAATCAGTTAACCTATATGGTATTGATCAATAAAACTAATTAAATTCAACAGTATATACAAATAACAATAAATATCAATATTGTAATAAAGTACAATAACGGATGTCCAAAAAGATGTTTAGAAAAGGTTCCCACGTGATAGAGCGTGTATCCACTTTAATCAAAGCCCCAAGGGGAGAGATTTCCTTTTTGTCAATTTCCTCAGATCAATTGCAATCCCATTCATAATCGCTTTAACTTGTTCTACTGTGGTCGCAAGATTCGGAACCACCACTTTGCTTCCAAGTTCCTGAGAGGAAGCTAATGTGTCCGTACACGTTCCCGGAAATTCCGCTTGACTTTTCTAAAAATCTTTTTGGACATCAGTTATTGGACTTTATTACAATATTGATATTTATTTTTATTTGTATATACTGTTGAATTTTATTAGTTTTTTTTTTTTTTAATTCTCTTTATTGAAGAAGTACAGGTACAAGCAATCACGTGCGTACACAACATGTTGAATATCGATACAGTATCAGTAGTGAAACATTTGCTGACATAAAATACAAAGAAAAACGTCAGTTTCTATTCATAAAGCATAATGCACATGTAACCGGTCATTTTGAGATTAAGGCATAGAGATTACATGGAATAACCCATTCAGTGAGGATATACCACAATTGATTAAGTAGTATCTCATATTGCACCTGCACTTCTTAGTTTTTCATATTAATTGAGTAACCTATTGACAGAATAAAGAAAATAAAACTTACTAAACTTTAACATTTATACTAAACAAAACAACACAGATCCCCTATAGAAGCAGGGGTACATGGGCAGCTGCCGTGATATGAAAGAGTCATATTTATTGAAACCCCAGTCAGACAAGTATGAGAAGTAACAATACACCAACTACTCAGCATGTATTGACCGTCAAATTGCACTACCAGGTAGGAATCTTTCAGTAAATATCTGTCTAGTGACTGACTAAGGTAGTGGCCTCTTACGGGGAATATGGCCGCCTGGATAAGTAAATATGGCTGCCGTGACACTGCAATTATATGAATATCTATTAGTCTCTTAGTATATATGAGTGGGATATGCATATTCTGGGGCTGCTTGGAATGATTAAACATGTGTGGCTATAGTTCACTGAGGGAGCTGATACCTGTGTATAGCCCACGATTTGCAAAAACATTTTTCATTCTAAGGATACATCTAGGAAAAATAGTGGTAGCTGGGATCATGATGTTAGTTTCCAAAGCCTAATACTGAACAGAGTGCTACTGATAAATAGTCTATCATTACCTGCCTAAATGGTTACCCTGACAATGCATGTATGTGAATACCAAATGTTTTCTTAACAAACATACCTGATATATGCATGTTTATAGGCTCCAGCACCCGGTACAATACCAACACTATCAGAGCTAATCACTGGTTGTGGTAAAATATTTAATTAAGATACACTGAAAATGGTGCTAGTAGAGCTGCCTTGAGATAAATATAAATCAGCATGCAAACTCACTCTGAATTAACAGAGTTCGTAGTAGGAGTAAACAGGTCTTATCTGATCCACATAACTCAGCTCACGTAAAAAGCATAGACTTACGATTAATGCAGTACAAGGGATTCTGTTCATCCACACCACACATAAATCAGCAGTATAGTATAGCAGGTGTTATACTTAACAACGCAGCGAAGATTCTATCTGAGGTAAAAAAAAAATGCCATAAATTGCAACTTGTCAACATCACTGAAGAGCCGTTCTGGTTTTTTTTTTTTTTGTTTTTTTGCACAGTTACAGAAGAATCAGCATACGCCGACCCACTGTGATATATCATTTCACACAGGTTAACAGTCAAGTTAATGCAAAACAGAACATGACACGCACAAGCTACAACATAATTACAACTGAAAAGCGAGACAAAAATCATATGTGTTTAAGTACATTGTAATGCTAACGTTGATACAGCACAGCCTCAAAACAGATTTAAGTTCCAAACAATGTCCCTGATGTAAGTCCTTTGTTTGCAAAAAGGGCCTTGAAGGGCCGTTGCTGCAGCATTTTCTGATGAACCTGCTCATAAAACTCGGCATGTCTCACATGTGCCCAACATTCAAAAAGAACCCTCATAGAAGTAATAGGCCAGTCGACAAGTTTATCCAAAAAGTATACCCATCAACATCTGTCTCATCAGCCAATGCCCTCTGCTCCATGGGTAGTTCGCAGCATGTTCTCCCTGCATTTCAGGAGCTTGAGCATAGTCGCCACTGATCCACTTCCCCGCAGCAGACACCCACCATGTCAGTATGCATCCTCCAGTAACTCTTGAACGAGGAAGTGTGTGTCAGGGTTACACTGCAGCAGGGGCGCAGCGTCCTCTGCCCCGCTGCTCTGCATCGGCACTGTGTCCCCTGTGCCCTTGTTGAAGTTATCCGCTCTTTGTTGCGGTTCACAGTAGGAGTTCTTTAAATTCAAAAAGTTAATGTCTGGTAGGAGTGGGCCACACAGCTGCGGCCATATCTGTCGCCCCTGCGAGCTCTCAATATGCCTTGGCTGATTGATCTCTGGGGTCGCATCAACCCTGTCACCAATGCCCACGTCTAGTATAGACGCTAGAGAAGGTCCGTGTATTTTGACATGCTCCCATAGGCTGAGGTGATATCTCGGTCATCAATGTCAGTGCCTCCTTCCCAATCTGTGAAGGAGCTGCGGTCATGGGGATGTTATCCGTTTCCTTGGCCTGGGGCACTGTAGCGGTAGTTAAAAACCGTGAGGCAGATCCCTGCCGGCTGGGAACAGATTTCTTGGGGCGGGAAGTCCGCTCCGGTATCCTCACCATTGTGTAGAGATCCGTGCAGGACGAAAGTAGTCTGTCCAGTCTGGGCAGGAGCATGGCCTGTATTTCAGCAAAAATGTAGTTGTTGGCCGCTGCTTCATCAGTGTTGGACAATCCCATTGTGGGAAGGAGGGTGATAATATGCAGGTATCGAACTATGTACAACGTGGCAGTAGAGCAAACGCCACGGCGCCAGATGGCCTTCTTAGCCTTGTACTGCAACCGGGGGCTAGGGCCGATGGAACGCCCTACACAAATAATGTATCGACTGGCGATGACCAGAGCAGGGTCTCCCAGTAAGATGTGTGCTGTGGGGGTCTAGATGGTCTCTGAATATTTCGGAAAAAGCCACTTATTTGGCTGGTAGTATCAGAGCTCTTGTAGCTTGCTTCCATCCAGAAGTCCCGCCCACCGGAAGTCTCAATTTTATTAGTTTTATTGATCGATACCATATAGGTTAACGGATTAACTTTCAGTGATAAGTACTGTCTTGCGCCCATACACCAATCTCCTAATCCATTTTTTTGCTATAATATATATATATATATTTATTTTTACACACACACATACACAGATATACATTCACTCATACATATATGTGCAGCTTTTTAGGTATATATTCAAGATCTGTGTGTAGCTATTTCTTGGTTTCTAATTATTTAATTTACATTAGCACAAGACACAAAGAAAAATATTTAAATACATTTATTATACATCAGTCAACCAAATCTGACAGATATTTTCATACCTCTGTAACTCACGCAGGAAAAACACAAGTGAAAGAAAATGAGATATGCACAGATTTAGCAAACAATGCTTTTAATAATGTCTACTTAATTATTGCAGGAGAGAATATTTAACTAATCACACTGAGATTTAGGTTTGGCACTGCAGGCAAAGGATTTTTTTAAATATAAGGGGACAGGCAGGACTACCAAGGTACAGTTACATTTTATCCGCAAAAAAATACCACTTAATGTGGTCTTTTTCAGTTTTAAAAAAGGCATAGGAAAGTCCAAATTAACCTTGCATGATTCTGATAGAGCATGAAATTTTGGTATGCCTTGATGAAAAAGGATACGCACATATCCTACAGTGGGAGCTAGTTGCTCATTGGTGCCTGCACACATTTGTCTCTTGTGATTGGCCAACTAGATGTGTTCATCTAGCTGAAGTAGGGCAATGCAATTCCTTCAGAAAAGGATAACAAGAGAATGAAGCAAATCTGATCATAGAAGTAAATTGGAAAATTGTTACTATGAAAGAAAATGGTGTTTCCTGTCTCTTTAAGTAAAAGCAATTGAATATGATTGTGCTTAGATTTTTAGATAACAGAACTTTTCATTCCACCACGGACACACTGGGTTGAGCAACAGGTTAATGTCCAAAGGGGGGGGGGGGGGGGGTTGCATGGAAAGTTTTTTTTTTATTGAATAAATTTACTTTTTATTTAGCTGTAAAGGGGACATAAAACCCCAAACAGAAATGCACATGACTTTATTTCATCCTTGTATAGAAGTATGTTGCAATATACCTGTATGAACAAAAATGCTTCAAGTAAAAGCTATGTTAAAGGGACACTCAAGTCAAAATTAAACTTCATGATTCAGATAGAGCAGCAGCAGTTTTAAACAACTTTCCAATTTACTTCCATTAACAAAATGTGCATTACAATTTTTGAGTCACCAACTCCTACTGAGCATGTGCAAGAATTCACAGCATATACATATATGCATTTGCGATTGGCTGATGGCTGTCACATGAATGCATTTGTGATTGGCTGATGGCTGTCACATGGTACAGAGGGAGTGGAAATAGACATAACTTTGCAATTTATTTAAAGGGACAGTCAAGGCCAAAAAAAACTTTTATTTTTCAAATAGGGCATGTAATTTTAAACAACTTTAAAATTTACTTTTATCAACAATTTTGCTTTGTTCTCTTTGTATTCTAGTTGAGAGCAAACCTAGGAAGGCTCATATGATAATTTCTAAGCCCTTGAAGGCCGCCTCTAATCACATGCTTCTGTATTTGCTTTTCACAGCAGGGGAGAGTAGTTCAGGTAAACCATATAGATAGCATTGTGATCACGCCCGTGGGTTGTGGCAGACACTGCACTAATTGGCTAAACTGCAAGTCAATAGATAATAACTAAAAGTCATGTGATTAGGGGCGGTCAGAAGATGCTTAGATACAAGATAGTCACAGCAGTAAAAAGTGTATTAATATAACTGTGTTAATTATGCAAAACTGGGAAATGGGTTATAAAGGGATTATCTATCTTTTTAAACAACAAAAATTCTGGTGTTGACTGTCCCTTTAACAACAATCTACCACTCATCTGAAGTTCAGACTAAGTGCTATTGCATTGTCTTCTTATCATGAAGTTAATTATGCAAATCTACAACGTTGACTGGTCCTTTAAAGTGATCGCTTTTACTGTGCATGGAGCACATATAGCCTAAGAATCGTCATAAACACTTATTCAGATAATTGGCTTAGCATATATTCATCAGCTATGGTGCAAATTGTTATTGCCAACACAATATATGCTCTCTGAGCAAGGGCAATGCAAGTGCACAAGACATATGTGCATATGCTCTGTACACAATAAAAGCTAAGTAATCTTGGGGCTTTACTTGCACTTTAAAGGGACACTGAACCCATATTTTTCCTTTCATGATTCAGATAGAGCATGCAGTTTTAAGCAACTTTCTAATTTACTTATATTATCAATTTTTCTTCAATCTCTTGACATCTTTATTTGAAAAAGGCATCTAAGCTAAGGAGCCAGCAAATGTGTGGTTCAGAACCATGTACAGCATTTGTTTATTGGTACTGTCCAATCAGCAAGGATAACCCAGGATGTTCACCAAAATGGGCCGACATCTAAACTTAAATTCTTGCTTTTCAAATAAACATACCAAGAGAATGAAGAAAATTTGATAATAGCAGTAAATTAGAAAGTTGCTTAAAATTGCATGCTCTATCTGAATCACAAAATCATTTTTTTTTTGGGTTCAGTGTCCCTTTAAGGGATGTAAAACAGTCTCTTATTGTTGTAATAAATAAAAAAAAAAAAAAAAAAAAAAAAAAAAAAGCAGTGTTATACTTAATAAAAATTAAAGCAATATGCATTATTCATCACTTTAGAAACATTTTTTCCCCCTTTTTTACACTTTGTGTTGTGAAAGGGTCTATTACTTCCTGTCACTGCCCCACAAGGAGGCGGCGGTCTCAACAAGAAGGCAAAGGACCAGCTTCTTTGACTACTGCTATTTTATGGTGTCTCCTAGCAACACTTCAGTTTATTGCCCATGATCTTTTGCTGCAAAAATCACATGACAATAGAACTTAAAGGGACATGAAACCCAACATTTTCTTGCATGATTCAGATAGAGAATACCATTTTAAACAACTTTCCAGTTTACTTCTATTATGTATTTGCTTTGTTCTCTTGGTATTCTTGATGGAAGAAGCAGCAATACACTACTGGGAGCTAGCTAAATGCAATTGGTGAGACAATGACATGAGGCATATATTTTCCACCAATCAGGAGCTCCTCAGTCTACCTGGGTATACTTTTCAACAAAAGATATCAAGAGAAGAAAACAAAATTGGAAAGTTGTTTAAAAGCTCACACTCTACCTGAATGAAAGAAAGAAAATTGGGTTTTATGCCCCAACAAGAATTTATAAGTGCTAAGTTTTCCAAGAAAACAAGTAAGTGGTTTACTATTTATTAAAATACAGTTTATTTCTTTTTATGTTTACTTTGACTTTTTTTTTTTTTTTTTTTTTTAACTAAAAAGGAGCACTGCTTTATAGGCCTTTAAATGTAGGCGATATCAACAAATATGGCTGTAGAAAGCTTTACTTAGTGGCTCTGATTATTTTAAATCAATGCAGCCGTTTTAAAGTCATTATGATAAAAGCTTAAACACACATTAGAATTCAAAGTGCAAATATGAGTAGGGTTTCCAAACCCTTTCACATATCTCAGGAATGTTTTTATTATGGCATATTCACTATGCAAACAAAAAGGGTTCTAGTGTAACTTTCCATTTTCTAATTTTACCTTAAGAAAATTAATTTGATTTATAGAATAAAAAATAAAAAAAATTGTCAGTAGTACCAATCTTCCAAGTAGAAAATTGGTACTACCGAGTAGTTCCAATATTTAGAGCCCACTTTTTCATATTTATTTGTAGTTTTCCAGCTAGTTTCCTCTCTCCTAGCTTAATATAGCTACCTACTATTTCAGCACTTTTTCTGAAATACATTTATATAAAAAAAGAAATTTAAGAGACAAAAAAAAATTGAGTGCAAATTGCAGAACTAATTCCAGCTGTAAATTCAACTTGTAGCAATCTCCATCAACTTTTAGGAAGCTTTTTGGTGTCACTACCAGATGTTAAAGGGTCATAATTTTTTGTTTACAAGCATAAAATGAACTGCTCTAGGTAAAAAAAAGGAAGATATTGTACCACACCATAATTCAACTTCCTAAAAGGAAAAAAAGTGTGTGCATGCAGGCTCACTTGCAAGCATCCTGATTTTAGGTAATATATTTTCCTTTTTTACAGAGATGGTCGTGTGATATTTTTTAGCCATCTTTTACAGATATAAAGAATCTCTTTCAGGTGATTCAACATTTTTGTTAACATATCTCACTTTTAAAATTAATGTTACTGTAAGTTTAGAAACTGGAATCTAACAGCCCAAGTGAACAATTATTTAGCACAAATCTAATATTAACAAATACACAATGAATTAACTTCAGACATTATAATTTAACAAAAGTAAGTGTTATATTTATCCGCACTAAATACTCATAACTGCTCCAGATGTGGAAGTCTCTAATGGATTTGAGAACTTGGTATGACAAAGATAGAATATATATATCTTGATAGCCGATTCTTACACTTCACCATGAATTTAACATCATCTTGTTGCCAAAAATCCTCTCATATTAGAAGTGAAGGCTAATAGAGTGTTTAAGTGTTGATCGTATTGCTTTTACGATTCCCATAAGGACGAAGAGTTCTCCTTCTGAGTAAGAGCATAATATAGCATCTAAAGATGTCAGCCTGTTATAAAGGCAAAATAAAACTTTATTTCAATAGCCCGTTAACACTGAGCATCTTGGTAGTGCAGGAAGGTGCAGGACAGAAACCCACCATTACTAGATCACCGTTTTATCTGGTGCAAGTAAGCAGATATTCGCTTCTGTCTCAGTTTCTTTTGTGAAAGTTTGGTCGTTCTCCATGTTGCGGTCCTTTTCTTTGTTCCACTGAAATGCTGGTCTTCGCCATCAGTACTCTGCTGTTCTGAGCCACTCTCTGTAGACGTACTGCCCCTGTGATTGGTTTCATGTATGCTGGGAAGAAAAAGAAAAATCAGCATTCGGATTCCTGCATTATAGACATGCTGATTGCCTAAAAAAAAATATTATAGACAGGCATAATTATCCCAAGGGCGTATCTGCTGGTAATATTGTAAATAAAGGGACAGTAAACAAATTGTATTTGCAAGGCATTTCTGCCATGTTAATTTATTTTAAAAATGTTTAGACATCTTGTTTGCTGAATTTGGGTTTTAAAAGTCAAACTCCGCCTACCACTTTTCTTACTTGGGAGGTGCAAATCCAGGCTTGCAGACAACAAGGCTAGCCAGTCATATATTAGTATAAAGTAAGTTGATTTGCAATATACGTCCATTAGCAAAAATGATTCTAGTAAATGTTATAACTGTTTTACCAGCATATGCACATATGCTCTGTGTGACTGGAGGATCAGGATTCAAACACCATGTCTGCTAGCGGTGATGTGTATTGCATCAGTAAAGACTTAAAAGGGACAGTCTAGTCAAAATGAAAACTGATGATTCAGATAGGACATGCAAATTTTAAATAACTTTCCAATTTACTTTTATCATCAAATTTGCTTTGCTCTCTTGGTATTCTTTGTGGAAAGCTAAACCTAGATAGGCTCATATGCTAATTGCTATGACGTTGAACTGCCTCTTATCCAAGTGCATTTTGACAGTTTTTCACAGTTAGATACTGCTAGGTCATGTGTGTCATAGATAACTGTGCTCACTCCAGAGGAGTCATTTATGAGTCAGCACCGATTGGATAAAATGCATATCTGTCAAAAGAACTGAAATAAAGGGGCAGTCTGCATAGGCTTAGAAACAAGGTATTCACAGAGGTAAAAAGTATATTAATATAACCGTGTTGGTTATGCAAAACTGGGGAATGAGTAATAAAGAGATTATCTATCTTTTCTGGTGTAGACTGTCCCTTTAATCTGTGGCATACAAAACACTGCCGACTCTGAGAAGGTGTGGTGTTTGAATGATGGTTCACTCACAGCATGTGTGTATGCCACTGAAAAACAGTTGTATTTTTTATGAGAAGCATTGATATTGCAAAAATGTGTCAATTTACAATATAAATTGACCCATGCAAATGTCAATTTTGACTTTCCTTCCCCTTTAAAGCCAATTAGGGAAATATATGTAGCAGGGTTGGCCCTGATGAGTCTGCAGTGTGCAATTCAAGTTTTAAATATTAGAAAATCCACACTTTTAAATTAGTAAATGACATGAAAAGGGCACAAATAAATAATGAAAGCCTATTGCAAGGGGTTTACTGTCCCTGCTGAAGTCAGGCAACAAAACATACTTAAATCAGACACAAATCACTTGATATATATTCTTGAAGGAATCATTGATTAATGACAGAAAATCCAGGGTGCCGAACCTAAAATAAGCCGGCTCCTTAGCTTTACATTCCTGCTTTTCAAATAAAGATAAGAGGAGAGCAAATAAAAATTGATAATAGGAGTAAATTGGAAAGTTGCTTATAATAATAAAAGTTGGGTTTAGTATCCCCTTAAAAATACATTGCAGCAGCTTGTGTTCCTATAGATGCATCATTGGTATGGTCATAAACAAGGTAATTAATATACTTGTTGATCATTTTGACAGTTTTTCACAGTGGAGTTATTTAAGAGTCAGCACCGATTGGCTAAAATGCAAGTCTGTCAAAAGTACAGAGATAAGCACAGTCTGCAGAGGCTTAGATACAAGGTAAAAAAAAAAAAAAAAAGTATATTAATATTAGTGTGTTGGATTTGCAAAACTAGGGAATCAGTAATAAAGGGATTTTCAATCTTTTTAAACAAACATTTTCATGTAGACTGTCCCTTTAACGTTGAAATTTGACAGAAAGAAGAAAAAAAAAAAAAGAAAAAAAAAAAAAAAAGTCTACTACTGATTTGAAATTACATAATTAACAAGTACGTAATAAAAGGACAAGGAAAGAACACCTACTCTGAATTTCAAATAAGCAGTTGATTTTTTTTCCAGACAAATGTATTTTTTCACCCATTTTCCAGCCCCTTGTATCATGCGACAGACACCATCCAATCACAGATTAGTATAGTATAACCTGTGAGATTATGCACATCGTCAGTAGGAGCTTGTTTCCCAGAAAGTGCGGATATAAAAAGACTGTAAAATTTGATAAAGGAAGTAAATTGGAAAGTGTCTTAAAACTATGTTCTATCTGAATCATAAATGTATTTTGACTTGAGTGTCCCCTTAAAGAGGGACAACTGTGGGAGCTGCCTTTATCAGACAGACAGTGAGCAATTAATCCCTAAGCAAGTGCTGTGCACAAACACACATTTCCTGTTAGTTTCAATAGAAGTATAAACAGCTATAGACTAACATGTTATGCAAAAACATTTTAAAGATTCACTACTGCTCTCGTTTAAATGGACATTAACATGAAAAAAGGTAACAAGTCAAAATTAAACTTTCATGATTCAGGTAGAGACTTTCCAATTTACTTGCATTATATAAATGTGAAGTCTTTTTATATACACACTTTATGAGGCACCAAATCCTACTGAGCATGTGCAAGAGTTCAGTGTATATGTATATGAATCTGATTGGATAAAACATGATACCTGGGCCCTCAAATGCAAGTAAATTTTGAAATTGTCAGAAAGAAAAAGGAAAAAAAAAAAAAAAAAAAGTTAACTGCTAATTTAAAAATGTTTATTTATTATTTGTAGATTACTGTATTTTATGGTCCTTTAAATGCTGCTTGTACATGAACATAACAAAAAAAATAATGTCTTACATCATCCCTTAAACAGGGACATTAAACACTAAATAAATGCTAGATAGAATGATGCATTCAAAAAAAAAAAAAGATTAGTCTGAGAATAACGTGTAGACGTATTTTTAAAGTTTCATAAGCCATTTAAATATTGACAAAATAAATTTAAAGTTTTAGCGTCTATAAAACAATGGGAGCTGCCATATTGTAACTTGTGTTACCTTCTCTGCTGCAGCCAATTAGGTACAGTTATAAATAGGTCACTAGAGTGTGCAGCCAATGGCTGTGTGGGATATAACAGTGTTCTGCACTTGCATTTCTAACAGGAACTGAAAAGCTCACAATTTCCGAATGGAATTACAAGAAGAAAAAAAAAAGGAGGACAAAATAAATAATGAAAGTCAATTGCAGAGTTTTTTTCCCCCATATACGATTTATCATTTTACATTACCATCTCAAAGTGTTTAACGTCCCTTTAAAGGATCTACAGTAAATTGCACCTTACCAAAGTTTACTAAAATGCTGCACAGAGAGTGTTCCAATGCGGTCCTTATGTTTAGAGGATGCTTTCTTTCTTTTCTTCTTTCGGAGTTGGATCAATGCTTCGGCTATTCGTCGATCCTCTGAATACTCGCAAATAATTCGAGCTCGCTCCTCTGCACACTCATCACCGCTGGCACGGAAAAGAGTTTGTAGCTGGAGGAGGTCAATGTCTTTGAAAATATTAGCGGAAGCCTTTTTTCTTGCTGGCGGCTCTTGTACTTGCCATGATGTAGGTTGTGAGTCAGCTACAGAGGCTGGGGTGCCCATTTTGAATCTGAAGTGATCACTACGGCAACTGTGCAAACACGGAAAAAGAACATTCAGTGAAATCAGGTAATCACACACACACACACACACCACTAAATAAGTCACAGCGCTGCACAGAATAAAACTTTTTAATTGTAGTATGCTTTTTTTTGTAAAACAGTTATCTTTAAATCTTCTAAGATAATTATGCCAGCGTATTACATTTGCCCCAGTACTACATGCAAATATTTTTACGAAATGGTACAAAGGTTAGTGAATCTAGTTTCAGTTCCTTTTTTTTTTTTTTTTTTTTTTTTTTTTTAATAAAGCAATGTATTTCCTCTTTTGCTGTAATTTATTTCTGTGTCTTCAGTGCCAGTCAGCTAAAGAAGTTAAACTTTTTTAAAAAAATTGTAGGAGCCAGCAAGAATATTGTGTTGTGTTTATATCATGGAAGTTACAAAGTAAAAAGTGGCGGATACATTTTTTTTTATTTTTTTTAAATAATTATTTAAAGGGGATGAGGGATCTTATTTCAGGAAGAATAAACCTTTAGATTAAAAAAAGTTTTAAAATTGCTGGCACGTATTTTAAAATAATTTTCAAAAATAAGCAAAATTAGTTATAGTCATGCTGTCTGGAGTATTCTGCTCCCCCCTCCCCTTATCAGTGTTTAGTATCAGAAACACAGGCATTTTATTTCAACTGAGTGCACAGCAGCTTATTTGCTTCTAGGCATGCTCCAGCAGATAGAGTGTTAAAGGGCCACTAAACCCAAAATCTTTCTTTCATGATTCAGATAGAGAATACAAATTTAAACAACATTACAATTTACTTCTATTATGTATTTTGCTTCATTTTTTAGATATCCTTAGTTAAAGAAAAAGCAATGCACATGGGTGAGCCAATCACACGAGGCTTCTATGTGCAGCAACCAATCAGCAGCTACTGAGCATATCTAGATATGCTTTTCAGCAAAGAATATCAAGAGAATAAAACAAATTAGATAATAGAAGTAAATTAGAAAGATGTTTAAAATTACATTCTCTTTCTAAATCATGAAAGAAAAAAAATGTGGATTTCATGTCCCTTTAAAGTTCTGCATTCTACCAAATCAAAGGTGAAGAGAGATATGTGGTTATGTCACCACAAAATACAGCCATAGAAAGGAATTGTGTGAGGGTAGTTAAAGCTCAACAATTTGGAAACTTAAAAAGAAAGGGTTAATGGCGAGGCACTGCAGTATAAATTTGCAGGTAAAGTAATTAAAGTACATATTATATTTTGTCTATCCCAACTTGTTTTATGTCCCTTTAATTGTATAGCAAGATGCTGTAATGTTTCATTTTTTTTAGTAAATTAATTCCATTAATCTATTCACAATGTCATACTCTCAGAGGTTTCTGTAAGATTATTTTGGCCAATTTTTCTACCTAGAAGATATTATCACATATTATTGGTTTTGTAGCTCTCAAAACTTAGAATCTGTGTCTGCAGAAACAACATGGCGCTTCTTTACAGCAAAATGTTATAAAACAAACATACAGAGTTGAGAAATATACCTGAAAAAAGGGGACATAATGAAAGAAAACTTTTGGGTTTCAGATAATGTAGACAATTTTCAGATTTACTTATTTTATCAAATTTGCTTCATTCTCCTGGTATTGTTTGTTGAAGGAGAGCAACACTCTACTGGGGCCTAGCTGACCCCATTGGATGAGACAGTGACAAGCAGCTAGCTCACAGAAGTGAATTGCTTCTGATCCTACCAGTGTAAGTTTTTCAACAATGGATACCCAGAGAATGAAGCAAATTAGATAAATTAACTAAATGTGAAAAATTGCTAAAACCTGCATGTTCTTTCTGAAGCATGTGAGTTTAATTTTGAATTCACTGTCTCTTTAATGACATTGCTCCGCTGCAAATCTATGTACACAGAATCAACCCATACTGTTTCAAGAAGCTCAACAAATAGAAGATTGTTGGGAGTGAAATAGATCTGCACAAGGACCTAAGTGTGAGGAGGGAAGGGCAAGCATTACAAAAGAAATAGAATGTTATTGCATTAGTTAAATAAAAACTATTTAAATTATTATTAAGGTTATCATTATTTTCTCCTTCCAATAAAGTACAGCTGAAAAGTTGATCAAAATGTGAACGATTAATCTATTAAACTGGAGATAGTTCAGTCAACTGTATAGGGTTGTGGTTTCAGGTAGCAGAAATAGCTATTTCATATGCAAAAAAAATTAAAAAAGGAACAAATTCCCACACAATGTAAACTCTGCAGCTGATATAAGAAGTAATTAGAAATAAATTATTGAGAACAATTTTATACTACACTGTTCCTTTAAAGGGGACATAAAAAATGATTTAGACACAACATACAATTTTAAAACAACTTTCCAGTTTACGTCAATTATCAGATTTTTGTTTTCTGGTTATCCTTTGTAGAAATGCAGCAAGGTCAGCTCAGGAGTGTGCAGCACTATAAGGCAGCAGTTTTGCAACAACGTTATACATTAGAAAGAGCACTTGATGGTAGCACTATTTACTGTCATCTAGTGCTCCATACACGCTTCCTATCTAGATATCTCTTTAACCCTTTGAGTGCTAAGCACTTTCACACCTGGGTGCTAATATTTTCTAAGGATTTTTTTTATTTTACAGACCCCCAAGACTTACACTGTTGGAAAGGTTAGGCGATTACCTTTCTAACAGTGGGTCTTGGGGGTATGTAGCTGCTTAGATGCCTGAGATACAGGCTTCTAAGCAGCATGCCCCCTCCTCCTATACTTAACATTGTTAAGTATAAATAAAGTTGTGCGGCGACGTCATCACGTCATTGTGCGTGACGTCACTGCGCATCATGTGAAGCCCCGGTGATGCCTGTCACTCTACAGGCACGATCGCCGGGGTAGGAGCGGGTAGGAGCCCCAGATCTCTCTCAAGGTGGGAGAGTGCTCATGAGGGCTCTGAGCCGTCATTAGCACTCAAAGGGTTAAAGAATAAAATGTGAGAATTAAGCAAATTTAAAGTAAAGTAAATTGGAATCTGGGTTGTATCTCCCTTTAACATGTTTGTTGTGAAGAAAAGTGTAAAATAAGTGATTGATCATAGAAAAAAAAAAAAAAAAAAAAAAAAAAAAAGGACATGAAACCCAAAAATGTTCTTCCATGATTTGGGTAGATCATACAATTTTAAACAACTTTCTAATTTACTTCTATAATCTCTAATTTGTTTCATTCTCTTGGTATCATGTGTTGAAGGAGCAGCAATGCACTACTGGTTTCTAACTGAACCCATCGGTGAGCCAATGACAATCAGTATACATATGCAGCCACCAATCAGCAGCTAGAACCTAGGTTATTTGCTGCTCCTGAGCTTACCTAGATAAACCTTTCAGCAAAAGGATAACAAGAGAAGGAAACAAATTAAATAATAGCAGTAAATTGGAAAGTGGTTTAAAATTAAATTCTCTATCTGAATCATGAAAGAAACATTTTGGGTTTCATGTCCCTTTAAGGTGTAGTAGCCAACACATTTCAGTGTAACTATAACATTTTTTTCTCGTGAGGTCTAGAAGAACCACAAAAAAGTGAAAAACTTTAAAAAGAGAAATTTGTGGTTAGGAAAGTATTGTATCTTTACTGTTAAGATTTTTATTGTTGTAATTTTCTGAAACAGTAAACAACAGATCTTACTTATTAATATGCAACTATTACTCTGGTTATATGAACAGGACATTATCACTGGTAAATGCTGAGGACTGATGCAAATTAAAAAAAGCTTACATTTCCTCCCCAGAGATAGAGGGGGCCTTGGGGTTCCCCACATATACACCTACAAACAGGCCATCACACTACAGAGATTACTGGACTGGTGCCACAACGACCACAATAAAGTATGGGTGCAGCTGGACTGCGACATCATGGCCACAAGAAACGCTGGCCTTCAGGCCTGAGTTTCAGAAAAACATAGGTCCCCAGCTGTCTCTAAATACCCATTATTAATAGACTTATACACGCATTTATAAGACTTAATTTATGATTGATATTATGTATTCTTTTGTTGTTTAACATTCTTGTTTATGTTTGAGTGGCCAAAGAGCCTATATGGACTTGGACTCTATAAAGGAGCTGCGAAACGCAGCAGTAACCACAAATATGACAACAGATGTCAGAAAAGCTCTGGAAAATTGTAAAATGAGATGCTTTGTATGGATCTTTTCAATAAAAATATATTTAAAAAAAAAAAAAAAAAAAAGCTTAAATTTGAATAATTTCTGTATAGTATGTATAACATTTGAAAATGTCTAATAATTTGTTTTCTGCATAAAAAAAAAAACCACACACATCCCTGGCATGAAAATGATCTGGAAGAACTGCTCTAGAAGATAACGTCTGTTACTGGCAGTATTCTGCTTGCTATGTGGAAAAGAGAGGATCCCAGTATCCCTCCTCCAGGATCACACAGCACTGAACTGTGACGCACATCCAGCAGATTAGGAAAACAGCTCACTGCAGAAATGTAAACCATTGTTTCTCAACAGCGGTCCCCAAGTAGCCTTAACGGGCCAGGTTTTCATTATAGCTGAACTAGAGCACAGGGGAAATAATCAGATGATGGGTGAGAGCAGGTTAGTAACCATGGTGTTACTGATCTGCTGTACATCAATAGAGCCTATCCTCCTAAACACTGCAGAGGATACAAAAAGGTATATTTTGCTGTTGCTTATTGCGATAATCTTCAAAAAAGAACAGAGATTGATAGTTCTACGTAAGATGCCTGCTGCCCTAAACACACCCCTAGTTAGGCAATGGCAAAATATGAACCTGACTTGCCAATGATAGTTACCATCAGCATAAATCAAATAACATATGCCAAAATAAATTACAAGATGGTACACTATGCCCTGCAGCTTTCTTTGATAGCTTATGGGTTAAACACATCAAAAGGTTTAACAAAGAACAGAATATCCACTATTTTTTGGGTGATAATTAATCAAACTAAAATATACATATGACCTGAAATGTTATAAAGTGATTCTACTGCTTTCCTAATCTCCTATACAATGGTGTAATGGGTTCTTATCTTTATGCATTGGACAGATATCCCAGACTGCTAAATAGAGCAGTGTTTAACCTTTTAGTACCACAGGTTGAGAAACTAGGAATTAATAGGATTTACCATTGACTACAAATACTAATGTTATGTATTTCACTAAGAATTACAATAATCCTATGGTGACCTTTTCCTTAACCTGCATACTCTAGGCAAGTACATTTAACAGTGATTCTGATTGGCTGTCACTATAAACAAAAACATAGCACTTACTGCTGATTAGAAAGATGCAGGGGGCTGACATAGAATAAATAAAACATTTAATCACAATGACAGTAGTGATAGAAATTCACTCTTTTAATGTCCATTTATTAGGATTAATTAACCCCCAAGTGAATGAGCTGCAGTGCACTGCTGTGCAATTCATTGCAGCACACTCTGATGGCTAAGGGGTTAAATAGATTTACTGGTATAAATGTCTTTTTTTTTTCTTCACGTCCATGTTGATTTAGCAATAAAATAAGGAGTGGCATGCAGTAGATAAAGTTGTCACTGAGCTCTGAGAATAAATGTTGTGCACTGAAAATGTTTATTAATTATTACTTAAGTTAGTGTACACAATGTCAATAGTACTAGACTATCTTATAAAATGTGCAAGACTTGCCTGTATAGATTACTATGCATTTAATTAACGCTGTCAATACATTCAAGGCGCTAGCGGTAACTGACCTACAGACCTGCTTCTGCACGGGGATTCTACAGCGACCATCACATTCGTCCGTATACACCGATCGGTTCAGCCACGCTCCAGGCCGTCAGCCTCAACGCACACTGTCACTGCCATACAACCCCAGCAATAGAGACTGCATAACGCGGTGCTAGCCTGGAGGACTTGAGGACAGACAGCAGCCAATCAGCGTTAGCGGGGGCGTGACCAGGGAGCTGCGGTACTGCAGGACACGTGTTGTTGTGGTTTAGTGCCATTGACGTCAGCAGACATAGATCAGAAGCATTGAGGCGATTGTGAGCTGGCGAGTCCTGGCAGGATTCCTAGTCCGGGTGTGGCACTTGCGTAGGTGCTTTATAATAACGTATATCTCACCCTTCCCCCATGCCATTGCCATAGCGAGCCAGTAGGTCACAGCTAGGTATTATACTGTACACAACTCATGGGTATAAGTGGCACAGCGTGCGACACTGCACATTATGCAAGAAGCAGGTTTTGCTAAGGTCCCGCTTTGAGTAACTATTTATGCATGAGATGTAAATGTCAGTTTATTACGCCGTGAACGCAAGTTCCCTGACTTAGTCACTAATTTACTGTGTAATAAATAACGGAATATGCCATGGAAGTGATGAATTGGTTAAAGGGACAGTAAAGTTAAAATTAAACTTTCATGGTTCAGACAGAGCATGCAATTTTAAACAACTTCCCAATTTATTTCTATTATCAAATTTGCTTCGTTCTCTTGGTATATTTTATTAAAGAGTAAAACTAGGTAGGATCATAAGAGCTCAGGAGTGTGCACGTCTTTAGTACTCTATGGCAGCGTGTTTTAAAGCAATCAGCAATGTACTGTATAACAAAGCTACAAATAACATTGGAAAACACTGCTGCCATAGAGTACTGAAGACACATGCACACTCCTGAGCTCTTATGAGCCTACCTAGTTTTACTCTTCACTAAAAGATACCAAGAAAACAAAGGAAGCAAATTTGATAACAGAAGTAAATTGGAAAGTTGTTTAAAATTGCATGCTCTAGAGATGCCCTGAGGTTCCGGTGGAGGTGGAGCTACACAGGTGCTGCTGAGCAGGTGTGCTGCACAGGTGCGGCTCAGGATTCAGCTCCAGTCCCATACACAGTGGCGGTGGTTTGTTCGCGCCCTACCCCAAGTCTTGGGGTAACAGTCTCGGATAGTCAAGGATTAACTGATCCGGAACCTTCTCCAGTGGTCTGTCATCCCACTGATGGTTGTCAGTTTTTAATTACCTGGACCCTCAACTTTTCCTGCTTTCTTGGTAGTAGCCATACGCTCTCTTACCTTATAGTGGAACATACTACCTTGCCTCTCCCTTGTTACCCCTGCTGATACTTTGGCTGTATGATTAAACAATCTCTCTCCCCCCTGCGTGCCAGCTGACCCCGCCGGACAAAATCTGCAATTCTCTTATTTCAACTTAAGCCTACCCGCTGCCCTGTGTGGGCTCAGCTGCTGAGTCGTACCCCGGCTCCTTTTTTGGTTCTCCTCCCTCCCTCCCTCCCCCACCGGTGCTGCGTGGGAGGGAGCTGGGTCCGGTGTAGGAGCTTTCTGTCTGGCTGGCTGCGGTGTTGGTCCGGTGCTGCTTTTCCCCTCCCACCGGTGCTGCGTGAGGGGAATTAGCTTTGATTACCTCCTGGAAGGACGAACAGGAAGCGGAGGAGCTGACTTCACTCTGGGACAAGCTTTTGTTGGAGACAGTACCTAACAACGGAGATGCGGACGGCTGGCATGCACATAGGGGGTGAGTTTTCTATGGTGATAATATATACCTGACTTACTTGCTGGCTGAATCATCTGATATAATCTTCCAGAGGGGACAAGCTGTGTAACCTGGAGAGAGCTAGGGATATCCTGAAAGGAAAGGATACTAAATAAGACTCTTTAAAAACTTACTGGGATCAAGTGCGGTCACTGACTGAGATTGTTAAAAGGATAATTTTTTTTACTTTCCTAAGATATCAAGGCCATACAGAAAATATGGACTGATTTAAGACTATTCAAGAGAGGATAAGAAAATAGTTGTCTTTTGCGAAGTTACAAAAAGTGAACATTTTTCACATGGCTAAAATGTGTAGTAATTCAACATATAGATGCAGCTAATTATTGATTCTTGATTGTAGCCTTTTTGTTCTTTTTTACTTTTTCTTTTTTCTTTTTTTTCTTCCTTCTTTCTCTTTTTTTCTCTCCTCTATTTTTTTTTTTTTTTCTGAGGTTCCTGCTCCTTTCTTTTTTTTCAACATATATCACTGTGTCTTAACACTCAGATTATGGCATGAACACACTTTCTGCAAGCATTAGTTTTATTTAAATCTCAAGGTTTATAAAAGCAGTAAGAACAGTTTTTATAATATTGGCCTACGTTGGTAGCATAGCCCAGCAGAGATTTCTATAAAGAGTATAATAACCAACCCTTTTTTTTCAATTAAGTCTAGGACGTATATATAAACGGTTCCTGATTATAGGGTTTGAGATCCTTTTTTTGGAGGAGAGGGGAAAAGAGGAGAGGGAGAGGGATAAAGGGGCTCCTTACCCTTACAGCTATGCTATATATTTTAAAAACTAATTTACTGTGAATTTATATGTATAGCTGTCCTTTAGGTCTTTTTAGACCCTCCTGGTCCTACCTAATTTAACAGCCTAACAGACATTCTGTATTAGTGCCTGTGTAGGAAAGACAGGCTAAGAAAACTCCCTACTCTGTTAATTATATGCTGTGGGCTGCTCCTGTATGTTCTTATCCTTAACAACTAACAACTAATTTGACCTATTTAAACTCATGAATTATTAGCTTGTTCTATAAATAAGGTTGCTGATATTTTCTCAATTTATCCAATCTATCCATTTCTCTGGTATTGAATCCTAAGTTTTGTACTGTATCTATATATCTACATCTCAGAATTTAACTTTCTAAATAGAAATTGCTGCTCTATATATGTCCTGGATGTTGAACTGAAACGATGTGTTCTGGGCTGTTGATTGATTTAAAGATATTGGCTGATTATCTGTTTATGCTTTATAAGAATTAATATCTGTGTTAAGTTTTGGCAAAACTGTTTTGATTTAGATAGTGGGTGTAGCAAGATAAAAAGGGGCTTAGGAGGAAGACATATAAAGGCAGAGAAACAGTTTATAAGACTATGACTTAAACAGTTAAAAAAAGCTGAAATAATTTCTGGGATTTGTTTGCATTAGCCTTTCTTTCTAGAGATTACCCCGTGAACAAGGGTATATCCCTCGCTATCTCTAGACAGCACTAGAGCTTTATTTAAAGTAGAGTAACTAGATTACTTTTACTGGCCCTATTGGCAATATCTTGCTGTGACCCTACTACTACTATTAGACCTGGTGGATCTGATGATATGTCTTTTACATATCTTTTCTCTGGTACTCGCATCCGTGGCCGGACCTCACTGCACAATTAACTAAGTATCACTAGCTTGTTCACTTTCCCCCTCCCCTCCCCCCTTTTCTCCCCTTTTTTTTTTTTTTTTTTTCTTCTCTCTCTCCCCCTCCCCACTCTTGGTCGTCACCTTCACACACCTATCCCCACATGTCAGCTTGGTAGCGTCTCTCGCTCTCAACTTAAACCCACAAACACCTCTGGTTTTTCACTAACTTTCACAAATTTTTGGCTCAACTTCTTTTTTCTTTTTCCTTTTTTTTTTTTTTTTCCCCTTTTTCACAATTCTCTATTATTGGCACATGGATAAATTTTTTCACGTTTCACCTAGAATCCCTTCTCCGGCCATGGCAGCGAGGCAGAGAGATAGGAAAATGAAAGGTAATCAAGAGACAAACATGGACACGCAGTCAGTTCCACTAGTGGCGCAAGAACCTATTAATATGCAAAACCTTGTTGCTAATATATCTGAAGCACTCTCTCCCAAGTTTGAAGCTCTAAGAGCTGAAATTAAACAAGACTTCCTTTCTTTAACACAGGAAGTTCGCCAATTTTCCAATAGACTGCAGGAAGCCGAGCAAAGAGTCTCGGACCTGGAAGATCTAACAATAACGCATAGTTCCAATTTAGAATCTGTGAATACCAATTTACAAAAAATACAGAATAGGCTAGAAGATCTAGAGAATCGCTCTAGGAGAAACAATATAAGAATCATAGGACTCCCAGAAGAACAGCAATATGACAATCTTGTTGACTTTGTATCAGAAACTTTGCCTAAAATTCTAAAATTGCCACCCACTTCATATCCTATTCCAGTGGAGAGAGCGCACAGATTAGGCTCATTCCATGTAGGGAACAAAGCCAGAACTAAACCTAGACCTATTATAGCTAAATTGCTAAATTTCCAAGACAAACTTACCTTACTTCAGCACTATCGTAAACAACAGTCAGTTAAAGTCGGAGGTATCACAATCCTCTTGTTTCAGGACTTTTCTGCTGACACTGCTGCAAAAAGGAGGGAGCTCGCTCCCATCTGCACTAGGTTTATACAGAAAGGATTCCAGGCAACTATAATATTTCCATATAAACTGAAGGTTAAAGTTAATGAAGTTTTTCATTTTTTTGAGGAGGCTCACTTAGCTGAAAGCTTCTACAAAACACTGAATTCCCCGGTCAGATGATATTAGGTTTAAAACATGAAGGTCTCAGATAAAATACAATATGTTGAAATTCTTCTTTTTTTTTTCTCTCCACGTTAGGGGAGAGGGATGGCTGCTCAGATATGAGCCGCAGTTCTTAGATCCCTCCGGTGCGGAGAGGGCATATACTCATTTTGTATCAAAGGAAATGAAGAGGAATCTCTTATTTTTGCCTCTTAAAACTAAGGACCCCCTTCCCCCCCCCCCTTTTTTTTTTTTTTTTTTTTTTATTGTTCTTCCCTCTGCCCCATATTCTCGGAAACATAAATGAGTACAGGCAGTGATAAATGCAAAATTGTGTCATGGAATGTGGGTGGTATATCTACCCCAATTAAGAGGAAGGCAATTCTTACCCAGCTTCGGAAAATCCGGACTGACATAGGTTTCATTCAAGAAACTCATTTATCTGCGGAAGAATCTTTGAAGCTTAGGTCAGCCTGGGTGAAGGAAATATATTTTGCGCCTAGTGTTAAGAGGAAGAGAGGAGTAGCAGTATTAATTGGGAAAAAAATTGATTCAGAAGTAATACATTTTGAGGCTGACCCAGGGGGGAGATATGTTATGCTGAAAATAAAGATCTCTCAGAGGATGTACACACTGTGCAATACATATGGCCCTAATATACTCGACCCAGATTATTGGACCACTCTTCAATCTAAGCTTTTAGCTTACACGGAAGGGTGCCTGATTATGGGTGGAGATTTCAACATGGCACCACAAAGCCCAATTGACAGATTAAGGCGAGATGTTAAACAACTGAAACAAAAAAAGGATAATTTAGAATCTAAGCTACTTAAAAAAATTATGCAAAATTTATCCTTGCGAGATGTTTGGAGACATCAAAATCCCTCTAGCCAGAGCTTTACTTGCCTTTCGAAGGCGCATAAGACTCTTTCTAGAATTGATTTGTTTTTAATTGATGAACGTATGTTAATGAATGGGGTAAGATCAGACATTCTGTCAATTCTCCTCTCAGATCATGCACCAATTGTTTTGGAGTTCCAGTTTTCTCGCCCACGCCCCGCTCTATCGCGCTTCTTTTTTCCTTATTATTTAATGGCAGAGTTAAAATTTAAGAATTGGCTCGTAAATAAGTACAAGGAGTATGTACATTTTAACAAGGAATTTCTGAGTCAGCCTGAATTGTTTTGGGATACTGCGAAGGCAGTAATGAGAGGGGAAATATTGTCATATAGTATTGCCTTACAAAAGAAAATTAGACGCAGAGAAAGAGAATCATGCCAATGTCTGACCAATGCTTATAACCAATATCTTCTTGATAAAACTCCATTAAACTGGACGAGATATGTTAAAGCAAAAAATGAAAGGGATACTTTTATATTGTCACAAGAAACACAAAGAGAATTAAGAATGGAAGCCAAGCTATATAGATTTGGGAATAAGTCGGGTAAGATGTTAGCCAAATTAATTAAAAATGAGAAAAAACAACCTGTAATAGATAGTGTGCAAGATAAAGGGTTACAAATTTCAAACTCGGATGACATTCTAAACATATTTTTTGAGTACTATCAAGAGCTGTATTCATATAAAACAAGTGACTCACAGAAATCTTTAGATTTCTGGAGGGACCTCAAACACCCCACAATTACACTTGAAATGTCTAATAATTTAAATGCCCCCATCTCCATAGAGGAAATAGAAAAAACAATATCTGTGCTTTCGCTAAATAAGGCAGCAGGCCCAGATGGTCTCCCTAGTGAGTTTTACAAGATCTTGTCTAGTGAAGCTACCCCACACCTCTGCAATCTTTTCAATAGTTTTTTTGCAAATGGTAACTTGATTCCTTCTTCATTTTCTAGCTCATATACAACCTTGATTTTAAAAGGTGGAAAGGACCCGTCCTGCAAAGAATCTTATAGACCAATTGCTCTCCTAAATTCCGACTATAAAATTCTCACTGCGATTTTAGCACATAGACTCCAAGGGATCTTTTCAGAAATCATACACACTGATCAAGCAGGCTTTTTAAATAACCGTAATTCAGCTGCGAAAATAAGAGAAGCATTGCTTGTGGTAGAATATTTCGAGGCTACTTCTCACCAATACAGCGGGGGGGAGGGCCTACCTGATCTTGCCATTATCTCCATCGATGCTGAAAAAGCATTTGACTCCGTATATTATGAACATATTAAAACATCATTAAGACAATTTGGTATTAGGGGGAATTTTTTTGAATTCGTTGGAAATCTCTATAATCAGCCATCTACAAAATTAATAGTAAATAATACCATCTCCCCTTCTATCTCTTTGGGTAGAGGAACAAGGCAGGGCTGCCCTCTCTCCCCGCTTTTATTTAATATTTCCATAGAGCCTCTGGCAATCAAAATTCGCCATCTTTTAGAAGGTATAAAAATTCGTAGCACTGAAATAAAAATCGGTCTATATGCAGACGACCTGCTGCTTTATTTGGCAAACACTAAATTGAATTTACCGAAACTTTTCCAGATACTGGAGCAATTTGGCTCATTCTCTGGCTATAAAGTCAACATGGCTAAGTCAGAGATATACTGGCTCAGGAAAAATAATACCTCCATCCTGAATACTCCTTTTCATCAAGTAACAGATTCCTTTAAATATCTAGGGATTCATATCCCGATAAAAATATCGGATCTATATGCTTTGAATATTCCCCCGGTAATAAAAACAATTAAGGAAAAACTTTTGACTTGGCAAAAACTCCCATTATCACTTTCTGGCAGGATAGCCCTCTTTAAAATGGTTCTCCTTCCAAAACTACTGTACATCCTTCAAAATACACCAATAATTCTCTTAGGAAAGGATATCCGATCGATTAACACCTCTCTTATTCAGTTCCTTTGGCAAAACAAAAGGTCAAAGATCTCTCTTATGAAGCTTTCGCTACCAAGAGAAAGTGGAGGTCTTGCTTTACCTGACATAAGGCTCTATAACCTTTCCTTCTTAGCACGAAATGTAGTGGATTGGATCTCGGTTAATAATTATGTACTGAACAATGATCTTGAGTCTAGTGTATGTCATCCATACTCTTTAGCAGCATTAATACATTTAGAACCTAAAGAAGTTCCAGCAGAAATTAAAAAACTTAAAACTATTTTCAATCCACTCAAAGCTTGGTATAAGATAACGTTTTCCTTATCAATTAATAATAGAGCTTCCTGTATCTTACCCATAATAGGCAACCCTACTTTTCAAGCAGGCTTAGACTCGGAAGTTTTCAGAAAATGGCACACGGCTGGACTAACAAAGGTACTTCAAATTATAGATAAAGAAAGGAAATGTATTAAATCATTCCAGAACTTAAAAATAGATTTTGATCTGTCTAATAAGGACTTTTTTGCATATTTGCAATTAAGGCATTTTGTCCAAGACTTGGTTAAAAAAGTGGGCTGGGAATGGGGACTGGGCACATTGGAGAACTGGCTAGCTTTGACAAGAAATGGTCATTTGTCAATTGCACCGTGTTATCATCTCCTGAGCATAAATAAAGGAGCCTCGATACGGGCAAACTTGGTCGTTTATTGGAATGAATTAATTCCACAAAACAATATTGAAATAAACACTATTCAATCGTCAATTAAGAAAATCTCGCAAGTAACACTATCTGCAACCTGGAGAGAGGCGCACGTCAAACTCCTGCATGGGGCATACTTTACCCCAAAGAGAGGGTTCAAGTGTGCCAACATGGGATTTTGTAAATGTCCAAAATGTTCACTTCAGGCAGCTGACCTAATCCACATGTTTTGGCACTGTCCAAAGATTAAAAACCTATGGGCCAGGGTCGAATACTGGTTCAAGAATGTACTCAAAATAGCTAATCTTTCACTCACATTGTATCAGATAATATTTTGTCTTAAAGAATCTGGTAGGCAGAGCGATGAGAAAGTGGTAATCTCTGGCATTCTTGCTACTAGATATTTAATTTGCAAAAAGTGGAAAAGCTGCACAATTCCAAGTATCTCCGAGATAAAAAACTGCATGAAAAAGCAATGTATTTTAGATCAAAGAAATGCAGACATAAATAATGAGCAAGACATTAAAAGATTTTTTGATAAATGGGCGTTTTTTTTGAGAATTTTTCCCGAATCTGAAATGAACCATATAATCTTTCCTTTCAGGAACACAGAAATTGTTTTATTAGGAAACTGGTAAAAATTAAAAGAGAGCTAGTATCTAAGCTGATTTCTTTCTCTTTCCCCACCCCCCCTTTTCTTTTAGGTTTTTTTTTTTTGTTTTTTTGTTTTTTCCTCTTCCTTCTTTCCTTGATGAGTTGCCTCTCCGCACGGGAGGGGTATGGGTTGGGGGAGGGTTCAGGAGGAGGGGGGTGAAAAACTAAAAAACTCCAAGAAATGTTAATAAGTAAGCTGAATGTGATATATCAATATCTAGCTAAAATATATCTGTATGCATAGCTAAATACAGTATTATAAGAATGAACTTGTGTATAATTTACGGATGATCTTATATGTTCAAAGCTGTTTATATTGTTTTTATTTTTTGTTTTTTATGACCTTTTCTTGGATTACAAATAAAAGTTAAAAAAAAAAATAAAAAAAAAAAAATTGCATGCTCTATCTGATTCGTTAACGGTTTCATTTTTGTTTTACTGTCCCTTTAATGCGTTACTTGGACACTTTTAGAATGCGTTAAAGCTTAGAAAGAAATACTGAACCCAATTTTTTTCTTTCGTGATTCAGATAGAGCATGCGATTTTAAGCAACTTTCTAATTTACTCCTATTATAATTTGTCTTCGTTCTCTTGCTATCTTTATTTGAAAAAGAAGGCATCTAAGCTAAGGAGCCAGCCAATTTTTAGTTCAGACCCTGGACAGCACTTATTTATTGGTGGGTGAATTTATCCACCAATCAGCACAAACAACCCAGGTTGTTAACCAAAAATGGGCCTTCAGCTAAACTTACATTCTTGCTTTTCAAATGAAGATACCAAGAGAATGAAGAAAATTTGATAATATGGGTAAATTAGAAAGTTGCTTAAAATTGCCTGCTCTATCTGAATCATGAAAGAAAAAAATTGGATTCAGTGTCCAACCTTGAAATTTTGACAATTTTTATCTTGATCCTTGGTACACATCAGAGCTGCCAGTTTATGGGCAGAGTAAAGCAGATACTTGCACAGAAGTTAACTGCCTGCTGTCCTCAGCTGTCAATATTGTCCTTGGTTTCTTCCCATTTGTGGTTGTTCTGGATACTCTATATATTTTGTACCCCCTCCCCTTCACATAAAACCTCAGATGAGACATCAAGGCCCTGTAGGACCTCTGTCAGTCAAATGCTCACATCAGACAAGAAACCTTGCCATGCATCTCCTGTAGTCTTGAAGACACAGGCCAAAATCTTACCCCAATGCCCTACAGCCCCCTTTATAATTCACATATCCACATGAGACCTCAGATCAGATACCATCAATCTGCAGCTGTCACGCCGCTCCTCCGGTCTCAGGTCCCGGTCACCGTTCCGATCCGTTGTCAAGGCTGTTGCCATTTGTTTGCCTTATCGTTACTGAACTCTGCCTTTTTCAAGACTACTCTATTGCTTAACCCTGAACTGCCGATTGCCTTTTTTGTTGCTGACCTCTGTTCTGTGAGTGGGGCTAAGTAAAATTCTGCAAATAGGGACATAGTGACTATCTTGGAGGGACAGTGGGACAGAGTTTAGAATCACTGACTGTCATACTCAAAAAGGGGTATTTGGGAGGTCTGCTCAAATAAGACCCCAAAGCCCTGTAGCCAAATGACCACTTAGAACAGAGCCCTGGCCCTGTTTCCTCTCTATAAACCACCTACCCAAATCTGACCTCAGATTATCCCCTCTATAAGGCACCTACCCAAATCTGACCTCAGATTATCCCCTCTATAAACCACCTACCCAAATCTGACATCAGATTATCCCCTCTATAAACCACCTACCCAAATCTGACATCAGATTATCCCCTCTATAAACCACCTACCCAAATCTGACCTCAGATTATACCCTCTATAAACCACCTACCCAGATCTGACCTCAGATTATCCCCTCTATAAACCACCTACTAAGATCTGACCACAGATTATCCCCTCTATAAACCACCTATCCAAATCTGACCTCAGATTATCCCCTAAAGTCTTGCAGCATCTTTCAGCCACATACCCACATTGGATCAGACCACTCATTAAAGGGACAGTGTACTGTAAAATTGTTTTTCTCTTAATGTGTTTCCAATGATTTGTTATACCAGCAGCAAAGTATGATATTAATGAGAAATGGCTTCTTTAGTTTTATTTTTGTATATGGAAAAGCTGAGTTTGTTCTTTGAAACCTCAACCTATTAAAATTGGTTGAGCTTGCAGGGAAATCAGATCTCCATATTGTATCACTCTGTTCACATATTTGCTTCTTTATATTATCCAGAGCAGCAATCCATTGCTGGAACCTAGCTGAACACATCTGGCGAGACAGTGACAAGATGCATATGTACTTAGCCACTAATCACCATCTAGGCCCCAGTAATGTAATATTGCTTTTGGAGCTGACTTTAACTATGTTTTTAAAATTTGCAGATTAAGAAATGTATTATAAATATAATCAGTAAATTATTATTAACCCCTTGCATCATTGTGACGTAGGTACTACATCACACAGTACTTTTCCCACCTATGTCTAACACAAAGGGCGTATTCCATGGTCCCTGCTGTCAGCTTAGACAGCAGAGACTGCAGCTGAGGTCAGAATTGTGCTCCATTAGCATACGAAACCAGACCGCCGACACCAGCAAAGGATCGTTACAGAGAGTGACACTTTTGGTGGTGTTGGTGGGAGGTGGATGGGCGGCCCAGTGGAGGAGGGGCGGGGTTCCCTACACTACTGCAACAGAATTATGAAGGGAGAGGGAGGGATGGGGCCCTACACTATGAAATAATATAGGGGGGACCCTACACTAGAGAAACAACCCCCCCCCCCCCCAGAAAAGACAGAAAATAAACCAAAAAATTAATATTTTATTACTGGCAGCTGTTTGGGGGGCCAGGATGAGGAGTGATCTACACTACAGAAATAAAAAAGGAACGAAATACCCCAAACTTCCTACTGGCTGGCAGTACCTAAGATGGTGGTGACCAGTGTGTGTGGGGGAGAGAACTGTTTAGAAGGGGTCAGGTAGGGATCAGGGGGTGGATGTGTCTGGTGGGAGGGAAATCCCTACACTAAAGAAAATATAAACCTTACAAGTTAACCGATTACCCTTTCACTGTCGGGAATTTCAGAAGTGTGGTGTGCAGCTGCAAATACCGGCCTTCTAATTGCCAAAAACCAATGGCAAACCCATTCATGTCTGCTATTTCTGAACAAAAGGGATCTCAGATAAGCTTTTACAACATTTGTCTTATGACTACAGTATTTGTGTGTAAATAATTTCAGTGAGAAACCCAAAGTCTGCGTAAAAGTTAAAGTTTTTTTCCATATAATTGTATTTGGCAGCTAAATAGTGGCATGAAATATACCAAAATGGGCCTAGATCAATACCTAGGGTTGTCTACTTTAAAAATATATATAGTCAGGGCTCAACATTTTTACTCGCCCAATAGCCATTGGCGAGTAGAAATTGAACTAGTAAGTAGTGAAAGATAGTGAGTGAATGTCAAATCAACATACACTCACTATTGAAGGCTGGGCGTGTAGGTTCAACAGTGAAATGCTGCTGTAAACATGGAGCATTGCCTTGAAGGTGGAGTTTCGCCGTGAAGGTGGAGCACAGTTGCGTTGGTGTGGAGGCGCTGAGAAGAAGCACGGGTGACGTGAAGAGATGTTTTTAACAGGAGTTATGTGAGATAGGTAGTGCCCTGATCTGGCTGATTTGAGGTCTGGGCGCAATACAAAACGAGGGAATAGGAGGCCATGTGTTAACAGAGAAGGCTGATTGGTCATCATTACCAATTAAGTAGCATTATGAATTTAGGTGGGAGAGTTTTGGAGTTGTATACATAAAAACTTGAGGAACAAAGGTAGTTTAAGATTTTGAGAGCTTTTCAAATATGTTTGCTTTCTGATATCCTAGTCAGGTTGCAAAGCAGGGGAATGTGCTTAAACCATTAATTTAAAGGAATATTGTAGGGAAATATGAAATGCTTTGTACCCATAGAACAGTTACTTTTTAGCAGATAACTCCCTTAAAGATATAATGTACTCAGACAATCATCTGATACACTTTTTGTATTAAAAGTAACTGCAGGGACACGTTTTCTTCTTCTGCAACAACTGCCACAACTTCTTGATTACATAGCTTTTCTATAGCTAATGTTGCAGTATTGACAAGATCAGTATAGGTGGCAGTTTCTGATGGTTAGTTGTCCAGGTTACTAACCATGCAAAAGGAAAAAAAGAAAATTGGACTGTATTGTTTTATGTACCATTAGCTTGAACCTGCCCTGGTTTACATAACTTTGCATCATGTAAGAGTGAGATAAATGCTGTCTATACACTGTACCAAATGGCCAGCAAATGCAGAGAGGAGGTGGGTAGTGGGTGTTGGGTTAGCTGGCGATGGGTGGGGTCAGTGGCAAGTAACATTTGGGCCTGGCTAGTAGCTTAGGACTTGAAATTTTGAGCCCTTTATATAGTTTTCATAGGTAAATAAAAACAAAGGCTCTATTTCTGTTTAAAGGGCCATAATACCCAAATGTTGAAACACTTGAAAGTGATGCAGCATAGCTGTAAAAAGCTGACTAGAAAATATCACCTGAACATCTCTATGTGAAAAAGGAAGATATTTTACCTCACAATCTCCTAAGTATTTGCACCCCATTGTAAAGGAGAGTTAAGTGAAATCTCATAAGATCACAGTAAAAGAGTTCATGACCTCCGCACTGTTGATGTTGATTGGCTGCTGTTCATTTCTAACTTTTTTTTTTTTTTACCTGCAGCTGGGCAGCAGCTGAGTATAACTTTTTACACAGAACTTACTCTGCTGAGCTGAGGAGATTGTGAGGTAAAATATCTTCCTTTTTTACATAGAGATGCTCAGGGGATATTTTCCTGTCAGCTTTTTACAGTTACACTGCATCAGTTTCAAGTGATTTAGCATATGAGTATTATGTCCCTTTAAATGGAGTGATAGCAAAAATGCTAAAAATTTGGGCAAGTTATTCACTGAATTTCTGGTAGGGAAGGGGTGCTGATTAGTGGCTGCACCTATATCCCTTTTGTCAGTAGCTCAACCGATGAGTTCAGCTACCTCCCAGTAGTGCATTGCTATTCCTACAACAAAGGATACCAAGAGAATAAAGCTAATTTTGGCAGGATCCGACTTATATACTACAGGATATTTTTCCTCTCTGAAAGGCATAGGGTTAGATTACGAGTGGCAATCTATCGTTTGCGCGCAAGCAATATCGTGTTTTTGTTGCCGTTTGAACGCAAGTTAAATTCCACTCGTATTACAAGTTGAAAGTCAATGCGAATGTGTGAGCGCAATCGGAATTTACGCTATAATGATTACTGTGACTTCAGAGCTTTGGTTAACTGTTATACGAGTCAAAACAGTGTAACAAAACACATCAAAAATACTTTTAAACGTACAGTTACACTCATAATAACACTATCTAATAAAAATTATTTTTAAAAAAATTGCAATAAAAAGTTCTTAGGGCTCAAAGCCAAAAGTGCTTTTACAATGGTAGGGAGCCATAGGAACTAGTGATGCACCGAAATGGAAATTCTGGACCGAAACCGAATCCGAAAATCCAGGAGGCACTTAGCCAAAAACCGAAAATGTCTTTTTTTTCAAAATTTTAAAATATTTTTTTTTTTTTTTTTTTTGCATAATTAGACTATTTTATGAATGAATCAGAATTGAAAACCTGCAAGCCAATAAAATAAAATAACCACACTTTTATTGAAAGTAACACACTAAAATTGGACAAAAATATCTTAAAACTTTAATATGCTACACAATAAAACAAAACAGGCAAAAAACGATAATACCATTTTTGGCCAAAATGTTTCTGCGACCAAATTTTGGTGCATCCCTACTTAAAACAATATTAAATATCAATATACTGTATTATTCTGTATTTAGTTCTGTGTAACAGAATCAGATTTAACAGTATTTTTTTTTTTACCAATTATCCAAATAAAGTATAGTCCTAGAAAACTATTATTATATGAGAAACAGTAAGTCAAGAAATGAACTCAAACAGCAGCTCTAGGGTAGCATTAAATTTGAAATATGCTACACAATAATTTTATCGAAAATAACAGGCAAAAACCCCGAAATAGCCAAAAATGCAATTTTCGGCCGAAACATTTCTGCGGCCGAAATTTTGGTGCATCCCTAATAGGAACACATGTATAAATATATGTACGTATATAAATATATATGAATGTATTTATATACTTATGTGTATATGTATTTATATGTGTATACATGTATTAACATACATATATACACATATAAATACAGATTTACATATATATAGAAATACATACGTATATCTCATTGCAATCCTGCTCTCGTGTTTGCACGAGCTAGCAGCTGTTATTTTTTTGTTCAAAACGAGGCACCTTTAAGGTCTAGGGGAATACGATTTTACGTGGGTAACTGGGCGCACAACGGTAAAAAAAAGTTGAGCGCAGATAAAGCAACTATTAGTTGAGTACATCTATATTTTCTTTCTCTTGAGAGACATCGGTGCCTCCAATAAAGAGGCTGGAATTGGCCCTTAAAGGGATAGGAAAGTAAAAAAAACTTCCATGATTCAGATAGAGCTTGTTATTTTAAGACACTTTTAAATTCACTTCTGTTTTCAAATGTCCTTTGTTCTCTTGCTATCTCTTGTTGAAAAAGAATGCGCATGTATCCTACACCAGTGGTAGCTAGCTGCTGATTGGTGCCTGCACACATTTGTCTCTTGTGAATGGCTAACTAGATATGTTCAGCTAGCTGCCAATAGTACATTACTGCTCCTTCAGCAAAGCATAACCAGATAATGAAACAAATTTGATAAAAGAAGTAAATTGGAAAGTTGTTTTATCCAAATCATGGAAGGAAATTTTGGGGTTTTATGTTCCTGCTAAGTTTCTATGTGTTTATCTATTCATCTTCAGATGGAGATCTAACCCTTTGAGGCCTATTTATCAAAGGTCTGTCGGACCTGATCCGACAGTGCGGACCAGGTCCGACAGACCTCGCTGAATGCGGAGAGCAATACGCTCTCCATATTCAGCATTGCACCAGCAGCTCTTGTGAGCTGCTCAGAGCAGGCGGACAGGGTTATGGAGCAAGCGGTCTTTAGACCGCTGCTTCATAACTGCTGTTTCTGGCGAGCCTGCAGGCTCGCCAGAAACACGGGCCCTCAAGCTTCATTCGGAGCTTGATAAATGGACCTCATTACTCTGTCACAGTCTTACATGAGGGCATCCTGCTGTAACAGTACTGTAATATTGTCATACATTATTAGAGTGAGGTCATAACATAATGACGTTTGTCTGATTATAAAAGAGCAGGTGAAATAGGATAGGGGGCTGTGGTTACGGTTATATGTTAATCATAGAGAGGGTAAATGGTTTAGAATATTCATTCACATTATAAAATGTTGGCTTCATTTGTCCTTTTCTAAATGAACACTGTAGATTAATTTTTTTGTAAATCCGTGTTCCATTTCTCTATATTAATTGCAATCTTTGAATATGAAACATAACATGCCTTGCTTTAGTATGGGTGAATAAATGCAAGTTTAATTAGATAAAAGCAGTATGTGAAGCATGAATTCCTGTTTTTATTTCTCTGTATAACATTATGTGTTAAACCAGCATTTATATCTGATTATTAGCTTGTTTTAAATCTTAGAAAAAAGCAAAGTTGCAGTCTCCCTCCAGTGGCTAACTTTGATAGTGGCTCTTGTAAGAAAAATCTTAGGGCTATTGACTGCACAAGGTTTACGCACGCAATCGCATGGCCGTGATTTTAGCAGACACTTGTGCCTTTTTAAAAGGTTGCTGTTCGTCAATTAATTTATACAATTTCTCAATTAAATCTGAAGTATTATCTGAAATGATAAATAATATTTTTTTAATAGTTTTGCAAATAATATTTCTCCTTATTATACATTGTAGTTCTGACTGTCTGTTAAAGGGTTAATAATAACCTCATGCATAGTTGTTTTGAGTGACATGCATTTAGAAATGTTAGGGTACTTCTACATTAATGGAGCACCATTCTGGCGCAATAGAGTTTTGTTCCATTAAAGGGACACTGAACCCAAATTTTTTCTTTTGTGATTCAGATAGAGCGTGCAATTTTAAGCAAATTTATCATTTACTCCTATTATCAATTTTTCTTCGTTCTCTTGCTATCTTTATTTGAAAAAGAAGGCATCTAAGCTTTTTTTGTTTCAGAACTCTGGACAGCACTTTTTTCATTGGTGGATGAATTTATCCACCAATCAGCAAGAACAACCCAGGTTGTTCACCAAAAATGGGCCGGCATCTAAACTTAAATTCTTGCATTTCAAATAAAGATACCAAGAGAATGAAGAAAATTTGATAATAGGAGTAAATTAGAAAGTTGCTTAACCCCTTAATGACCGACGACGTGCAGGGTACGTCCTCCAAAAAAATACCCTTAACGACCGAGGATGTACCCTGTACGTTGTCGGTCTCTTGAAGCGGTGGAAGCGATCCTGATCGCTTCCAGACGCTTTCCGATTATTGCCGTGATGCCTCGATATCGAGGCATCCTGCAATAACCTTTTTTTAGCAGTCCGATGCAGAGAGAGCCACTCTGTGACCCTCTCTGCATCGGCCATCGATGGCCGCAATCGTTGGTGGATGGGAGGCGGGTGGGCGTCCATCGATGCCTTCTTTGATGCAGAGGGGGGCGGGATCATGGGCGGGGTAGCCGGTGGCACGCACAAAAGCGCACATTCAAGGCGGGGGCGGGCACGGGGAGGGAGAGGGTGGGAACCGCTACACTGCAGAAAAAAGTTGAAGAAAAACTGGGAGGGAGGGGGTGGGGGGTTGGTGTTTGGGGGGGGGGAAGCTACACTACAGAAAAATAATAATAATAATAAAAAAAAAAAGAATCTTTTATTGTAAACTGGGTACCAAGATGGCTCCCAATAAGTTAGAAGGGGAGGGTTAGAGAGCTGTTTGGGGGGGGGGATCAGGGAGGTTGGGGGCCAAGGGGGGATCCTACACAGCACCATATGTAAATATGCTTTAAAACATTTTTTTTTTAAATATTGCTTTTATTTTAGTACTGGCAGACTTTCTGCGGGGACAATTGTGGGGTGTGGGAGGGAAGAGAGCTGTTTGGGAGGGATCGGGGGGTGTGATGTGTCAGGTGGGAGGCTGATCTCTACACTAAAGCTAAAATTAACCCTGCAAGCTCCCTACAAGCTGCCTAATTAACCCCTTCACTGCTAGCCATAATACACGTGTGATGCGCGGCAGCATTTAGCGGCCTTCTAATTACCAAAAAGCAACGCCAAAGCCATATATGTCTGCTATTTCTGAACAAAGGGGGTCCCAGAGAAGCATTTACAACCATGTGTGCCATAATGGTACGAGCTGTTTGTAAATAATTTCAGCAATAAACCTAAAATTGTGAAAAATGGTGTCACGAAATATACCAAAATGGGCCTAGATCAATACTTGGGGTTGTCTACTACACTAAAGCTAAAATTAAGCCTACAAGCTCCCTACATGCTCCCTAATTAACCCCTTCACTGCTGGGCATAATACACGTGTGGTGCGCAGTGGCATTTAGCGGCCTTCTAATTACCAAAAAGCAACGCCAAAGCCATATATGTCTGCTATTTCTGAACAAAGGGGATCCCAGTGAACAATTTTTTTTATTTGATCGCATTTGGCGGTGAAATGGTGGCATGAAATATACCAAAATGGGGCTAGATCGATACTTTCCGATGTCTTCTAAAAAAAAAAAATATACATGTCAAGGGATATTCAGGGATTCCTGAAAGATATCAGTGTCCCAATGTAACTAGCGATAATTTTGAAAAAAAGTGGTTTGGAAATAGCAAAGTGCTATTTGTATTTATTGCCCTATAACTTGCAAAAAAAAGCAAAGAAGATGTAAACATTGGGTATTTCTAAACTCAGGACAAAATTTTTAAACTATTTAGCATGGTTGTTTTTTGGTGGTTGTAAATGTGTAACAGATTTTGGGGGTCAAAGTTAGAAAAAGTGTTTTCTCCAACATTGGTGTGTCCGGTCCACGGCGTCATCCATTACTTGTGGGAAATATTCTCCCCCTCAGGGAAAGGCAAGGAGAGCACACAGCAAGAGCTGTCCATATAGCTCCCCCTCTTGCTCCGCCCCCCAGTCATTCTCCTTGCCGCTCTGAACAAGTAGCATCTACCACGGGGATGGCGAGGAGTTTGTGGTGTTAGTTGTAGTTTTTTATTCTTCTATCAAGAGTTTGTTATTTTAAAATAGTGCTGGCTTGTACTATTTACTCTATAACAGAAAAGTGATGAAGATTTCTATTTAAGAGGGCTATGATTTTAGCACCAGTAACTAAAATCCATTACTGTTATCACGCAGGACTGTTGAAACAAGAGAACTTCAGTTGGGGGTAACAGTTTGCAGACTCATCTGCTTCAGGTATGACTAGGCTCCTTCTAACAACACAGGCTAATGCTAGATGACAGTCATATTTCCCCTCAGGGGAAACGGTAAGCCATTTTTCTTTCACCTCAGCAAAAAAGATAACAGGCTTCCCCTTTTTGTTTTTTTATGCTGGTAGACACTGTTAGGGGCAAAATAGATTGGTTTTTATTACAATATTATACCATTTGAAATATTTTATAAGCTCACATACACTGGGGAACATTTTTTATTGATCTGGCTTGTTTTAGACACCTATATCTAGTCAGGAAGGCCCCTTCACTCTAGTGTGCTGAGGGAGGAAGCCTCATTTTGGTGCTTCAGCTGCACAGTTGATTTACAAGGCATTGCATGCAGATTCATGTGAGAGGGTCCTGTGGCTCAGAAAGTGACTCCAAAAGGCTTTTTTCTGTGAATGGTGACCCCTAAGGAAGGTAAAAAGCTGCAGCAAGGCTGTAGCTTGGATTGTGGTGTATAAAAACGGTTAAATCCAACAATTAGCTCCGGTTTGCTTGTTTTAAGAGCTAGAGTCTCCATATTTGCTGTGCAATACTTTCTAAGCATTAAGACACTGGGGTCCAAATTTCAGAAAAATCGGATATTGCCTTCATAGTTTTTTGAACATTCAGAAATAAATGTGTCATTTTATTATTTAAAGAGACAGTAACGTTTTTGTTTAAAATCGTTTTTATTGCATTGTTTGCCTGCCTAAATCTGTTTAACATGTCTGTTCCATCAGATAACCTATGTTCTGTGTGTATAGAGACAAATGTGGTTCCCCCTTCGAGTGTTTGTGATAATTGCGCCATAGCGTCCAAACAAAATCAGGACAGCTCTGTTATTTTTCATAATGTTGCCCAAGATGATTTATCTAATGAAGGTAGTGGGGATAGCTCTACATCCTCTCCTTTTGTGTCTACACCAGCTTTGCCCACGCAGGCGACACCTAGCGCGCCAGTGCTTATTTCTATGCAACAATTATCAGCAGTAGTGGATAATTCTATAGCAAATCTTTTATCCAAACTGCCAGCTTTTCAGAGAAAGCGTGATTGTTCAGTTTTAAATACAGATAAAAAGGATGAACAATCAGACGCTGATGATGCCTTATCTATTTTACCCTCTCATCAATCGGAATTGGCTGTAAGGGAAGGGCTGTCTGAGGGTGAAATTTCAGATTCAGGAAAAATTTCTCAACAGGCAGAACCTGATCTAGTGGCATTTAAGTTTAAACTAGAACATCTCCGCGCTTTGCTTAAGGAGGTATTAGCTACTCTGGATGACTGTGATTCCATGGTAGTACCAGAGAAGTTGTGCAAATTGGACAAATTTTTAGAGGTCCCAGTGCACAATGACGCTTTTCCAATACCTAAGAGGGTAGCGAACATAGTGGAAAAGGAGTGGGAGAAGCCAGGTGTACCCTTTGCCCCACCTCCTATATTTAAGAAAATGTTTCCCATAGTAGACCCTAGAAGGGACGCATGGCAAATGGTCCCGAAGGTTGAGGGAGCTGTTTCAACACTAGCGAAGCGCACAACTATTCCTATAGAGGACAGCTGCGCTTTCAAAGATCCTATGGATAAAAAATTGGAAGGATTGCTTAAAAAGATTTTTGTTCAGCAAGGGTTCATCCTTCAACCAGCTACGTGTGTTATTACTGTCACTTCAGCGGCGTCCTTTTGGTTCGAAGAACTAGAAAGGTCGCTCCAGAAAGAGACTTCCTATGAAGAAGTCATGGACAGAATTCACGCATTAAAGTTAGCTAATTCCTTTATATTGGATGCCGCCTTTCAAATAACGAAATTGGCGGCGAAAAACTCAGGTTTTGCTATAGTAGCGCGGAGGGCGCTTTGGCTAAAATCCTGGTCGGCAGATGTGTCGTCCAAGACTAAGTTACTGAATATTCCTTTCAAGGGTAAGACCCTTTTTGGGCTGGAATTGAAGGAAATTATTTCAGACATCACTGGGGGTAAGGGCCATGCCCTCCCACAGGATAGGCCTTTTAAGGCTAAGAACAAGTCTAATTTTCGTTCCTTTCGCAATTTCAGGAACGGACCGGCTAATAACTCCACTGCCGCTAGACAAGAAGGTAACGTGGCCCAGCCCAAACCCGCTTGGAAGCCCATGCAAGGCTGGAACAAGGGTAAACAAACCAAGAAACCTGCTGCTGCTACCAAGACAGCATGAAGGGGTAGCCCCCGATCCGGGACCGGATCTGGTAGGGGGCAGACTATCTCTCTTCGCTCAGGCTTGGGCAAGAGATGTTCTGGATCCCTGGGCACTAGAGATAGTTTCCAAGGGATACCTGTTAAAATTCAAGGGACTTCCTCCAAAGGGAAGGTTCCACCTGTCTCGCTTATCTTCAGACCAGATAAAGAAACAGGCATTCTTACATTGTGTAAGAGACCTATCAAAGATGGGAGTGATAAACCCAGTCCCCTCCGGGGAACAAGGTCTAGGTTTTTACTCAAACCTGTTTGTGGTTCCCAAAAAAGAGGGAACTTTCAGGCCAATTCTGGATTTAAAGATATTAAACAAGTTCCTCAGAGTTCCATCCTTCAAGATGGAAACCATTCGGACAATCTTACCGACAATCCAGCAGGGTCAATTTTTGACTACCGTGGATCTAAAGGATGCGTATCTGCATATCCCAATCCACAAATCTCATCATCAGTTCCTGAGGTTCGCCTTTCTGGACAAACATTACCAGTTTGTGGCTCTTCCATTCGGTTTAGCCACTGCTCCCAGAATTTTCACAAAGGTGCTAGGGTCCCTTCTAGCGGTCCTAAGGCCGAGGGGCATCGCTGTAGCACCTTATCTAGACGACATCCTAATCCAAGCGTCGTCCCTTTCCAAAGCGAGGGCTCATACAGACATTGTGTTGGCCTTTCTCAGATCTCACGGGTGGAAGGTGAACATAGAAAAAAGTTCACTGTCACCGTCCACAAGGGTTCCTTTTCTGGGAACAATAATAGATTCTGTGGAAATGAAGATCTTTCTCACAGAAGTCAGAAAGGCAAAGCTTCTAAAAGCTTGTCGAGTTCTTCATTCTATTCCTCAACCCTCCATAGCTCAATGCATGGAAGTAATAGGACTAATGGTCGCAGCAATGGATGTGGTTCCTTTTGCTCGAATTCATCTAAGACCATTACAGCTATGCATGCTCAATCAGTGGAATGGGGACTATACAGACTTGTCTCCCCAAATTCAAGTAGACCAGGTAACCAGGGACTTCCTTCTCTGGTGGTTGACCCAGGATCACCTGTCTCAGGGAATGAGTTTCCGCAGACCGGAGTGGGTCATCGTCACGACCGACGCCAGCCTCTTGGGGTGGGGTGCGGTCTGGGACTCCCTGAAAGCTCAGGGCCTATGGTCGCGGGAAGAGTCGCTTCTCCCGATAAACATTTTGGAACTAAGAGCTATATTCAATGCGCTCCTGGCTTGGCCTCAGCTAGCGGAAGCCAGGTTCATAAGATTTCAGTCGGACAACATAACGACTGCTGCGTACATCAATCATCAGGGGGGAACAAAGAGTTCCCTAGCGATGAAGGAAGTAACCAAGATAATCCAATGGGCAGAGAATCACTCCTGCCATCTATCTGCTATTCACATCCCAGGAGTAGACAACTGGGAGGCGGACTATTTGAGTCGTCAGACTTTCCATCCGGGGGAGTGGGAACTCCATCCGGAGGTCTTTGCTCAGTTAACCCAATTATGGGGCATTCCAGACATGGATCTAATGGCGTCCCGTCAGAACTTCAAGATACCTTGCTACGGGTCCAGATCCAGGGATCCCAAGGCGACTCTAGTGGATGCATTAGTGGCGCCTTGGTCGTTCAACCTAGCATATGTGTTTCCACCGTTTCCTCTCCTTCCCAGGCTCATAGCCAGGATCAAACAGGAGAAGGCCTCGGTGATTCTGATAGCTCCTGCGTGGCCACGCAGGACTTGGTATGCAGACCTGGTGAATATGTCATCGGCTCCACCATGGAAGCTACCTTTGAGACAGGATCTTCTAGTACAAGGTCCATTCGAACATCCAAATCTAGTTTCTCTGCAGCTGACTGCTTGGAAATTGAACGCTTGATTTTATCCAAGCGTGGGTTTTCAAATTCTGTGATAGATACTCTGGTCCAAGCCAGAAAACCTGTGACTAGAAAGATTTACCATAAAATATGGAAAAGATATATCTGTTGGTGTGAATCCAAAGGATTCTCCTGGAGTAAGATTAAAATTCCAAAGATTCTCTCCTTTCTCCAAGAAGGTTTGGATAAAGGGTTGTCAGCTAGTTCTCTAAAAGGACAGATTTCTGCATTATTCGTCTTGTTGCACAAACGACTGGCAGCTTTGCCAGATGTACAAGCTTTTGTTCAGGCTTTGGTTAGAATCAAGCCGGTTTACAGACCCATGACTCCTCCTTGGAGTCTAAATTTAGTTCTTTCAGTTCTTCAAGGGGTTCCGTTTGAACCTTTACATTCCATAGATATTAAGTTATTATCTTGGAAAGTTCTGTTTTTGGTTGCTATTTCTTCTGCTAGAAGAGTTTCTGAATTATCTGCTTTGCAGTGTAATCCACCATATCTGTTTTTTCATTCATATAAGGTTGTTTTGCGTACTAAGCCTGGTTTTCTTCCAAAAGTTGTTTCCAACAAGAACATCAACCAGGAAATAGTTGTTCCTTCTTTGTGTCCGAATCCAGTTTCAAAGAAGGAACGTTTATTACACAATTTAGATGTTGTTCGTGCTTTAAAGTTCTATTTAGAAGCAACAAAAGATTTTAGACAAACCTCATCTTTGTTTGTCGTTTACTCTGGTAAGAGGAGAGGTCAAAAAGCTACTGCTACCTCTCTCTCTTTCTGGCTGAAAAGCATTATCCGCTTGGCTTATGAGACTGCCGGACGGCAGCCTCCTGACCGTATCACAGCTCACTCTACTAGGGCTGTGGCTTCCACATGGGCCTACAACAACGAGGCTTCTGTTGACCAGATATGTAAGGCAGCGACTTGGTCTTCTCTGCACACTTTTGCCAAATTCTACAAATTTGATACTTTTGCTTCTTCGGAGGCTATTTTTGGGAGAAAGGTTTTGCAAGCCGTGGTGCCTTCCGTTTAGGTAACCTGATTTGCTCCCTCCCTTCATCCGTGTCCTAAAGCTTTGGTATTGGTTCCCACAAGTAATGGATGACGCCGTGGACCGGACACACCAATGTTGGAGAAAACAGAATTTATGCTTACCTGATAAATTACTTTCTCCAACGGTGTGTCCGGTCCACGGCCCGCCCTGGTTTTTTAATCAGGTTGAAAATTTTTTCTTTATACACTACAGTCACCACGGCACCCTATAGTTTCTCCTTTTTCTCCTAACCGTTGGTCGAATGACTGGGGGGCGGAGCCAGAGGGGGAGCTATATGGACAGCTCTTGCTGTGTGCTCTCCTTGCCTTTCCCTGTGGGGGAGAATATTTCCCACAAGTAATGGATGACGCCGTGGACCGGACACACCGTTGGAGAAAGTAATTTATCAGGTAAGCATAAATTCTGTTTTATTTTCATTTTTTCCTCATATTTTATAATTTTTTATTAGTAAATGATAAGATATGATGAAAATAATGGTATCTCTAGAAAGTCCATTTAATGGCGACAAAAACAATATATTATATGTGTGGGTACAGTAAATGAATAAGAGGAAAATTACAGCTAAACACAAACACAGCAAAAATGTAAAAATAGCCTTGGTCCCAAACGGACAGAAAATGGAAAAGTGCTGTGGTCATTAAGGGATTGAAATTGCATTCTCTATCTGAATCACGAAAGAAAAAATTTGGGTTCAGTGTCCCTTTAATCCCAAAGTACACTAGAAGATTAAATATCCCCATCTCAACTCTCTTTGTTGCCTCCGCCTGGGAGATTCAGCAGGTGCAAAGCATCAATCCACAAGTTTCACTTGCGTGCCGGAGGATCAGATGTGCTCTGGACCAATTCTCTGGCGTCCACCTCAAGCAAAACTCGTGGATTGACGCTTCGCAACCTTAAAATTCACTGAGAGTGGAGATGAGGGAATTTCAGCTTCTACAGTACTTTGGCAATAATGGACAAAAAACTGTAGCGTGATTTGCCAGTTTGGTAATGGAAAAGTACCCTAAATTATTGTTATTAGAAGGATATAGGTAGAATAGATTAGCTAGTAGTTCATAGATATTAGTAAAAAAAAGTAGAGAAGGCGCATAATGGCATAATATCTCAGTGTTAAGATCCCACAGAGATTCCCCTCAAAGTAGACTACTCACAGATTGACAGCACTTATCGCAAAGTGCATAATAATATGGTCTGGGATATTATAAGCTCCCCAGTCAGCTCAAATCCGGTTGACAATATAGATCCCTGATCTCCCACAGCGAACACCAGTCACCATCCAGGATCACCATCCAGGATTTTAAACAATTGATGTCTGTATTGCAAGGGATCTGTCAACGTGGAGAAATATGCCTATCTCAAGGTGTGTATGGAAATTGCTAATCAGAAATTTGAGACCCAAATTTCCAGATATTTTTTTCTTATTAAGCGATATAGGTAAACACACGATTACCTTGACATATCTAAATTGATTATATTTCGGTGCCTTAGATATTAGTGAATAGTTAATGGGACATAATACTTATATGCTTAATCACTTGGAGGTGATGCAGCATAACTGTAAAAAGCTGACAGGAAAATATCACTTGAACATCTCTATGTAAAAACGGAACATAGGGGCGTGTCTAGGCAGCAGTCATGTTAGGTCGCAATATCTGTGGTTTCATGTATTATCTTCTTAACCCGCCGGTTATCAAGCTAATCCTGCAACCTCTACTAAAATAATTCTCAGCTCAAATTGGGTCAGGAAGCCCTGATTCGAATCATATCAATGTTGCGGAATCTATGATTACTGGGACCCAGATCTGGATAGTTGGAAACTCAGGTGGCAGCCATACCACGAGGCTTCAGCAACCCCCCCCCCTGTATACGGGGTATTGCAGTCGTTTTCAGACTGCCTTTCTCATCACTAAGAGGGAACCGATATCTGCATTAAAGGGCTGTTGCAAGGAATATTCAGATCTAGTGTTTGCACCCAACTCTCAGATTCTCCTGTATCAAGTCAGTGGGAGACCGCCGAGACGGCCTAAGAGAAAACTACAATATATCGTAACAGAATGGCTCATGCTGATACAATACTTCTAGACGCTATAAGCAGACTACTAGAAGACCAGCTATGATGTATCTCTGATCACCTAACCAGAGAATGGGGTAGTATGTGCACTTCTAAGCTTGGAATAAGCCCCCCACAGACACTGGAAACCACAAGGTGCGACCCAGAGAACGTAAATTTGGTAGAGCAAAACACAGATACTGCTCCTCGAATCAAGGCCAAGCTACAAAATGAGCGCAAAGCTGCCCCAGAGTCAGGATCTCAGGCTGAGAGCTTTGCTAGAGAGGAGATCTGTCCTAAGTTTGCGGACAGGAAACTTAGGACAGAATGCAAGAACCCTATCAGTGCAGGGGGAGATCGAACCTGACGAACCCGCTAGTGGCAAAGAATACAGCATTAGGATACCAACTGAAACTGTTGGGGATTCTGAACCGGGAGATAGTTCACGACCGATGTGTACAAATGCAGCGGCTGAACACCCTCAAGCCGATTGGAGAAAGACGTTTGAGCAGAAACGGCTGCCTTTTACAATCCTTAATCAGATCCAATCCATGCACATAAAATCCGGCCAGGTGCTGCAAGCTAGATTTATGTTTTCCAGGGAAACCTCAAATTCCCCAGTAATCTGGTCTTGGAGAGACCCTCCAATAATACCTGACAGCTTGTTTGCGATGGAGGTTCTGCTGCAGAGTCATAGCCGGCTGGAACTGTCATCTCACCTAAATCACGAGAAAATTTGTGCGTTGGTTTGGCACTTGAGCGCTGAGCCGTGCAGAATAGTTTAAAATAAAACTTCATAATGTTTGAGCAGATCTACTGAGCTTATTATAAACTATGAGTTTTCTACCTCCTGCTCAGAGATATCCTTCCTACTATGGGTAATTTATTTATATAAGGACATTATGACTGAGTTTTAGCTAAGGGCTTTCACCTGCGTTAATCTACCTTTTGTTGCACACTATCGTTATACATAGAGTGTATTTTTATGTTAGCTATCTACTGTTGGGTTATAAAAAATGGAGATAAGGGAGCCATTTACCAATATTTTAGCTCTGTGTAGTAATATCAAACTAGAGGTGCAGACCCTATATAAGTATTGCAAACTATTATAAATAGGGAGAAAATAAGGAAAAGTAGTCCTTATAAAAAGATAGGGAATTCAGCACTCTCATATACACATTTAAAGAGACAGAGATATAAATATCTCAAGGTATCAACCTAAGTATTAAGATAAATAGAGCAGAGTGTGGAGCCAGGTGGAAACCCAGAATAAAGACTTGACAACTAGCATGCTTGTAAGGCACTCATAATTTTATTATTTACAAAAAGCAACAAAATTCTTAGTAAAGGTCATGTGACCATAAAGGTAATTTGAAACAAAATTTAATCAAAAATATGAGCTAAAAAGCTAAGTGAGACGTCTCATAGGAAAATAAAGTGTTTGAGAAATGAATGGCTAAATATAATAGTGACAATGCAACACCTCTATTAGAGGACAACCCCAAAAAGAAAGAGTAATATAAGGGTAATGTTGTCATAATAATATAATGAGGATCTATGCAGTTCACATAAACATTGAGCCAGAATAATACAATCACAAGAATACTTTAGAATGCATATTTTTCAATTTGGAGTGAAATATAAACACAGGAAAAAGCTTTGCACAATCATATGCAGCATGCAACTATACCAAGTCTTAAAACACAACACCAACATCAGAGGACAGTCCCAAAGTTAAGGGTCAATACTGTCATGATATAAATATAGGATCTATGTGTTTTAAATATGGGTATTGTATAGTAAATTTTGCATAACTTCTGACAAACAGGATATTAGTAAAGCAGCAGCATTTAGAATGAACACATCACAATTTAAAGGAAGTCCTTCCAAATCTGTTGAAAACAGGCATCCACTTGTATTGCAGGAGGAAAAAATGAAGTAAGTTTCCACTGCCTGTAAAGAACAACAGTCATAGCATGCACTCACAGCCTTTGCGATGTAAATCAAGCACAGAATCCTTGGTAAGAAGCTGCAAATCCGGTGAATGTTCCTATGTTGCACAAGATGCAAAACAATTTAATAAATCACTCCAGCAAGCTGCAATTCTTTAAGGTGTAGTAGGGATTTCCAAAAGACAGGTGTCTCATCAAAGCAATCAGCTGTTACAACAACTCAACAAAGCAATCAGCTGTTACAACAATTGTCGCTTATGGATTATAAAACCACAAAATAAGAAATACAGATGATTAGCAAGCACATCAAAAATCAGGGAAAAATATGCTTAATCAAATCATGATCACTAGAATTATTGGGCCTGTCTTGCGATATCCTTACATCCAATAATTCTAACAGAGGCCTAGTTGATGTTAACTGTAAGGCAAAAGGGAGGAAGTATAGCAAATTGCAAAACTCACAACACTCCCTTTGGATTCCAAAGTGAACACTGTTGTGTAACCTTATTTTCTGGAGTATTAATTAAAATATGCCAGTGCTACAAATTTTAAAATAAATGTTCCAAATGATAACACATCTGTGTCTTTATTTGTTTATCATAATGGGACATTTTTAATTAACTTAAAGGGACAGTCTAATCCAGAATGTTTATTATTTAAAAAGATAGATAATCCCTTTATTACCCATTCCCTAATTTTGCATAACCAACCCGGGTATATTAAAAAAAATTTTACCTCTGTGATTACCTTGTATCTAAGCTTCTGCAGACTGCCCCCTTATGTCAGTTCTTTTCACAGACTTGCATTTTATCCAGTCAGTGCCCTCTGATAAGTAACACCACAAATGGCATGAGCACAATATTATCTTTATGGCACACATGAACTAATTTCCTCTAGCTGTGAAAAACTGTCAAATGCATTCAGATAAGAGGAGAAATTAGCATATGAGCCTACCTAGTTTTAGCTTTCAACTAAGAATATCAGCATTAATATCTGAATCATAAAACTTTAATTTTGACTAGACTGTCCCTTTAAGGTACAGCATAGTGTACATTCTTTGTGTTTGCAGTTTGTTTTTTAGCAGCTGCAGTGTATATCTATTTCTTAATAAAAGAAAAAATATTTGACTATATGTTGCAATTTGAATAAAATATTTTTAGTATTCATAAAACTATGATAATGTTTAAATATCCTATATTATAAAAGGCCAAGTGTGTTTGTCTGAAGCCGTCATGCGCAGTAGAGACAAACACACTTGGCCTTAGATTGACCTCGCACGCGCACCTCCGTAGTTTAAGCAGCGCACAGCAGAGAATAGAGCTTCGCACGCGCACCCACCCGACCTCGCACGCGGACCTCCGCAATTGTAACAGCAGCGCGATGATCACACGCGCACCTCCACCGCAAGTGTAACTCAGGTACAACCCGACCTCGCACGCGCACCTCCGCCGCAAGTGTAACAGCAGCGCGATGTTAAGGTACAGGAGAGAGAGAGAGAGAGAAGAAAAAGAGGGGGGAGAGTGCAAAATAAGGGGGAGAGAGAGAACTCAAAAGAGAGGGGGAGAGAGAGAGAGAGCGCAAAAGAGAGGGGGGAGAGAGCAAAATAAGGGGGAGAGAGAGAACTCAAAAGAGAGGGGGGAGAGAGAGAGAGCGCAAAAGAGAGGGGGGAGAGAGAGGGAGCAAGGGTTGGAACCGCGGTACCTAAAAAATTGGCTCGTGTACACAGGCTTTAGGACTAGTTTAAAATAATCCAATTCAATGTAATAATACAAAATGAAAATTCATAGTAGGATGTATGCAAATATTGTAGTACACTTTCCCTTTAAACACATCTGTTCCAAGTAGTGACCTATGTATTTATATAGTGGTGACTTCTTTGTGCTATATAGCAAATGTAAGAGTAAAAACGTGTTTGTGTGCGCGTGTGAATATGTTTGGAACATTGTTCATACACTCTAAAGAAATCTCTATAAATGTGTATTTATTTTTCATGTGTGCATGAAGCTATTTCCGCATTTTATTGATGTTAATTTTGTAATAGTTGCATCAGCAATGTAATGAAATTATTCTAAAGTATTGCCCACGCAATTTCTGTCTAAACAGTTGTTTGTTTGTAAACTACATAATGCCTCCGCCATGTTTAACAAGTAATCATAATGCGTGCACACGTTTATGTAGTAGTCTCCAACATGACGTTTGCTCAGTGTACTAGTTTTAGTAACAGTGTTCTGAGTTACCCCTGTTTCAGGGTGTGCATATGGTAACATGCATTGCGCCCCAGGTCAGCACACGTATATTGAGGCTGGAGATGACTATTCCTGTTCCCCTCTGCACACTCTGTAGCATGTATACGTGATAAATGTCTAAAAAAACATAGCCAAAGTGTCAATCCTAGGCTCACTCCATTGTAAACTGTGCTAAAGTTGTAAATCGAATTAAAGTGACCGTTGTCCTTTGTTGTGCTAACCCTATAATTAAATTTTGTATATACAAATTGGACAGCCAACACCAAAATTTTTGTTGTTTAAAAAGATAGCTAATCCCTTTATTACCTATTCTCCAGTTTTGCATAACCAACATTGTTATAGAAATACACTTTTTGCAAACTGCCCCCTTATTTCAGTTCTTTTGACAGACTTGCATTTTAGCCAATCAGTGCTCACTCCAGGGTAACATCACGTGCATGAACTCAATGTTATCTATATGAAACACATGAACTAATGCCCTCTAGTGGTCAAAATGCATTCAGATTAGAGACAGTCTTCAAGGTCTAAGAAATTAGCATACAAACCTCCTAGGTTTAGCTTTCAACTAAGAATACCAAAAGAACAAAACAAAATTGGTGATAAAAGTAAATTGGAAAGCTGTTGAAAATTACATTCCCTATTTAAACCATGAAAGTTTTTTTGGGACTTGACTGTCCCTTTAAGTGTTTTTCCAACACATTAATGCTTTTCACTATTTGAATTAAATCTCTGTTTTAACTGAAAAAGCGTTTTCATATCCCCCTCAATTAATGATGTCACAGCCCAAGAAGGCCTTTGAGCACATAAGTAGTGTAGGGCGAACGCAATACCGTAGAAAATCCCCCTTGCGATAATATACAGTAACCCATAAATGGTGCAAGCAAGCGATGTTTCTTCTTTCAACTTGTAATCACACGCCAAAACACCATGCACAAGGTTCGCAATAGCAAAATCTCGCCAGCGCAAATTACGGGTTTGTGTAAACTCTATTTTATGCTCCAACTGTAATCTAGCCCAAGAAGTCGCCTGTTATTGCAGCCAGAAATCCTAAATTATTCATCTAATAATATTCCTTAGTCCTGAAGAAAGGTTACAATGAATGATGGGCAAGTTGTAAAAGCACATAATATTCCAGAGCTTTGCTGCTAGTATAGCTTTCAATCTTAGGGCCTGATTCTCTAAAACTTGTCAGCACAGAGTGCAGTTATTATGCTGATCCTTGCATAGGCAGATCTCACTGAGTATATAAAAGGACTTGTTTCAGCCTACAGTGAGTTTTGCTGCGGTTGCAGGAGGTCGTATACGATCGGGCGGATTGACCACTGCTTCTTAACTCCTGTTTCCGGAGAGCCTGAAGGCGCACGGAAACAGTTACATTAGGGGCAATACGGGCCTTGTTCAATCCCCCCCTGGTCTCAATCTGTTCAGGATTTTTGGGAACTGGAGATTGTATCTCAGGGTTACAGAATAGGTTTCCGGTCTCGGCCTCCACGGGAGAGGTTCATTCTGTCTCACATTTCAAAAAGACCAGAAAAAAGAGATGCTTTCTTTTGGTGTGTAAAGGATCTGGAGTTGTCCCAGTTCTGTTGGCAGATCAGGGAAGATGTTTTTACTCCAGTCTTTTATTTGTCCTAAAGAAGGAGGGGACGTTTAGGCCCATTCAAGACTTAAAGACTTTGAACAAGTTTTTAAAAGTCCCTTCCTTCAAGATGGAGACCAACAGGTCTTTTCTGCCTCTTATTCTTCAGGGTCAGTTTATGTCAACAGTAGAATTAAAGGACCCGTACCTATACATTCAGATCAACAGCGATCATCATCAGTTTCTATGTTTTGCTTTCCTAGACAGACACTATCAGTTTATAGCTACATTTTGGTCTTGCCACTGCTCCCAGGATTTTTGAAAAGGTTCTGGGAGCTCTTCTCTCAGTGATCCGGGCCCAAGGGGTAGCTGTCCTACCTGGACAATATATTGGTCCAGGCTCCATCTTTGCATTTAGTGACTGCTCACACAGAGAGACTACTCTGGTTTCTTTGCAGTCATGGCTGGAAGGTCAATGTGGCCAAGAATTATCTCCTCGAACAAGAGTGTGCTTTCTAGGAGTCATCTTAGACTTGGTAGCTATGAAGCTATTTCTGACAGACCACAAGCTCAAGCTACAGTCAGCCTGTCGGAATCTTCAGTTACTTTCCCATCCTTCTGCCGCTCAGTGCATAGAGATCCTGGGTGTCATGGTGCCTGCGTCAGACACCATGCCGTTTGCAAGGTTTAATTTGCAGCCTCTCCAACTTTGCATGCTGAGACAATGAAATAGAAATCACTCCAACCTGTCTTAGTTAGGGCATTTGGACCCATCAGTCAGACAGTCTATTTTCCTGGTGGACTTCTCCTGGCCTAGTGTTTCAGGGTATGCAGTTCCTTCAAAGTGGGAAATAATCACCATGGATGCCAGCCTGTCAGGTTGGGGAGCACTCTGGGGTCTTCAGCGTTCCCAGGGTGTTTAGTCGCCTCAGGAAGTGACATTACCTATTAATGTCCTGGAGCTCAGAGCGATCTTCAGGGCTCTTCAGGCGTGGCTTCTGCTTTGCTCAGTTCCCTTCATTCGCTTACAGTCAGACAACATAACGACAGTGGCTTACATCAACAATCAAGGGGGTACCCACAGTTCTTTATCAATGCAAGAGGTATCCTGCATTCTGAGTTGGGCAAAGCCATTCACATCCCAGGAGTGGACAACTAGGAAGCAGATTATCTGAGTCGGAAGACGTTACACTCAGGGAAATAGTCTCTCAACCAGGAGATCTTTAATCAGATAGAAAGCCGTTGGGGCCTTCCAGAGATAGACCTAATAACATCTGCTCTGAATCTCAAACTTACAAGATACAGGTCAAGATCAAGGAACCCTCAGGTGGAACTGATAGGCACCCAAGCTGTCCCTTGGCCATATTATCTGGTCTACTTGTTTCTCCATTTGTTCTACTTTTCAGAGTGGTGGCCTATATCAAATAGGGGTATGTTTCTGCAATTCTCATAGCTCCAGCGTGGCCTCGTAGAACCTGGCATGCCGTTCTAGTGCAGATGTTTACTTGGAGGCAGGACAGCTACTGCCGACTAGAATTACAGCTCATTCTACCTGTTCCGTTTCTACTTCCTGGGCTTTTAAGAATGATGCCTCTGTAGAACAAATATTCAAGGCCGCAACCTGGTCTTCATTGCATACTTTCACAAAATTTTACAATTTTGAGGTTTTTGCCTCAGCGGAGATAGCTTTTGGTAGGAAGGTTCTTCAGGCAGTTGTTCCTGATAAATAGGTCCATAGATAAATGAGTTACAAAGTCTGTAACAAAAAGGAGTGCTTTACCCCTGCAATTATTTAGGAAAAGTTCTCACTGAATAATACAGGAACGATTTTTAACCATTCATACTTTATCTTTATTGGTTTAACTATTCAATCATACACGTTTAAAAACACTTAAACTCTCTAGATATCAATATATAGCATAGATGTGTGAATAATACCTCTGAGAATCATGTATCTATATGTGAAACATTATACTTGGTTTGTATAATATCAAGCAGTCAGATACAAACATTATCTTTTGTAGCCTGCTATTAATAAATTCAGAAATAATGCTGTAACAAGAGGACCTGTTAATATGTGGGATGTCAGATTATGAGATTAAAGCTATCTAGCTAATAATCTGTAATTATAAAGTCCTTGCGTGCACAATCAACTTTAGCACAGCTGTTCAGTGTAATAGATTCTGTCTGTTTAAGCCCCTTCTATATAGGGGGCTAGAATAACGTTTAACTGACTTGTTTCACTAACATAGCACAACGTCTGATCTCAGAATATAACACACATTTACAAGCTATTGGCAATCAACAGTTATCATAGAGAGTAAGCGGTTAAAAAATGAGAGTATGAACTCTCTGAAGCCAGACCCCTGACACGTGTTTCGCTCACGCTTCCTCAGAGGGGTAACGGTTAGCGGTAACCCCTCTGAGGAAGCATGAGCAAAACACGTGTCAGGGGTCTGGCTTCAGAGAGTTCATACATAAATTACACACAACTACTGGGTTTTTTGGCAGTTAGAAGGCTGTTAATTGCAGCTGCACCCCACACTTCTGAAAGTCACAGCAGTAAAGGATTTAATCAGTTACCTTGTAAGGTCAATATTTACTCTAGTGTAGGTATTTTTCATTTTTATTTCTGTAGTATAGATCCCTCCTCACCCCCCCTTAAACAGCTCTCTGGCCAGTCTGCCAGCAACATACTTTTAGTTTTCCTTTTTTATATTTATAGTTAAAAAAAAAATATGTAGTGTAGGGACCCCCTCACTTTCTCCCCACCAAGATCATTGTTTTCTGTAGTGTAGAGTTACCCTCCAGTCGATATTTTTTTCATAGTATAGGGCCCCATCCCACCCTCTCCCCTGCCTAAAACCGTAGTGTAGAGAAACCCGCACTCTGTTAGTCTGGACTCTTTTATAATAGGGACACAATTAAACAAAACATAGATAAGCAAAATATTTGACAATATAGTAAACAATTAAGCATGCATAATCATAACAGCAAAGTAATGATGAAATGAGCAAATTGTCAGATTAGCAAAATACGCACTCCGTATTCAGCATTGCACCAGCAGCTCACAAGAGCTGCTGGTGCAACTCCGCCCCCTGCAGACTCGCAGCCAATCGGCCGCCAGCAGGGGGGTATCAATCAACCCGATCATACTTGATCGGGTTGAATTTCGGCGATTCCTGTCCGCCTGCTCAGAGCAGGCGGAAAGGGTTATGGAGCAGCGGTACTCATTTGAAGTACAGACGCTCTTGCATTGTCTTTTCATCATACATTTGTTGATTATGCAACTCTACTGTATTTACTGTTCCTTTAAAATTATTATATGGAAAATCCTAAGGAAAATGAAAAAACAGATTAAAAATCCCAAAACACAATTTGTCAAGAATCAATAAAAAAAAAATACGCCTAGATTACGAGTCTTGCGTTAGCCTTAAAAAGCAGCGTTTAAGGGTCCCAACGCTGCTTTTTAACACGGGTTTAGGGGTTAATACCTTTAATATAGTAGCGGCGACGTTGGGGGTGGCAGATTAGGGGTTAATAAATGTAAGTAGGTGTCGGCGATTTTAGGGACGGCAGATTAGGGGTTAATAAAATTTAACTAGTGTTTGCGAGGCGGGGGTGCGGTGGTTTAGGGGTTAATATATTTATTAAAGTGGTGGCGATGTCCGATCGGCAGATTAGGGGTTAATATATTTATTAAAGTGTTTCCGATGTGGGGGGGGGGGCCTCGGTTTAGGAGTTAATAGGTAGTTTATGGGTGTTAGTGTACTTTTGAGCACTTTAGTTAAGTTTTATGTTCCGGCGTTAGCCCATAAAACTCTTAACTACTGACTTTTAAATGCGGTAGAAGTCTTGACAGGAGAGGGTCTACCGCTCACTTCTTCCAAGACTCGTAATACCAGCGTTAGGCAAATCCCATTAAAAAGATAGGATACGCAATTGACGTAAGGGGATTTGCGGTAAGCTCGAGTCGCGGAAGAAAAGTGAGTGGTACACCTGTACCCAGAGAACAAAGCAAAATTGTTAATAAAAGTAAATTGGAAAGTTGTTTAAAATTACATGCCCTATTTGAAAAATTAAAGGTTTTTTTGGACTTGACTGTCCCTTTAAATAAATTAATCCTATTTAAAACTAAATACTTACCTATAAAATAAACCCTAAGATAGCTACAATATAACTAATAGTTACATTTGTAGCTAGCTTAGGGTTTATATTTATTTTACAGGCAACTTTGTATTTATTTTAACTAGGTATAATAGTTATTAAATAGTTATTAACTATTTAATAACTTCCTAGTTAAAATAAAGACAAATATACCTGTAAAATAAATCATAACCTAAGTTACAATTACACCTAACACTACACTATCATTAAACTAATTACCTAAACTACCTACGATTAATTACAATTACATTAAATAAACTAAATTACGAAAAAAAAACACTAAATTACAGAAAAAAAAGAATTACAAGAATTTTAAACTAATTACACCTACTCTAATCCCCCCTAATAAAATAAAAAAAGCCCCCCAAAATAATAAAATTCCATACCCTACACTAAATTAAAAATAGCCATTGAAAGGGCCTTTTGCGGGGCATTGCCCCAAAGTAATCAGCTCTTTCACCTGTAAAAAAAATAATACAATACCCCCCAACATTAAAACCCACCATCCACACACCCAACCCTACTCTAAAACCCACCCAATCCCCCCTTAAAAAAACCTAACACTACCCCCCTGAAGATCTCCCTACCTTGAGCCGTCTTCACCCAGCCGGGCACAAGTGGACCTCCAGAGGGGCAAAAGTCTTCATCCGATCCGGGCAGAAGAGGTCCTCCAAGCGGCAGAAGTCTTCATCCAGGAGGCATCTTCTATCTTCATCCATCCGGAGCGGAGCGGATCCATCTTCAATCCAGCCGACGCGGAGCCATCCTCTTCCATCGACGTCCTAACGAAGAATGAAGGTTCCCTTAAATGATGTCATCCAAAATGGCGTCCATTGAATTCCGATTGGCTGATAGGATTCTATCAGCCAATCGGAATTAAGGTAGAAAAAATCCTATTGGCTGATTGGATCCTACCAGCCAATCGGAATTCAAGGGACGCCATCTTGGATGACGTCATTTAAAGGAACCTTAATTCTTCATTAGGACGTCGATGGAAGAGGATGGCTCCGCGTCGGCTGGATTGAAGATGGATCCGCTCCGGATGGATAAATATAGAAGATGCCGTCTGGATGAAGACTTCTGCCGCTTGGAGGACCTCTTCTGCCTGGATCGTATGAAGACTTCTGCCCCTCTGGAGGTCCACTTGTGCCCGGCTGGGTGAAGACAGCTCAAGGTAGGGAGATCTTCAGGGGGGTAGTGTTTTATTTTTTTAAGGGGGGATTGGGTGGGTTTTAGAGTAGGGTTGGGTGTGTGGGTGGTGGGTTTTAATGTTGGGGGGTATTGTATTTTTTTTTTACAGGTGAAAGAGCTGATTACTTTGGGGCAATGCCCCGCAAAAGGCCCTTTTAAGGGCTATTTGTAATTTAGTGTAGGGTAAGGAATTTTATTATTTTGGGGGGCTTTTTTATTTTATTAGGGGGATTAGAGTAGGTGTAATTAGTTTAAAATTCTTGTAATTCTTTTTTTTCTGTAATTTAGTGTTTGTTTTTTTACGTAATTTAGTTTATTTAATGTAATTGTAATTAATTGTAGGTAGTTTTGGTAATTAGTTTAATGATAGTGTAGTGTTAGGTGTAATTGTAACTTAAGTTAGGATTTATTTTACAGGTATATTTGTCTTTATTTTAACTAGGAAGTTATTAAATAGTTAATAACTATTGTACCTAGTTAAAATAAATACAAAGTTGCCTGTAAAATAAATATAAATCCTAAGCTAGCTACAATGTAACTATTAGTTATATTGTAGCTATCTTAGGGTTTATTTTATCGGTAAGTATTTAGTTTTAAATAGGATTAATTTATTCAATAATGGTAAATTTATTTTGTTTAATTTAAATTATATTTAAGTTAGAGGGGTGTTAGTGTTAGACTTAGGTTTAGGGGTTAATAAATTTATAATAGTGGTGGCGACGTTGGCGGCGGCAGGTTAGGAGTTAATAAATTTAATATAGTTGCGGCGACATTGGGGGGGCAGATTAGGAGTTAATAAATGTAATGTAGTGTCGGCGATGTTGGGGGCAGCAGATTAGGGGTTCATAGGGATAATGTAGGTGGCGGCGGTGTCCGGAGCGGAAGATTAGGGGTTAATAATATAATGCAGGTGTCAGCGATAGCGGGAGCGGCAGATTAGGGGTTAATAAGTGTAATATTAGGGGTGTTTAGACTCGGGGTTCATGTTAGGGTGTTAGGTGCAGACATAAAATTAATTTCCCCATAGAAAACAATGGGGCTGCGTTAGGAGCAAGAGATCCCTCAAGGATAGATTCTTAGCACACCTCAGGTCAATAGAGGATATTGAGTCTGATACCCCAATAGCAAGGCATTTTCGAGAGTATCACAACTCTGATGCCAGTTTACTAATGGTCCAAGCAATAGACCATGTACCTCTATGGAAGAGGGGAGGTGACAGAGAAACAAAGCAAGATACTAGGGAAGTATTCTGGATTTTTTCCCTTAACACTATCATTCCTCAAGGATTACATTTTAGAAGGGATATAGATTTGTATATTTAATTTAAATAGAGAGGGATTTATTATATATATATATTAAATAGGGGATAGTGTAAATATAATCCCTAGTCTTTTTTTGGCGTCTGTTTGTGTATATAGCCCCTTTACATTATGATTGGACACTATATGAATTTGGTTATAAGATTATGAATAGTACCTAAGTGTATTAATTCAGGTTCAGTCTTTGATAGTTTATATTTGTATTTACAATTGCATGAACTGATGTGTTCATTTGAGTTTAGTGACTTTCATGTTTATATTTGTCTGTGAATTGTATATACTATAGTAGTAATTAACATAGACATTAATTTACTCACTTGAGTCTCTATACCTTTAAGAATGACCTACTTAAGGATGAAGAGCTGGGACACCTGTGAGCACCTGAAGGCACGAAACATGTCTGCTGCAGATTGCCCAGCTGTCTATGTTACAATGTCAGTCTTGGTTTAAATAACTGTATCTGACGATACACTGTGTTTTTATCTGCATTATCAAATAAAGGATTTACGTTTTATCTGCATTTGTGGATCCGGACTTTTCTTTGTATTTTATGCACTCTTTCAGCGCTCTTTGGATGAAGTGAGCGCTGCAGCTTGGATCCCCTGCGCAGAACGTCTACGAGTGACGTCTCCCACGCTCCAGTGTGCCGTAGTCAGGAAGGAGGAAGCATTAGACGGGTAGTGTGAGCGCGAGGCTAGTGTTTGTTACATATATATATATATATATATATATATATATATATACACACTATATATATATATTTAATAATAAAAAAGTACATTATTTCTATGTGAAGAACGTAAGAATGTAAAATATATCGGGGGTTCATGATTTAGTACTAACGTGGTTAGGTTAGCACACACGTAGAATTGATAACTTCCGGCTAGATTACGAGTTTTGCGGTAAGAGGGGTGCGGTGCTAACTTGCACATTATTGTCACCGCTCACTTACCTACAGCGCTGGTATTACAGGTTTTTATAAACCTGGCTTTATTAGGCAAGAAGTGAGCGTAGAGCAAAATTGTGCTCCATACCGCACTCCAATACCAGCGCTGCTTAAGTCAGCGGTGAGCTGGTTGTACGTGCTCGTGCACAATTTCCCCATAGACATCAATGGGGAGAGCCGGCTGAAAAAAAGTCTAACACCTGCAATAAAGCAGCGTAAAGCTCCGTAACGCAGCCCCATTGATTCCTATGGGGAAACGAAAGTTATATTTACACCTAACACCCTAACATGAACCCCCGAGTCTAAACACCCCTAATCTTACACTTATTAAGCCCTAATCTGCCGCCCCCGACATCGCCGACACCTACATTATATTTATTAACTCCTAGTCTGCCGCTCTGGACATCGCTGACACCTACATTATATTTATTAAACCCTAATCTCCCGCCCCCAATGTCGCCGCAACCTACCTACACTTATTAACCCCTAATCTGCTGCTCCGGACATCGCCGGCACTAGAATAGACATATTAACCCCTAAACCGCCACACTCCTGCATCACAAATATTTGTTAAATATTATTAACCCCTAGTCTGCCGCTCTGGACATCGCCAACACCTACATTATATTTATTAACCCCTAATCTCCCGCTCCCAATGTCGCCGCAACCTAACTACACTTATTAACCCCTAATCTGCAGCTCCGGACATCGCTGCCACTAGAATAAACATATTAACCCCTAAACACCCCCCAACAGTAAAACCCACCACCGACACAACCAACCCCCCAAATAAAACCCTAACTAAAAAAACCTAAGCTCCCCATTGCCCTGAAAAGGGCATTTGGATGGGCATTGCCCTTAAAAGGGCATTTAGCTCTATTGCTGCCCAAATCCTAATCTAAAACTAAAACCCACTCAATAAACACTTAAAAAAACCTAACACTAACCCCTGAAGATCCACTTACAGTTTTGAAGAGCCGACATCCATCCTCAACAAAGCCGGGAGAAGTCCTCAGCGAAGCGGCAAGAAGTCCTCAACGAAGCCGGGAGAAGTGGTCCTCCAGATGGGCAGAAGTCTTCATCCAGACGCAATCAGCCAATAGGATTGAACTTCAATCCTATTGGCTGATCCAATCAGCCAATAGGATTGAGCTCGCATTCTATTGGCCAATAGGATTTTTTCAACCTTAATTCCGATTGTCTGATAGAATTCTATCAGCCAATCGGAATCTAAGGGACGCCATCTTGGATGACGTCACTTAAAGGAACCTTCATTCGTCGGGAGTCGTCAGGAGAAGAGGATGCTCCGCGCCGGATGTCTTGAAGATAGACCCGCTCCGCGCCAGATGGATAAAGATAGAAGATGCCGTCTGGATGAAGACTTCTGCTTGTCTGGAGGACCACTTCTCCCGGCTTCGTTGAGGACTTCTTGCCACTTTGCTTAGGACTTCTCCCGGCTTTGTTGAGGATGGATGTCGGCTCTTCAAAACTGTAAGTGGATCTTTAGGGGTTAGTGTTAGGTTTTTTTTAAGGGTTTATTGGGTGGGTTTTAGTTTTAGATTAGGGTTTGGGCAGCAATAGAGCTAAATGTCCTTTTAAGGGCAATGCCCATACAAATGCCCTTTTCAGGGCAATGGGGAGCTTAGTTTTTTTTAGTTAGGGTTTTATTTGGGGGTTGGTTGTGTGGGTGGTAGGTTTTACTGTTGGGGGGGTGTTTTTTTTTTTTACAGGTAAAATAGCTGATTTCTTTGGGGCAGTGCCCTGCAAAAGGCCCTTTTAAGGGCTATTGGTAGTTTAGTTTAGGCTAGGGTTTTTTTTATTTTGGGGGGCTTTTTTTATTTTGATATGGCTATTAGATTAGGTGTAATTAGTTTAAATATCTTGTAATTTTGTAAGTTTTTTATTTTCTGTAATTTAGTGGGTTTTTTTTGTAATTTAGGTAATTGTATTTAATTTAGGTAATTTATTTAATTGTAGTGTAAGGTTAGGTGTTAGTGTAACTCAGGTTAGGTTTTATTTTACAGGTAAATTTGTATTTATTTTAGCTAGGTAGTTAGTAAATAGTTAATAACTATTTAGTAACTATTCTACCTAGTTAAAATAAATACAAACTTGCCTGTAAAATAAAAATAAACCTTAAGCTAGATACAATGTAACTATTAGTTATATTGTAGCTAGCTTGGGGTTTATTTTACAGGTAAATATTTAGTTTTAAATAGGAATTATTTAGTTATTAATAGTATGTTTTCTTTAGATTTATTTTAATTATATTTAAGTTAGGGGGTGTTAGGGTTAGGGTTAGACTTAGGTTTAGGGGTTAATAGCTTTAGTATAGTGACGGCGATGTTGGGGGTGGCAGATTAGGCGTTAATAAATGTAGGTAGGTGGCGTCGATGTTAGGGGCGGCAGATTAGGGGTTAATAATATTTAACTAGTGTTTGCGAGGCGGGAGTTCGGCGGTTTAGAGGTTAATATGTTTCTTCTAGTAGCGGCGATGTCCGGAGCGGCAGATTAGGGGTTAATAATATTTAACTAGTGCTTGCGAGGCGGGAGTGCGGCGGTTTAGGGGTTAATATGTTTATTCTAGTGACGGCGATGTCCGGAGCGGCAGATTAGGGGTTAATAATTTTAATTTAGTGTTTGCGATGCGGGAGGGCCTCGGTTTAGGGGTTAATAGGTAGTTTATGGGTGTTAGTGTACTTTTTAACACTTTAGTTATGAGTTTTATGCTACAGCTTTGTAGTGTAAAACTCATAACTACTGACTTTAGAATGCGTTACGAATCTTGCGGGATAGGCTGTACCGCTCACTTTTTGGCCTAAAAAAAAAAGCTTGTAATACCGGCGCTATGGAAGTCCCATTGAAAAAAGAATTTACGCAAATTGCGTAAGTTAATTTGCGGTACGGCCAAAAAAGTGTGCGGGACAGCTGTACCTACAAGACTGGTAATAGCAGCGGTAGTAAAAAAGCAGCGTTATAAGCCTAAACGCTGCTTTTTTACTCATAACGCAAAACTCGTAATCTAGCCGTTCATTATTTAAATATCACATATAAAATATTACAAATTTTAATAATAATTATATGCAAATTATTTTAAATACTGTAAAAATGTATACAAAATATTACAAATTATTATACATACTATAAAATATTATAAATAATCCATAGAATATATCTATATTTTTTGCAGTATGTATAATAATTTTTACGCGCATTGACAATAGCAATTCTTCATGTGCGCTAACCCGATCGTGTTAGTTCTAAATCGCAAACCTTGATGCACTTTATATTTTATATTCCTATTTTCTTAACATAGAAAATAATTTACTTTTCTTTCTTAAGACACGGTGAGTCCACGGAATCATCAATTACTGTTGGGAATATCACTCCTGGCCAGCAGGAGGAGGCAAAGAGCACCACAGCAAAGCTGTTAAGTATCACTTCCCTTCCCACAACCCCCAGTCATTCTCTTTGCCTCTAGTGCAAGGAGGAGGTGAGGTAATTAGGTGTCTGCTAAAGATTCTTCTATCAAGATTTTTTTGTCTTGAAGCCAGGGCAGGCTTGCTGTGATCTTCCATCACAATCTGTGTCTAGCCGTACTCCACATTAGTCTCTTCAGCAGGGCAGTGGTGGCTTTAAAGCAGTTAGTAACTTGTAGGGTGGGCCTTACTGCGTTTTCCTAACATGTTGCTGCCCTGGTATAGAAAGCCTGAGCATGTTTACTCTGATCTTTCTATTTTCCACTGGTCTCTGTGAGGAGCGCCATCTTCTCATACCGGGTGAACTGTCCTCCTGCCGGACAGCTGGTTGTGCAGGAAAGTGCCTATTTGACTTCTGAGGCTAGGAGGCTGGCAGTGCAGAGGTTAAGGACTCTAAAACTAAAACCCACTCAATAAACCCTTAAAAAAACCTAACACTAACCCCTGAAGATCCACTTACAGTTTTGAAGAGCCGACATCCATCCTCAACATATTATGCTGCACTTAATATGGGACATAAATTCCTTCATAGAGAAGGTTTTTTTTTCTGGCAGGGGCAGGCACTGTTATGTATGTGACTATAGAGAGGAAGGAGTTAATCCTCTTTTGTGGCTCAGATTACTTGTACTAAGTGTACTTCATGTATTGGGTGCACATTAAATAGCAGAGGCTCTGTGTTTCAGATAGTGGTTAGACCTTTTAACATTTTTACTCAGTTTCAGGTCCTGCTTTGTGGCCGTTAGGAGAGCGCGAGTTTTAATGAGGGTGCCATTCCTATATCAGTCTAAAGAGCTATACCGCTCTTTTGTTAATTCAATTTTAATAAAGGTAATGGGATCATTGCCCGCATTCTACAGAATATTTAGGTTTCTCAGGAGCATCTGTCTTAGCATGCTTTCGGAAACCTTCCTGAGTTATGGTAATCTGGTCGCTAGCCTATGGGGTCAGTGACTAGAGACTTGGGAGGAGTCTTCTCTCTCCATATCCTTCTTGTAGTCCACTAGTCTCATTTCAGGATACCCAATTGCTTTTATTTTGGTGTCGATGTCATTTTCATTATCCTCATATATTTGGAGTTCATCATATATACATTTACACATATTTATTATTTAGGATGTACATCAATTTGCACTCATCTTTCTGATATTCACAATATTTTGTGCATCTACACTTTCGCATATTTGGATATGTTTTAGTCATAATATATGTTATATATAGTGGTCTGTTAATATTTTATTCACTCAAGTGGTTTATGAGTAATAATAGGAACATAGACCCCTCTATCTGTATTATGGATCTTGTTTTTCCCCTTATACAGTATTTACTCTCTGGATTTTTGAGTAATTTGGGTTTATATGTATCAAGTAGGGCTATTGCGTATCCACAACTTTTGTATCATTGATACATAAACTGATTCAGTCACTCAAGACGGTGTGCACATGCGCGAATAGCCGGCTTTATATCATCGCTATGTGAAGTTTGTTTTGAAGTCTCGGTCGCCATTTTTATTGAGGGCATTCTTCAAAATTATCTGGGACTTTTTGGTTTGTTTGTATAAAAGATGTTTTGAGTCCCCGTTAAACCTGTGTAATATATCGACTTCACTTGCATTGTAATGCGTATTCCGGGAGACTATTTACTCACACACTATACGGATAGATGTCATCTATTTACGTGTTTTTGAAATTCAAGTGGCCATCTTTTGATTGGTCGGTATTTCGAGCATGCGCATTGGAATATTAAGAATGCCGGCAGAGGGGTATTTAAATCTCAGTAAGTGACATCTTTATCACCTGGGAAGATCGAGACTTCAATACGGATGTGTATGGTTTGATTTGGGCTACCAACACCTCTTTAAACCTCTACATTAACCTCCACAGTAATCCTCTGGATGCTGGAAATCAGTTTGGAAGATTTGTCCATAAGTCATAAGTCTGCTGGTCGACTTCTAACTGCCCAGCCTGCTTCTCCTGCACTGTTGAAGTGCTTGAAAATCTGTGAGTACGTTTTTAGCCTTTTTTGTCATTTAATCCTTGGTTGAAGATATCACACCATTTGGGCGCCCTCTTCTCTTTTTGTCTTTGTAGTTTGGGACTCATGTCTTGCACAGGAGTTTATTATCGAAGAGGAAGCGACTGATCCACGGTCAAACCAATACATGGTGTATTTTAAAGTGGACTTTTTATTTAATTATTGTTCTTGTTTGTTTTTGATTTGTGTAGCACTGTGCTATTTATTATTATTTTCTTATTTCTCACTATTTGGCGCATTCAGCGCATTTGTAAATATTGTATAATTGTTTGTTTTCCTCAATTTTTTGTTACTCATTTCTTTTTTTTGTGCCTGGTTTTGGAGACTCAGTTTGGTCTGTGGGTGGAGTTATCATAATTATCAAACCAGGATTGTCTGAAAAACTTGGGAACATTTAGGATCCCTATAATGTTTAGAACCCATGTCTAACAGCTAAAGGGATTAAATGCAATTAGCCGATTTATGTGCATTTATAAATGCATACCTCTGTATGATTCTTTGTAGAACACTGATATAAAGTGCTTTATAGCAAATCTTTTTTTCATATAGAGGAGACAAAAGATGGAAATTGTAATAAAGGTTTAAAGGACCATTAAATACATTGAACTTGCATAATCAACAAGTGCATAATAAAAAACAATTGAAGGTAGATTTCATTTTCCTGACTAATTTCAACATTTACTTCAGTTTGCTGCCCTCCTGTATCATGTCCATACAGGAAGAGAGGTATTCTTTCTGGAATGAATAGCTCAGTGGCTTGTTCTGTGGCACAGTTATCACCTGAGAATAGCTTCTTTTGGCCCAATTGTGCCTAACAAGATCAGTTGAGCCCCGAAATACCAGCAAACCGTATCTGAACAAGGAACATGGCAACCCCAGGTAATCATTTTGGCCTCCTTTGGGCCTTGTTAGTGAGGTGCAGCCATATACCTTTAGGCACATTGGGAAAGAAGTCCACATCTTATTTCTCCCATAACCCTTAGGAAGATTTTAACCAGGGCCATACATACAGAAAAAGAAACACACATTCTTCCAGGAACAAACAACAGCTCAGTAGCTTGTTCTTTTAGCTTGTTACAGAGGAGAACTCTCCTGAAGCATATCAGTCTAGACCAGTGCCAAACTACCAGTCAGCCCTCCTCTGAACAAGGAAAATGGCAACCCAAGACAATTGTTTGGGCTTTGTCAGTGAGGTGCAGCCATGGCCCTTTATGCACGTTGGACAAGGAGTCCACATCTGGTTTTCCCCATCACCCTTAACCCCTTAGTGACCAGAGCACTTTTCCATTTTCTGACCGTTTGGGACCAAGGCTTTTTTTTTAATTTCTGCTGTGTTTGTGTTTAGCTGTAATTTTCCTCTAACTCATTTACTGTACCAACACATATTATATACCTTTTTTCTCGCCATTAAATTCACTTTCTAAAGATACCATTATTTTCATCATATCTTATAATTTACTATAAAAAATTATAAAATATACTCCAAAGGCAATAAAGCAGATTCTTTACTTGCCAACAAAATTAGGCAGCGGGCAGGCGCTACTCGTATTCATGAAATCAAACGGGGTGAACGGTCTGTCCGACTTCCTTCCCAGATAGGCCAACAGTTCCGTGAGTTCTACTCTGAACTCTATAATTTAGGCGATTCTGCGACGATCGGGAAAGTCCACTCGGAAACCATAGACTCCTTTCTTCACTCCCTCAAGCTCCCCACTCTTGATGAATCTCATAAAGAGTGCATTGACACTCCGATTACTACTCAAGAGATTAAATTGGTCATTAAAAAACTAAAGTCTCTTAAAGCCCCTGGGCCGGATGGCTTCACGGCTATTTTCTACAAGACCTACCGAGAAGAACTCGCCCCTATACTCACCAGATTTTTCAATAGGGCTATGACCACAGGGAAATTTGATAGGGAATTCCTTGAGGCCTCCATCATTACCATTCCCAAACCCAATAAAGACCCTACCCTCTGCGCTAATTACCGACCCATCTCGCTCGTCAATACCGACGTTAAGATCTACGCCAAAATCTTGGCTAACAGGCTTGCGAAGTTACTCCCAACACTTATTGACCCAGACCAAGTCGGGTTCATACCAGGGAGAGAGGGTCCAGATAACACCAGGAGGCTCCTTGACATACTCCTAGAGGCCAAGAGACTGAACAGACCAATTGCGGTGCTTTCTATTGATGCTGAGAAGGCCTTTGACCGCGTCAGATGGGAGTATCTCTGGCGGGTCTTAGAGAACTTCCAGTTCCCTGCGCAAATCATAACGGCCATTAAGGCCCTATATTCCTCCCCAGTGGCCTCAGTGAGAGGGTTGGGGTTTGACCCCACTCCCTTCTCTATCTCCAATGGCACCCGACAGGGCTGCCCCCTATCCCCGATTCTGTTCGCATTGGCCATGGAGCCTCTGGCTGCGGCTATTAGGACAGATAATAAGATCTCGGGAATCACCCTACACTGTACGGCTCACAAAGTAGCCCTATTCGCGGATGATACCACCCTGTTGCTTTCTAGACCCTTAAGAGAGATCCCGAGACTCCTGTCCCTTCTGGAGACATTTAGTACCTTGTCGTACTATAAATTAAACCACTCTAAATCTGAATTATTCACCTCTGGGTTTCCCGAGGAGATGTCCAAAAGCTTATGTAGAAAATATAGGTTTATCCCTAGCCATAAGTACGTCTCCCATCTAGGTGTTAAACTATCAAATTCTCTTCCCCAAATTATTGAAGATAATCTCAAACCCCTCTTGACCGAGCTTAGGTCTTTACCCACACGATGGAACTTTAAATGTGTATCCTGATTAGGACGCATAGCGGCCTTAAAGATGAGTTATCTCCCTAAACTCACGTACGTCCTTCGTTGTCTCCCAATAAGAATGCCCAGGACTCTACTTGTACAGTTCCAGAGCGCCTGTACCAAATACATTTGGCAGGGTAAACCCCCTAGAGTAGCCCACAACGTCCTGCAATATCCTAGAATGCACAGCGGGGTTGCTTCTCCTTCTATTTTTAGATATGCGGATGCTGCTATGCTCACCCATATTTCCCAATGGGGTGTCAAAGATTCAGATAGTAAGTGGAGGTCTATCGAACAAGCCTCCCTACCTCATAACCTTACTCTAAGGGACCTAATATGGACGCCACCTCATTGCAGAAGGAATCTAGGCGTTTCTAACCTGATTATCAAGGAATGTCTATCAGCCTGGGACCGCCTGAGACATAATACTCAGGTAGCCCCTCATCCTTCCCCTATTACCTCAGTAGCCGGTCTTCTGTCCGGTTTACCGGACTCCCATCCGAACGCCTGGGCTCGGCTGGGTGTCATGAAGGTGGGGGACCTTTGGTCCACCTCGCCCCATACAACTTTCTCCCCCTACACCCAACTTAATATTACATCATCCACACCCTTGTACATGAAATTTGAATACTCCAGAGTTACTAGCTTCTTGTCTCGGTGGGGATTCAAACCCTCCTTACCTCGACAGCTCACCATCTGGGAAGCTAGATGGCAACAGGGGCTCAGATTGGGCAGGCCACTGTCCTTACACTATTCCCTTATGGAAGGTGCTGCCCCAGCTGACAAAGCCCATCATATTTTGAAATGGGAACGGAAGCTAGACTTCACGAAACCCCCTCTAGAATGGCAACGTACACTCCTACTCACAAAGAAAACCCTCCACTGCATTACAATCCTTGAAACCTACATCAAGGTGCTCACGCACTGGTACTACGTCCCAGCCAGACTCGCGAAAATCTTCCCTGGGGCCTCCCCCACCTGTTGGAGAGATTGCTCACACATAGGGGACATGATCCACATTTTGTGGAGCTGTCCCAGACTCAAACCTATATGGAACAAATGTTTTTCCACATTAACCAGTTTAGGTATCAACCTACCCAGAACTCCAGAGATGGCTCTGTTCCATTTAGGCATATGCAGATTGTCCAAACACCATGGTTCACTTTGAATTTACCTTCTGTCCGCTATAATGCTTAATATAGCGACATCTTGGAAAAAGTCCCTCCCCCCAGCCTGGTCGGATATTATATCTACTATGGCATACATGTACTCTATGGAGAAGAGTATCTATTATACCTCAGGTAGGATTGATTTCTTCGAACTGGTATGGTCCGATTGGAAAAACAGGTTCGATACGCTCTGGCTCCCCGCCTTCGACACCTAGATGATATCACATCCCTAACTACGTAGGCAGAAGACCCGGCCTTACCCTTATATACCTGAAGGGGCCCTCTTTTTCTACAGTTACCTCAGAATACTTATATCTGTGATACTTATGTTTATGTCCTGATTATTTGCATTTGAGGTACGATTGTTTCGTACAGATGTTGTATATTTCACTACTTTATATAAAAAAACTAATAAAAATTACAAAATAAAAAGAAATTAAAAAAAAAATTATAAAATATAATGAAAACATGAAAAAAAAACACTTTTTCTAACTTTGACCCCCAAAATCTGTTACACATCTATAACCACCAAAAAACACCCATGCTAAATAGTTTCAACATTTTGTCCTGAGTTTAGAAATACCCAATGTTTACATGTTCTTTGCTTTTTTTTGTGCAAGTTATAGGGCAATAAATACAAGTAGCACTTTGCTATTTCCAAACCATTTTTTTTTTTTCAAAATTAGCGATAGTTACATTGGAACACTGATATCTGTCAGGAATACCTGAATATCCCTTGACATGTATATATTTTTTTTAGTAGACAACCCAAAGTATTAATCTAGGCCCATTTTAGTATATTCCATGCCACCATTTCACCGCCAAATGCGATCAAATAAAAAAAATTGTTCACTTTTTCGAAAAACTCTTTCACAAACTTTAGCTTTCTCACTGAAATTATTTACAAACAGCTTGTGTAATTACGCACAAATGGTTGTAAATGCTTCTCTGGGATCCCCTTTGTTCAGAAATAGCAGACTTTTATGGCAGCAGTGAAGGGGTTAATTAGAGAGTTTGTATGGTTAATTTTAGCTTTAGTGTAGTGTAGTAGACAACCCACAGTATTGATCTAGGCCCATTTTGGTATATTTCATGCCACTATTTCACCGCCAAATGCTATCAAATAAAAAAAATTGTTCACTTATTCACAATTTTAGGTTTCTCACTGAAATTATTTACAAACAGTTAGTGCATTCATGGCACAAATGGTTGTAAATGCTTCTCTGGGATCCCCTTTGTTCAGAAATAGCAGACTTTTATGGCTTTGGCATTACTTTTTGGTCGCTAAATGCTGCTGCGCACCACACTTGTATTATGCCCAGCAGTGAAGGGGTTAATTAGAGAGTTTGTATGGTTAATTTTAGCTTTAGTGTAGTGTAGTAGACAACCCACAGTATTGATCTAGGCCCATTTTGGTATATTTCATGCCACTATTTCACCGCCAAATGCTATCAAATAAAAAAAATTATTCACTTTTTCACAATTTTAGGTTTCTCACTGAAATTATTTACAAACCATGGCACAAATGGTTGTAAATGCTTCTCTGGGATCCCCTTTGTTCAGAAATAGCAGTCTGATATGGCTTTGGCATTGCTTTTTGGTAATTAGAAGGCGCACCAAACTTGTATTATGCCCAGCAGTTAAACGGTTAATTAGGTAGCTTGTAAGGTTAATTTTAGCTTTAGTCTAGAGATCAGCCTCCCACCTGACACATCCCACCCC